>NC_136364.1:15137500-15737500 GCF_037039965.1 Doryrhamphus excisus
ACGGTGGTTTAAAGAGAGGGTTGCTCTGCGGAGGAATGTGTTTTAACATCACTTCATCAAAGTTGTGTTGTGTGTGACTCAGCCATCCAGAGTGTGATGTCCAGTGGTGATGCATTAACTCCTGGGAAGACAGGAGGCACAGGCTCCGCTGTCTTTAACCTCCACGATAATGGTACACTGGATTATCAGGTATGGATTTCAGGTCTCATTTCTTCTTCTTTTATATCATGTTAAATTCCAGATTCTCAATCAGAAATCATTCCACACTCTTTATTGCTCTCTGGTTCTACCATATCTTACTTATTGTGTGGAAATATGGGGCAATAACTATAAAAGCAATCTTCACTCACTAAATGTACTGCAAAAAAGGTCAGTAAGGATAATTCATAATGCCGCCTACAGAGAACATACTAACTCCTTATTTCTAAAATCACAAATACTTAAACTTGCTGATATAGTTCATCTTCAAACAGCTAAAATAATGCATAAGGCTAAAAATAACCAATTACCTAAAAATGTCATCCAATACTTCTCTACAAGAGAGGAGAAATATGATCTCAGGGAAGAACTACATTTGAAACACTTATATGCTAGGACTACGTTAAAAAGCCATAGCATTTCAGTATGTGGAATCAAACTATGGGATGGATTGAGTAAGGAACTCAAACAATGCACAACGATGAGCCAATTCAAGAAACAATACAAGCAGTTGATGTTTGCTAAATACAAGGATGAAGAGTCTTGAACCAGTCATGATGTGCTATATATATCACTATATTGACACTTACTATGGTACACATTATGTCATTGGATGGTCATATCACCTCGTACTTCGGTACAAAGTACATTATTAAAAAAACAAAACAAAAAAAACCCTTAAACTGTATTATGGAAAGCAGGAAGTGAACAAATGTAACAGTTACTGATTGTAAAAGTACCAGATGTAGGGGTAGGATTTAATAAGCTTTGCTTCTTCCTACTCCTTTTGGACATGTGGAACTGTGAACTGATTATGTGATGCATTTAATTGTAATCTGATGCATGTTCAAATGAAATTAAACCATTACCATTACCAGATACCAGTCAGTACCATATTTAAGTCGCATTAGTCATAAAATGTGTCTATATATACTATGAGTGGCATTTAGCGGTATTTATCAAGCAGTTATTATCACAGCAAGACATTTTTAGGATTGTCAATTGCTCCTAACAATATTAAATTCACAAAAGGAAGAAACAAAGCCAACAACGTTTACACCAACGACGACACGGCTAAAGTTACAGAAGATGAAATAAGTGTATGGATACAGTCAAACTTACCTATTTAACAAATGTAAACAAACCACCAAATTTACCTTTTATATAGAAATAAAACATCTACTCTCCCTACAGGTTCAGGTTGCGGGTCTCACCAGTGACGTGGTCGGCCTCACTATTGAGTTGAAGCCACGGCGGCGAAACAAGCGTTCAGTATTGTACGACTTGACACCGGAGTACAACAAAGCCGCGGGAAGGGCGGTCGGCAGCTGGAGTCGCCTTGAGGCCCGAAATATTCACATGCTTTTGCAGAATGAACTCTTCATCAATGTGGCGACAACTCACAACCAAGAGGGGGAGCTGAGGGGTCAGATCAAGGCGTTGCCCTACAGCGGCCTGGAGGCTCCACGGCATGGTATGGATCATCGGAAAAGGACTTGCTGAGCACAGTAGCATCAGTTCCACTCCATCCAATCATCTCACTGAATTGCTGTCCGTCTCTTTCAGAGTTGCCCACCCCTCTGGCGGGCCACTTTGTGTCCCCACCAATTAGAACCGGCGCTTCCGGCCACGCCTGGGTGTCTGTGGACAAATTTTGTCACCTGCATTACGAGATTGTTGTGGCGGGCCTCAGTAGGACCGATGACCTCACTGTGAACGCCCACCTCCAAGGCCTGGCTGAGATTGGAGAGCTGGATGACAGCAGCGCCAGTCACAAGAGACTGCTGACTGGCTTTTATGGATCGCAGGTACCGCAACGCACACGTTGAAAGAGTAACGCAGCACTGGACCCACATTCCATAAACGCTCCGAGTCAGAATACACTCTCAATCAGTTTGAACCCTCGTCTCCTCCAGGCTCAGGGAGTGTTGAAGGACATCAGCGTTGAATTACTGCAGCACTTGGACCAAGGAACAGCCTTCATCCAAGTCAGCACCAAGCTAAACCCAAGAGGAGAGATCCGCGGACGGGTATGTAAAAACATTTTTATTGGTTGATGTTGGGAATGTTTAGTGGCAGTTTTCGGATCATTCCTTTTTTTGAGGACATTTTTTGGTATTTTACTCTTGGTAAAAAATCACATTGTAACTGCCCTCTATAAAATTTATTTTTTGTTGATATGTTTTATTGAAGAATCTAAAGTTAGGTAAATAATGTGTCATTTTTAAGCTTGATTTACATTTTCTATTAATTTGGAGCTGTTGATAAATAGAAATATGTGTAATTATGTCCTGTCATTTCAATAAAATACAGTAAAAATTGGCATATTTCCACATAGCTATGAATGGTGATTAATCATGATCAATTAATTTCTAACTGATTAATCTGATTAAAAATTTTAATCGTTTGACAGTCCTAATAGTAACAATAAAAATATAAATACATGAGTGAAATCGATGTATATATTAAATAATAATACAATAAATAATGTACACATTTAAATGATATTACTTTATATTATCATGATTATTATTATTATTATTATTATTGTTATTGTTATTGTTATTGTTATTGTTATTGTTATTGTTATTGTTATTGTTATTGTTATTGTTATTGTTATATTAAATAATATATCTATTTTCTAGATCATATATCTAGTTTTCGGATCATTCCTTTTTTTGAGGATTTTTTGGGTTTTTTTACCCTTGGTAAAAAATAACATTGTAACTCTCTATAAAAATTTATTTTTTGTTTTATTATATGTTTTATTAAAGAAACTAATGTTAGATAAATAGTGTGCAATTTTTTTTACAAATTTTAATCTTTTGATAGTCCTAGTTGTAATATTGAAAATATAAATACATAAGTGAAACAGATGTATATATTAAATAATAATAATAATAATAATAATAATAAATAATGTACATATTTAAATAACATTACTTTATAATGTTATTATTTTAAATTATATTAAATAATATATCTATTACTTTTACAGCTTTGCAATTACTTACAATTTTTGTTTTACAGTTGTGTATAAACTGTATACCTTAATTATGAGAATATGATTGATAAAAATAATATTGATAATGCATCTATTTTATGATTACAAGCGTAACCGCAGGACTTTGACCTCACCCATGCAACAGCTCTCCTAAAAGTGTTTTATTATTGGAAAACATCTATTTTACCGCTACTAGCACAATCTTGTCCCTGATGGTGTTGGAGCACATATTCACTTTGACAATTGACAATTCACAATAATTATTAACACCTCTCTTTATGATACAGTGCAGGCCGACACAGCAACAATAAACATTTAAAATAAACTATTAAAATGATTAGGCAGGTTTAACTAATGAATCACGGGTCGAGGTTTCGTTTGAACTATATTTCCATATTTTCTCTGTCAACAATAGTCCACAGTCGAGCGAGACATGGTAGTACTCTGTGGCTTCTTAATGATTCTTGTATGAGAGCTCACTTAGCGCTCACCAGTCCACAAAAAAACATACTTTCACAGGTGGCGGGTGTTGCCTTGCTGTGGGAAAGTGTGTTTATAGGGCAGCACACACACACACACACACATATATATATATATGCCAATGCACATTTGACTACAACCCTACTGGCAGCTCCAGTTAATAAGCAAAACATACGAGCCCAGCTGTTAGCAACAGGTCCAACACATAAACAGCCAACTGTGAGCATGGACGCTCTGCTTCCGAACAACTCAGCTTCCAGTCAAATGTGGCGAATAAACGACTAATATCTCATCCTTCTTTTCCCATCTTCTGTAAAAAAAAAAAATCCAGGTGCATGTGCCCAACAACTGCGAGTTTGGAACCAAGGGTGGAGTACATGAAGCCGAATTTGATGACTTTTTCGTAAAAGATCCCGAGGAGCTGAAGAAAGACCCTCACACCTGCTTCTTCGAGAACCAGTACCATGCTCACGGATCTCGCTGGACTCCCAACTATGACAAGTGTTTCTCCTGCAGCTGCCAGGTAAAGTTCAAGAACCACAGTAAAATGTGACTTGACTAAAATGTGAGTTCATTATTCAGGAAATCCGATTTTTTTTGTTTCTTTGCAGAAGCGAACTGTAATCTGTGATCCGGTAATCTGCCCGGTTTTGACCTGCACCGCAACCATTCAGCCTGACGACAAATGCTGCCCGGTCTGTGAAGGTGAGCTTCTTTGTGTACTTCATAAGAACTGGACACTGGAACATGTACAATACTCCAATTTTTTAAAAACATTCATTCATTCATTTTCTATTGCTTATCCTCACGAGGGTCGCAGGCATGCTGAAGCCAATCCCAGCTGTCTTCAGACTTGGACTGGTGGCCAGCCAATCACAGGGCACATATAGACAAACAACCATTCACACTCACATTCATACCTATGGACAATTTGGAGTCGCTAATTAACCTAGCATGTTTTTGGAATGTGGGAGGAAACCGGAATACCCGGAGAAAACCCACGCATGCACGGGGAGAACATGCAAACTCCACACAGTGATGGCCGAGGGTGAAATTGAACTTGGGTCTTCTAGCTGTGTGGCCTGCACGCTAACCTCCTAGAAAACAATCAGAAAATGGTAATGGTTTTATTTCATTTGAACATGCATCAGATTACCTATAATTCTCCTGGCTGGGCATACCCAGGAAAACCTCACCAGGAAGCATTAATGAGGGATCTGAACTAGATCCATGAGGTACCTCAACTGGATCTTCTCGATATGAAGGTGAAGAGCCCCTCCCGGACAACTGAGCTCCTCAGCCCCTCTCTTAGGGGTGTGTCCGTCGATCTGCCTGCCGATCTCAAGCTACAACCCTCCCTCACTCATGAACAAGACCCCGAGATACTTGAACTTTACCTGGGGCAAGAACTCACTCCCAAGCTGCAGGATGCAAACCAAACTGTCCCAGTAAACCCTAGAGGTCACGGCTTGATGAGGCCATCAGGACCACATCATCTTCCAACAGCAGAGACGAGATTCTAAGGACCTCAGACTGGACCGGCTCCACTTACTGCTGGTAAAGTGAACCAGGCTCCTGCTCTTGCAAGGACCGAATGGAACGTGCACCCCCCCCCCACTCAGGACACTGTGAGGACCATGGTTGAATGCCTTTTCCAAGTCCACAAAGCACATGTGGGTCGGTTGGGCTGAACCCCCATTCAGGCTCAGGGGTGTAGAGCAGGTTCAGTGTTCCACCACCAGAATCTAAAAATATGTTTGCTTGTTTTATGGGGGGGTTGCACGGTGGTTGTGTGGTTAGCGTGCAGACCTGCTGTGCTTTGATAAGACTCACGGGTTAATTCATCTAGTAACTTATCAGTTTGTAACTTTATTCATTCATTCATTTTCTTCCACTTTTTCCTCACGAGGGTCGCGGGGGGTGCTGGAGCCTATCCCAGCTGTCTTTGGGCGAGAGGCGGGGTACACCCTGGACTGGTGGCCAGCCCAGTTTGTAACTTAACATTTCTTATGTCTGAATTCCCACACAGAGAGGAAGGATCCAAAGGACATAAAAGCTTCAGAAAAAGTGGATGAAAATCCTGAAGGTAAGTATTTTCTCTCTGTGTGTGTATTGTATTATTATTATTATATATTTAATATCTGCTTCCTAGTACAGATGGATTCAATATCGTTTTTCTCGTTTCATCCCGTCGGTTAGGTTGCTACTTTGAGGGAGACCAGAAGATGCACGCTCCAGGAACGACATGGCATCCTTTTGTACCTCCCTTTGGTTACATTAAATGTGCAGTCTGCACTTGCAAGGTACACACACACACACACACACACACACACCAGCACTCACATCTGCTTTCACTTGCAGAGACCCCCTAATGGGTCATTTAACTTGCATTAGCCCGTTAGAAACTGCCGCAAAAAAGTCATTTTTTTGTGCAGAATGTGGAAATACTAAAAACTATGAGTTGCAATTTTCTTGAAGGAGCATAGCAGATCTGAATGGATTCTCAGTAACCGCTACGACCATCTGGGAATGTCATATTCCATTATTAAAAATGTTTTCGGCTTCTAAATTCCCTGTTCTTTTCCCAGGGTTCCACCGGTGAGGTACACTGTGAGAAGGTGACATGTCCAGTGTTGACCTGCAGCCATCCTGTCCGACGTAATCCCTCGGACTGCTGTAAGGAGTGCCCGGAAGAAGAGAAGACCCCGGGTGGCCTGGAGCACAGTGACATGATGCAGGCAGATGGACCCAGACACTGCAAATTTGGCAAGAACTTTTACCAGAACAGCGACAACTGGCATCCGTGGGTACCGCTTGTGGGGGAGATGAAGTGCATCAACTGTTGGTGTGATGTAAGTACCGTCAGAGCGATGCGGTCACACTGTGGGTTGTCTATGTATGACTTTCCATTGACTGGTGGCCAGCCAATCACAGGGCACATATAGACAAACAACCATTCACACTCACATTCATACCTATGGACAATTTGGAGTCGCCAATTAACCTAGCATGTTTTTGGAATGTGGGAGGAAACCGGAGTACCCGGAGAAAACCCACGCATGCATGGGGAGAACATGCAAACTCCACACAGAGATGGCCGAGGGTGGGTTTGAACTCAGGTCTCCTAGCTGTGAGGTCTGCGCGCTAACCATCCGCCGTGCAGCCTGCTTTAATTTCATCAAAGGCAAAAAATCTCCATTTCTGTTATTGACACCAACACCTCTCTCTGCTATTTCCACAGCACGGTGTGACCAAATGTCAACGAAAGCAATGTCCAATACTGACATGCTCCAACATCACACGCAGGGAAGGCTCGTGCTGTCCTGACTGCCTCGGTAAGGAATGAATACTTTCTGTAGTTCCGTCAGTTGAACACTGTCAGGAAACTGCTGACCCCGAGGTTTTGGTAGAGAATATACCGTATTTTTTGGACTATAAGTCGCTCCGGAGTATAAGTCGCACAAGGCCGAAAATGCATCATTAGTTAGAAAAAAAACTGGAGTATAAGTCGCATTTTGGTAATGGTAATGGTTTAATTTCATTTAAACATGCATCAGATTACAATTGAATGCATCACATAATCAGTTCACAGTTCCACATGTCCAAAAGGAGTAGGAAGAAGCAAAGCTTATTAAATCCTACCCCTCCATCTGGTACTTTTACAATCAGTAACTGTTACATTTGTTCACTTCCTGCTTTCCTAATATAGTTTGTGTTTTTTTTTTATTTTATGTTTGATTTTAATTTTATTATTGATGATAATATATATTATTGACATTATTGATAATTTAATTTAATTTAATTTAATTTAATTTAATTTAATTTAATTTAATTTAATTTAATTTAATTTAATTTAATTTAATTTAATTTAATTTAACAAAACAGACATTACGTCTAACAATAAAAGAATAAAGAACAGGCTGAATAGGTGTAAGATATGCTAACACAATGCTTATTCAGCTACACAAAAAATAAACATGAACAGAAAAGGTGTCCAGTGTTTATGTAACATAATGTTTTCATCTATAAGTCGCTCTGGAGTATAAGTTGCAGGAGCAGCCAACTTATGAAAAAAAGTGTGACTTATGGTCCGGAAAATTAGGTATATTTAATAATATATGTAATTCATAATCAGTGTTGGTATGACATCCAAAATCTGACTTGGATTTATTGTTGTTTTTCCACAGATTCCAGAGAGAACGACGACCTTGCGATGAAGCCTTCAGACAAACGGCTAAACTGGAGACACTGACGTGACCAAAAAAAAAAAACAACCCAGTGACGACTTGTGCAAAGACCACCTTCCTAATCCAGATAAACCCAGAATTTACACCCTGGGTCCCCCACCCACCCACCCACCCACCGTGTCGTCAGCTTCAGGATTGTAAAGTCCAAAGATGGACGAATCAGAGACATTTATCCAAGGGATGCTGAATGAAGGGATGGACCAATAAGACTCACTAAACCTGCCAACTTTTCCTTCTTGGAATTATTTTTTTTGCTTTTTTCCCTCTCAGCAGCTTCCTTGAACGGAAGCGTTTGCTTGTGTGAAATCCAGTTGAATGTCTCCTTTTTGGAGTAGAGGCACAGCTACGGTACCGTAGCAGTACAACGTGGCCAATGTACGTTTGAATGTGTGAATATGCGCGAGTCGGTATGTGTGCTTGTTGTGTTAATGAGTCGAGAGTATAACACACAGACAGGACAGTAAACTCACTGGGTGGCGATTGCAGCCAAAACATTCTTGTCCCCATGGAGCATATTTCCTCTCAAGCGAACCAGTCCAAATATGAATTCTTTTGGCAGCATGGAGGTGAGAAAGGCTCCATTTTGCTATGAAACCTGAGCTTTGCTTCCTGTTAATGCCATTCTTTCACGGCTCCTATTCCGTCGCCTGTATGTTTTGAATTAAGTAATATTGTACAATTAAAAAAAAAAATTGATTGTGGTTGATGAAGCTGGTTTGTATTTCTATTTATTGTCGTGGAGGAAAAATAAAACAATGTTTCTATAAAAGCAAAGTTTGTTCATTTATTTTTAATTTCCTCAATCCAGAATGGGGCTGCACGGTGGTCGGGTGGTTAGCGCACAGACCTCACAGCTAGGAGACCAGGGTTCAATTCCACCCTCTGCCATCTCTGTGTGGAGTTTGCATGTTCTCCCCGTTTTCTCCGGGTACTCCGGTTTCCTCCCACATTCCAAAAACATGCTAGGTTAATTGGCGACTCCAAATTGTCCATAGGTATGAATGTGAGTGTGAATGGTTGTTTGTCTATATGTGCCCTGTGATTGGCTGGCCACCGAAGACAGCTGGGATAGGCTCCAGCACCCCTTTGCATCTGTAGTTCTCAGGCGTGTATAAAAAATAACTATAAACAACATAAACACATTAAGTAATAAATAACAAAATACGAGAATAAACACGGGCTAAAAAAAAAGTCTAAAAGCGGCCACATAAGATCGATACTTTATTTTCTCCATTGCCCTCCTCTGACCGTAAACAGCAGGGGTGGGCAATTATTTTGACTCGTGGGCGTATTGAGTTAACAGAATTTTCCGGGGAGCCAGAACATATATTTAACACACACACACTATTTTATGCTTATAATTTTCCTTGATTTATTTGTCTAATTTTTTCTGTAAAAGTGTTATACTATCAGCTATATT
Source organism: Doryrhamphus excisus (assembly GCF_037039965.1). Classification (NCBI taxonomy): domain Eukaryota; kingdom Metazoa; phylum Chordata; class Actinopteri; order Syngnathiformes; family Syngnathidae; genus Doryrhamphus; species Doryrhamphus excisus. The sequence goes on from NC_136364.1 coordinate 15,146,850, forward strand.
TTTCAAGGCCCTTTTTTCAGACCACATCAAACTCGTTTAATTTTACATTTTTTTATTTCATTTATATTTTTTTACTAAATAAGACATCCAACTTGCAAGTCATGTTACCTGTTTGTGTGTTAAAAGTTGAAATACTTAGAAAGCAACTTGGGGGCTGCATTCAAACGCTTGGTGGGCCGCATGTGGCCCCCGGGCCGTAGTTTGCCCACCGTATACTATATACTATATACTATATATACTGTATACTATACAGTATACAAACACACACACTCACGCTCCAACCTCAGGAACACACACATATATAGCCAAAAGTGCTGTCACACACAAAGACACCCAGTGCCCTCTACTGGCCAAGACATGTAATTACAATACAGGTGCCCCAAAAAAGGTTAAGCATTCACAAGCAGAACAAGCATGATATTTACCATCTAGTCTGAGTCCTACAACTTCAACCTAATATACTTTTAATTTTGTTTACATTTTAGTTTTAGGTTAACTTGGTTAACTCTGCCTCTACCAGTAGTACGTAGTATTTAGTGAAGTAGTTTGTGGTACTGCAATGTTTTGTAATGATCCGATAGCAAGTACATACATGGCCAATATTGTCTATAATACTGATACTTATGCCAATACAGTACTCTTTACTTGAATCTTTTTCAAGATAAACAGACTGCTCAAATGTTAAGTTCAGGGACCGGGGGCAAATAGTGGTTCGGGTGTCCCCTTGGGGGTGTTATACTAAAATCATGTCCTTAATGTTGTCTGGTCTGTTAGTGTCATGCTTGAACAATGTTGGTGCCTGTACTCAGTGGTTTGTACAGATAAGTAAATAAACTACACTTTTTCAGTAGTATTTCAAACTGGGGAATGTGGAAGAAATTCAGTTCCCTGGGGGGGGGGTCGTGACAAAAAATCATTGAGAAGCACTACTCTAAAGGAACCATAGAAATAAAAGGCTTTCAGATGGAAAGACATTTCAAAATAAAGTTGATAATTGATTATGTTTTGGTAGAACAACAGATGTATCTACAATCTCGGTCCAATACTGTGATGATTCCAATGACTGTCAACTAAATCGTAAATGTCACATGGCATGGCTGTTGCTCGTCCGTGACAAAGATGGAATCCTTGCAGGCGGTTGTTATGGCGACTCAGGTAACACAAATTCAGGATGAAATTAAATAATTCATTCATTTTCTACTGCATTTCCTCACGAGGGTCGCGGGGGTGCTGGAGTCTATCCCAGCTGTCTTCGGGCAAGAGGTGGGGTACACCCTGGACTTGTGTCCAGCCAATCCCAGGGCACATATAGACAAACAACCATTCACACTCACATTCATACCTATGGACAATTTGGAGTCGCCAATTAACCTAGCATGTTTTTGGAATGTGGGAGGAAACCGGAGTACCCGGAGAAAACCCACGCATGCACGGGGAGAAAAATTAAAATAAAAAAATTAACACGATTAATTAACCGACAGATGGTGACCTCAGGATTTTCATTCATGGCTCCATTTATCATAGCAAGTCTTCCAGGTCCTGAAGCGACAAAAGAGCCCCACCACCATATTTTACCGTTGGTATGATCTTCTGAAATGTGGTTCCCTGTCTGGGCTTTGGTTTCCCTTTTGAACACTATTGTTTTGTATTGGACTTCCTGTTTTGCCTCCTCTGCCTTTGTTGCCATAGCCACCCACACCTGTCCCTAATTTGTCATCTCTATTTAGTTCAGGTGTGTTCTTCTCCCTTTGTTGGATCATTGTTTGTTTGTCCGTCAGTTACCTGAGTTGCTTTTCGCTGCTGCTGCAATTACTGCACAGAATAAACATTATTTACCTGCTATTGGTCCTGCTCTCTGCATCCTGGGGTCTAACCTTAAAGCAATGAAGCCGAACCGTGACATTTACGTTTAGGCTTGAAGTCCTGAGGATCATCAAGATGGTTTCAGGCAAAAGTGAGACAAGACTTAATGTACTTTTTGTTGCATTAAGTGGTTTTTGGAACTGGACCACTCACTGTTGTTCTTATGGTGGAGTCATGAACACTGGCCTTAACTGAGGCAAGTGAGGCCTGTGGTTCTTTGGATGTTGTTGTGGGGTCTTTTGTGACCTGTTGGATGAGTCATTGTTGTGGTCTTGGGGTGACTTTGGTTGGTATTGCTCTGAGCACAAGCGTATCAATACAATACCAATAGTACCTTTGTATCAATAATATTAATTATAGGTCGATCCAACAAACTCTTGTTGGGAAAACTTGGAGTGGATAAGGTTGGATAAGGTTTGGAGTGCACCCCAGATGTCAGTACTGGGCCCATTGTTGTTTATTCCTGGTGTATCTCTGCCTCTCCTATCCTCAAGTGGTGTCTATTTTGAACATGTCCAATCGGAACAAAATTTGTCACCATTCACTGAATCAGGTCTTTGAATGTTTCATGAGACAACATTTATATTTAAAGTCACTTTTTTTTGAGTGAAGCAGACAGAACTAATCGATACGTCACCGACTGGCAAAAGATTTACAACTATTTTACAAGAGAATCATATGACTGGTTACAAAGGAGGTTTTTGTTCATTATACCAGTAAGCCAGTTGGAGGGGCATCGACGTAAACCAAAGAGAAACTGAAAGTACCTTTACTTGTGACTTTGGCAATAAGGATGAATGGGTGATCACGGTTGCACCAGCAAAGATCGACTGGTCGATCGGGACTCCTATACTAGCAGGTTCTGCAATCTGGATCTACATACAATAAGCCAAACTCACGTTTGCCATCACAGCACTCAGCTATGATATGTTCAAGGACATTCATAGATGTAATATCTTGTTTTGCATAATGTCACGACAGGGAAGAAGTGGTTGGACGCAGTAGAACTTTGGAGGCAAAAAACCCAAGGATTTAAATGACAGCCAATTGTAGTTTTTACTTACTGATTTTGTACTATGCTCAGTCTATTGGATTGGAGTTCAATTCCACCATCGGCCATCTCTGTGTGGAGTTTGCATGTTCTACTCGTGCATGCGTGGGTTTTCTCCCACATTCCAAAAAAAAACATGCTAGGTTAATTGGCGACTCCAAATTGTCCATAGGTATGAATGTGAGTGTGAATGGTTGTTTGTCTATATGTGCCCTGTGATTGGCTGGCCACCAGTCCAGGGTGTACCCCGCTTCTCGCCCGAAGACAGCTAGTATAGGCTCCAGGATCCCCCGTGACGAATATTGAATAATTATCTTATTTTTGTTGATGATGTCATGATCTGTGGTGCCAGATTGTTCCCTGCACCTTCCCGGACTCCTGCTCCTCCCTGCATTGTTTCCTAGCTTGTTTGTACTTTCTGGCCTGCTTGGTTCTCAGCAGCGATTTTTGTTCTTGGGTATTTTTGTCCTGCCAGCGCTTTTTGTTGCGGCTAGGTATATAGGCTAGGTGTATTGCTGTTATACTTGTTTGAGTTTTTGATGCTGTTCTGTCATATTTCTAACCTTGAGGTTCATTTTCACTTCCATGGTGATGGCTTTCCTTTTCTTTAGCGCACTGCCACTTGGCGGACATAAAGAAATGTAAAAAGTTAACTAATAAGCAATGTTATTCTTGCTCGGGATGGCAGAGCAGGCACATATTGAATTCTTCCGCTCAACACGGCATCCATGTTTTCTTCCCCCGGCTGTGTGCTCTAACAGTTCTCCAGAGAGTTTTGTGTTAACGGCTCACAGTTAAGTTTTTAATTAATTAATAGGAGCGTATTTGTCACTAGGAAAAGCCACAACATGGAACGCCGTGAACCGAGGACCGCCTGTTCTTTTATTATACCCTTATAATGTCCTACCATGTTTTCTTATGAGAACATTACTCTGTTTTACACCTACAAAGATAACCACATAATTATTCACAGTCTATTAACTGGTTGCCACCCAGTTTTCCTAACGTCGCCTGCCTCTTGTTCCTCCTCCCGCCATTGCACCTACATGGTACTCGTGTGCTCCTGTCTGCAGGGAGCCCAGCTCACAATGCACATCTGGAGCGCAGAGATTACTGCTGCAGCCCGCATTGCAACACAGCACTGATGCTGATGACTCGGATATTTTCAGGAACCTTGCTTTTTTTTTTTTTGTTCCTTAGGACACGGTTAGCAGCCTCACATTTGTGAGTTTGTGGCATTTTTAAGGAAAATGAAAATAAATTGCTGTTGCAACCAATAAGGATTTCAATCCAACACTGCTCTGATGTCACAACAAGGAATCAATAGATACATTTGGTTAGTAGGGATGCCATTTGTTTATGTTATGACAGGAAGAACTATTGTCATGAGCGGAAGTTTCTTTTTTAACTTCGGGAGCAGCAGGTGACTGATCGCATCTTCGGGACTCCAGCTGGACTTGGACCAGAGGTTGAGAACAAGCCACGGTGAGTAGGCGGCGCACTGCGCAATTGCATCTCAAATCGACTTTCTCACCTCTCATCAAGTCATATTGTGGGCATGCAAGGGGTGGGCGGATTGAGACAAATACCGATGATATTGATACCGTGATAGATCAATACTACAGAGTGAGAGCAATATTGTGTTTTTCATATGCTATATTGTTTTATATTCAAGACTTGGGTTATTATGACTATTTTGCTCCAACACATGTTCATTCATTCATTTTCTACCGTTTTTCCTCACGAGGGTCACGGGAGGTGCTGGAGCCTATCCCAGCTGTCTTCGGGCGAGAGGGAAGCTACACCCGAGATTGGTGACCAGCCAATCACAGGGCACATATAGACAAACAACCATTCACACTCACATTCATACCTATGGACAATTTGGAGTTGCCAATTAACCTAGCATTTTTTTGGAATGTGGGTGGAATTGAACCCTGGTCTCCTAGCTGTGAGGTCTGCGCACTAACCACTCACTACCGTGCAGCCCTCCAACACGTGTTCATTCATTCATTTTCTACCGCTTTTTCCTCACGAGGGTCGCGGGGGTGCTGGAGCCTATCCCAGCTGTCTTCGGGCGAGAGGCGGGGTACACCCTGGACTGGTCGCCAGCCAATCACAGGGCACATAGAGACAAACAACCATTCACACTCACATTCATACCTATGGACAATTTGGAGTTGCCAATTAACCTAGCATGTTTTTGGAATGTGGGTGGAATTGAACCCTAGTCTCCTAGCAGTGAGGTCTGCACGCTAACCACTCGACCGCTGTGCAGCCCTCCAACACTTGTATGTAATAAAATTGAATAATAGTTTGTTTTGGACATGCTGAAGAAAGTGGATCCAGAAATATCACATGGGTGATGTTGCCTCTCCTGGGGGGTTTCTTGCCCTTTTCGTTGTGGGTTTGCCCATTCCTTTGCTTGATGGCTTGTTTGCCGGCTTTTACTCTCACCTGCTTTTTGTCTGCTTTGCTGGGGTCATCCTGCCTTTGTGGTGGAAGGAGAGTGCTAGCCTACATTACTTTTAATTGATTTGATTGTTTTTGGGAGGGGTCAGAGTGAGGTGTTTGTTTTTTGTTTTCCTTTTTGAATCTTTTTTGCTGGGTGTCCCATCTCTGTAGTACGGGACTACTTGGTACATGTGCCTTGCTCTCTGGAGTGGTGGTGGGTGGGGGACTGCCGCTCCTGGGTGGTGAGTGGATATCTTTGCTGGTGGGGGGGGGCAGGATCTGAGCCCCACGTGGGCTTGGTTGTGGGACGCCTGTCCTAGTTCTGATCATGACTTCAAATGCCATTCATTCATTCATTTTCTACCGCTTATCCTCACGAGGGTCGCGTGGGTGCTGGAGCCTATCCCAGCTGTCTTCGGGCGAGAGGCGGGGTACACGCTGGACTGGTGGCCAGCCAATCACAGGGCACATACTGAGGAAGCCGGAGTACATGGAGAAGGTACTCCACAGCACTCGCCAGGTACTCTGGACCATGCAAACTCCACACAGAGATGTCCGAGGGTGGAATTGAACTCAGGTCTCCTAGCTGTGAGGCCTGCATGCTAACTACCCACCACCGTGCAGCACTGACCAATTACTGACACCTAGTGGCCAATGTTGAATACAATACAGGGGTCCCTATGTACTGCAGTTCAAAGGTCTCTATAATTAATCAATCAATTGATTTGTAAATTAATTCAGCCTCAGTTAATTCCTTTAACAATGTTTATGCTTGAAAATGCTTAATTTAGGAATTTTGTTCATGTTCTCATTTTTATGCGTATTTTGAGGTTTTCTTCCTGCATTTCCCTATTTTGTGTTTTCCTGCTTTATGATTATTATTCGCACCTGTGGTTAATTTGTGTTACCTTTTTATTTAGTCCAGGTGTGCGCTCCCTCATTTGGAGCATAGTCATTGAATCATGGTTGTGTCGGCCCATATATACTTTACCTGTACTTGGTCTCCTCTCTGCATCCTGGGTTGGTGCCACAACACTGGAAGTATTATGTTTGCTGTTTTTGTAGTTTTGTAGTTTTTTTTGTAGTTTTTGTTGTCTTATCCTGTCCTCATGTCCCCACAAGCCCCCTCTCCTTTTCTCTCCTACCCTACCCTTTTACCCTCCAGTCCATTTAGTACCTCGGTTATTTAAGAATTTTTTTACATGAGTTGCCAGCTTACATATCACAGGACAATTGATTAGATTTGATTTTTGTACAATTCTATGTGTTTTGATGGCTGGCTGTGTCGAATGTTTTCATGAAATGGGAGTCCAAAAGTTAAAAATAATCTCAAAGATACAATCTGGACTGACTCAGAGTGTGCAGACTCCTTTCACACATTTGTCACATTTCACAATTTCAATGATTAGTTACAGTATGGTGGATCCCTGCCTATTTGCCATTCAGTATTTACGGCCCTGCTAATTTGTGGAGTTTAAAAAAAAAAAAAATTCCCTCCCCAAAATATGCCTCATTCATCCTTGTTAATCATTTATAAATGATGATGTATAAATGTATGTACGGTATACAACAGTACCTGAGTTGTACAACCATTTGTTTGTGTTTATGTCTTTATTTTTCACTGATAATTATTTCTTGTCAAGTATTGAGATTTTTCACTTTGTTCAGCGGACCATGAACAAACCATAGTTGTGTTTGTGTGTCCTGTGACTGACTGTACAGTAAGTACAGTAAAACTGATTGAATCTGTTCATCAGTCATCTTACATTATCATGCATTAGCGGTGGGTATACCTTATGTGTAGCCGCACATACAGGTATTACGTGTTCATTACATTTTTTATGCCACGCACACATAACAACATAACTGAATTATTTTGTGTACATAAACACAACAAATTAACAATGAACAAATTAGTATTTCATCAATTAAACAAATATCCTCTTTGACTTCATTTCTTTGTTGTTCCTATAGGAACATGGTTGCGTAACGCACTGGCTTATGCTAGCTGTGACAGTTATGGGTGAGTAATGTTCTTCATGTTGGTGTTTCCAGGGGTCAGTGAACGCACCTTACACGTGATGTGCTGGTAACATATAGCGGGTGGAAAACCAAGGGAGAGTGAGCGGTTCAGCGCACGTGAAGGACTGATAGTAGCTTGTTATAGTTTGTAAATAAACCTTAAAAAAGACAAATACAATATGAATATAGATTACAGGAAACAGGATAGATGATTTAAATTCATACCACTCTCCAGGCTGTGGAGGGGCAACAAATACATAACATGCACTTCACTTTCATTTACACTTGTATTGTATTATGCTAATATTCTGACTAAAAATATCTTTGTTTTGTATTTTAAAGATCTACTTAGAACCTGCTTAAGAGCAAACGGTGTGAAATGTAAATTCTTAGATTTTTGAACAGTGTGTATATTCAATGATAGCTGCTGTTAGTAGTGAAACCTAGCCACAAGAGGGTGAGATGTAATGGTTGTGTATGTTTAAAAGTTAGTAACCCGTCGGCAGCATCTTAACATATAATAGCATATAAATGTATGCCGTGTGGCAAGGAATTGAACACAGAATCGGATGCGGACAATAAATGCATTTTTAGAAGGAAGGCAAGGACGATCTATTACTCTGGGAAGTTCAACTGATTTTTTTTTTTGGTAACAATTTTTAATGCTCTAATCACAAGATATCCTCATCAAATTTATCTGATCAATTCACAACACTAAGTTTTTTGTGTCTTTCTGCCCACACTCACTGTTTTTACTACTTTAGGTTCCGTCTGCAAAGCATGACAGGCGACAACGTGCTCTTGTTTTTTGTGTTTAGGGTAAACAGCAAGCCTCCATTGCAGGTGATTATTTTTACCATTCAGGCGGACACAGTGATGCCTTTGATATAATAAGGGCATGATTCAGTTGTCTTTAAATACATCGGTATACTCAAGTGAACTCAATGAACTTTGAAGACCAACGTGAGGCAGCCGCAGGAAACTGAGATGTTGGTAAAAGTCTTATGACTTATGTTTTATCGTACTTTTATTGAATCCATTTTTTGCTTGGTGTGTCCATAACATGCGGACACCGATGTGATGTCACAACTATAAAGTTGATGTCACACTGTCAGGACAACAAGTCTCCCTGTAGAACCATGGAGACCTTACCGGTTTCTACCCTACCTGACCAACCCCCAGAAGGCTGGGTATTCTGAGCTATTTATAGCAGCAGTATAGCAGTATAGGAGATTGATTCTAGAACCCAAACCATGGGTTGAGGTCAGTCTGATTATGTTTAGTCACAACTTCTCATCTTCTCGTATAACTTCAGGCTCCTTCCCAACAGAGAGGTGGTCTTCCATGGCCAAAGAACCAGATTTTGCCGGCAAAGACCAAAAGTAGGATTCAGGCATCCTGGATAAATGACTGAACGGAGGTCACCCAACCCAAAACAAGAATATCAAGACCCTACGATCAATCACAGTCCCCCATTTGCCATGGCAACAGAACTGTTCTACTTTCTCCCGATGGAAGTGGAAATCCTCATTGAGGATTACGAACATTATAAACAAGCCTGCCTCACAAGCCAGTAGGTTCTAGTTCCAGGTACTCTAATGTCCTCACATGGTCCAAAACCATGTATGTTAGCTTTGGAGCCTCAAAATTTCCATACGTGTTGTTTGTCTGTATTAATCGTGACACCCAGTCCAGATACAAGACAAGCTGATACAAGCTGGAAACATCATATTACAAATATACAACATAAGGTGGCCAGAAATATTTCAGTATTGAACAAAGCAAAATTTGTTCTCAATCAGAAATCACTCCACACTCTTTATTGCTATCTGGTTCTACCATATCTTACTTATTGTGTGGAAATATGGGGTAATAACTATAAAAGCAATCTTCACTCGCTAAATGTACTGCAAAAAAGGTCAGTAAGGATAATTCATAATGCCGCCTACAGAGAACATACTAACTCCTTATTTCTAAAATCACAAAAACTTAAACTTGCTGATATAGTTAATCTTCAAACAGCTAAAATAATGCATAAGGCTAAAAATAACCAATTAGCTAAAAATGTCATCCAATACTTCTCTACAAGAGAGGAGAAATATGATCTCAGGGAAGAACTACATTTGAAACACTTATATGCTAGGACTACGTTAAAAAGCCATAGCATTTCAGTATGTGGAATCAAACTATGGAATGGATTGAGTAAGGAACTCAAACAATGCACAACGATGAGCCAATTCAAGAAACAATACAAGCAGTTGATGTTTGCTAAATACAAGGATGAAGAGTCTTGAACCAGTCATAATGTGCTATATATATCACTATATTGACACTTACTATGGTACCCATTATGTCATTGGATGATATGACATCACCTCGTACTTCAGTACGTGAAAAAAGACAAAAAAACCCCAAAACAAACAAACTATATTAGGAAAGCAGGAAGTGAACAAATGTAACAGTTACTGATTGTAAAAGTAGCAGATGGAGGGGTAGGATTTACAGAGAAAGAAGGGTAATAATAATCATGTGATGATGCATCTTGACCTGCATATCACCTCGTACTTCGGTACGTGACAAAAATTCAAAACAAAAAAAAAAATTCAATTTTTTTTTAAAAGTTAAATTTCTTTTTTAAATAAAAACAAAAACTTAAACTATATTAGGAAAGCAGGAAGTGAACAAATGTAACAGTTACTGATTGTAAAAGTACCAGATGGAGGGTTAGGATTTAATAAGCTTTGCTTCTTCCTACTCCTTTTGGACATGTGGAACTGTGAACTGATTATGTGATGCATTCAATTGTAATCTGATGCACGTTCAAATGAAATAAAACCATTACCATTACCAAGACAGGTATGACGAGGACATGAAAATAAGGAAGGTGAAAACAGAGGAACTGAAAGACACTACCTGTAAATAAGCTGTAACCAATTGAATCTTTAATGATGAGTACTATGCTGAACTGTCTTCTTGACTTGATAAAGGGTGGAAAATGGAGTCCCCAACAAAGTGTTAATTGGAGCTTCTGCTTCCAATACACCTCCAGTCATTTAGAAGCGTGTTGAATTGCAACCGTGATGGCGTTCAAGAATGCAACTCTCTGCCTGACCCTGAAAGGAGTCATCCAACATAATGGGGTTCAACTTTCAAATGAGATTGACACAAAGCAGGATTCTCCCAATGATTAACCTTCTTTACATAAGCCACGTAGACGCTTTGCTTTAGATAAAAACACCTTGCTTGAGTCAAGTGTGTATTTGTCATGTTTTCCATCTCCCTGTTAACAGATTTCAATTGTTGCTTAGTATGTTGTTTGTTTTAGGTTTTCGCCTTTGAACACATGGAAAAGAACATCAAACACTTCAGATTCTTAATGTCACGTTTCTGAAGCTGTGTTAGTTAATAAGCCTGCGGTTTTCCAAGTACCTGAGTTGATGCCAGGTTTCGGCATACTGGCCAAAGCTTATTTGTTTATTATGCATCATTATTTTTTTTTGTAAAATGCCATAATTTCCTTTGACTACTTTGAATCTTTAAAGAAGGATCACGTTATATGATGATGCTATATGATGTGCAGAGTGGATGATTTGGAGCAGTTGACACCCATGAACAATGTAATGGTGACTGGGCTTCAAATAATAATAATAAATAATACATTTTATTTGTATAGCGCTTTTCAGATTACTCAAAGACGCTTTACAGTAGAGAAATAAATATAGAGTTGAGTAAAAACAGAGTAAACATTCATTCATTCATTTTCGACCGCTTTTTCCTCACAAAAGTCGCGGGGTGATGGAGCCTATCCCAGCTGTCTTTGGGCGAGAGGCGGGGTACACCCTGGACTGGTGGCCAGCCAATCAGTAGACAAACAACCATTCACACTCATTCCTATGGACAATTTGGAGTCACCAATTAACCTAGCATGTTTTTGGAATGTGGGAGGAAACCGGAGTACCCGGAGAAAACCCACGCATGCACGGGGAGAACATGCAAACTCCACACAGAGATGGCCGAGGGTGGAATTCAACCCTGGTCTCCTAGCTGTGAGGTCTGCGCGCTAACCACTCGCCCGCACATAATAATAATAATAATAATAATAAATAATACATTTTATTTGTATAGCTCTTTTCAGAGTACTCAAAGACGCTTTACCGTAGAGAAATAAATATAGAGTTGAGTAAAAAAATATCCAAACATTCATTCAGAGCTAAAAGTGGGGCGGGGCTCAGCAGTCAGGTATAAAAAGTTAGTCATTAAAAACAGATTTAAACAGGTGGGTTTTGAGTTGTTTTTAAAAGGTGGGAAGGTCGGGGCAAGCACGGAACGAATGGGGCAAAGAGTTCCGGAGGGTGGGGGCAGCGATGGAGAAGGCTCTGTCTCCCCAGGTTCGGAACTTGGTCTTACATAACACTCAGGTCTTAGGACAAGACGATGCTCGAACAGATCAACAGGTGACCAACTTCCTGCAGTCAAAGGGGGTGGATGTGGACGCCAACAACATGGATACTTACATCCTGATGTTTGGCAGGAATAACAATACAACATATGTCATCATAAAGGGTAAAAAAAACAAGGTAGCATTGCTGAGTTAGCAGAAAGAAACAAACATCTACATCAATGATCAATCTATGGGCAATTTAGAGTTGCCTACGATGTCCGACGGAGGTTCAAACCCAGATCTTCCAGGTCTCTAGACTGTGTGGTCAACATCACCACATTCATTTATTCATTCATTTTCTACCGCTTATCCTCACGAGGGTCGCAGGGGTTGCTGGAGCCTATCCCAGCTGTCTTTTGGGCAAGAGGCGGGGTACACCCTGGACTGGTGGCCAGCCAATCACAGGGCACATATAGACAAACAACCATTCACACTCACATTCATACCTATGGACAATTTGGAGTCGCCAATTAACCTAGCATGTTTTTGGAATGTGGGAGGAAACCGGAGTACATCACCACATGTGATAAATACTGTATACTTGTAAGCCCCAACGCCAACAATGGCGGTCTATATACCCCAAATCTTGAGGTTTTGAGTAAACAATTATGGGTAGTCATGTGATATCTTCTAACAGCTGTATCTTGTGGGTCCTAATCTTTGTTTGGAATCTTCTCTCACAGGCCATGTTTAATTTTACATGGGAGACATGTGATATTGGGGAAATCTACTCATATATTGAGAATATGCAGCTGTCCAATAAAAATATGTTTCAAGGGAACTTCCTGATTGCCAACAGGCAACGCAGAGTGCCCCCGAATCATGACAAACCAGTTACAAGATTTAATTAAAGCTGTTTATAGTGCTTTTCAAGGCACCCAAAGCATTTCACAATGAAGTGAACCAATCATTGATTCCTTAAGTCACACACTGGTAGTGGTCAACTACATCTGTGGACACAGCTGCCTTGGGGTAGCAAGGATCAAACCAACAATCTTTCAGTTTCTGGACGAGCCTATCCCAGCTGTCTTTGGACTGGTCGCCAGCCAATCACAGGGCACATATCAACAAATAAACATTCACACTCACATTAAAATCTATGGACAACTTGGGAGTGGCCAGTTAACCCAACATGCATGTTTTTATGTTATTATTATTATTCAGTTTTTGTATGTTTCATGATGAAAGTTAAGGATTTCTGGGTCTGGTAGAAAACTTTGAAATAAGCCTTTGAGGCTTGCTCCAGATGGGAGTGTCAAATCCATGTGAGAGGTCCATAGTCCCGCCTCACAGTGTGACTTGAGGCTATAAAAGCAAGGAAGTTCACTCCACGCGCGACTCAATCCGCAGTCGGGAGTTCACAGACGAACTCCTTCCAAAGAAGCACCAGCCTATCAAATGCTATAACCACCGCTTGCACAGAGCGTCATCGGTGTCGGTTTCATTCCACTTCCTAGCTCGAAGCTTTCCTCCCGTCGGACGGGCCGCACGGAGCTCACCATGGCCGGGGAGGGCTCCGACCAGCGGGCGCTGCAGTATGAACAAACTCTGGTATGTTGGATTGCTGTCACTGCCTGAACTTTGCTCGCATGTCACACACAAACATCAAGTACAATCCGCTGTTGAGGCAAGCCGATCTCTTCCAAACACACCAACGAAGCCACCGAGACGCACCAATATTTAAATAATGCCGTATTAAATTGTCATATTAATGGGCACAGAGAAATGCACCAATCTTTCTATGCGATTCGCCACAGTTGTGTGTCGGCGTTGTTTGTAATGAATGAATAAGTTCGACGTATTTTTGGCAATAAAGTCTGAGCTCTTGCCCTATTGTTCGTCTACCCTTTAAGTTTTGCAAGCGAACATTTGTTGTACTTACAAATAATCACTTACTCAACAATGAAGCAATGCAGTTGCAAGATTATGGCAAAACGTCTGGATGTGACACCTTCACTGTCCATTGTATTTTTCATAAATGGCCCTTGAATCAAATATAAATGGAGGGAGCAATATATGTTCTTTGCAACACATATCGTCCAACAGATACGTATTTGCTTACGTTTTAAAATGAATTTATTAAACGTAATTAAAAACATTGACGTCCTCATTATACATCATAAATGTATAATTTTGCCCTGAGGTCCATTTGCAGCCTACATTTTAAATTTTACTGGCACTCAATCACATTTAATCCACTATAAATTATTATATAAACTTTATAATAATTTGTATATAAATATAATTATTAGATATTGCACCAATGTTGATGATTTGTTCAGATTGTTTTTGTTGTATTGAATGTTTAAAGAAAATATCACACTATTAGTCATTGTTGGTATTGTCCAATATGCATGATACGCCATGACAGTGGAGATTTGCAAAAACTCAGATTTACCGTTTTTTTTCAGTGCTCTTTAGTTTGTGTCATAATAAATGTGCAACATTCTGTCATGTTGTTAATAATTTATTAGCATAACATGAAGTTACTGACTTATGAGTGTAGCGGTAGATGCGTGTGAATGAAAGGATGGTAATGGTAATGGATTTATTTCATTTGAACATGCATCAGATTACAATTGAATGCATCACATAATCAGTTCACAGTTTCACATGTCCAAAAGGAGTAGGAAGAAGCAAAGTTTATTAAATCCTAGCCCTCCATCTGGTACTTTTACAATCAGTAACTGTTACATTTGTTCACGTCCTGCTTTCCATAATAGAGTTTTAGGTTTTTGGAAAGCAGGAAGTGAACAAATGTAACAGTTCCAAAAACCTTAAACTGTATTATGGAAAGCAGGTAGTGAACAAATGTAACACTTCCTGCTTTCCATAATAGAGTTTTAGGTTTTTGGAAAGCAGGAAGTGAACAAATGTTACATTTTTGGAAAGCAGGAAGTGAGCAAATGTTACATTTGTAACAAATGTTACATTTGATCACTTCCTGCTTTCCAAAAACCTTAAACTATATTATGGAAAGCAGGAAGTGAACAAATGTAACAGTTAGTGATTGTATAATTCAGTGTAAAGTCATAAATCATGGTGTTTACTGTCTCACTTGATATGGCATCTTTAGGGTTTATTTACTTTGCTGGACTTGGATATCATGGTATGTTTTTGTACTTGCTAGTCATGTTTGGAATTAGGGATTTGATGGTCAGAATGATAAAGGATGTAGTGTGTGTGTGTGTATTGGCATGTAAATGTCTGTATGAGTTTTTCCAGTTCAAAGTGCTAAGACTCTTCTATTTGAAGTGACAACGTGTAATTTTTTAGGCCAACTGGATCCATTCAGCAGCAACAGGCCGTGTGTCTCTGGGTCTGTTTCCTTTTCTTGATCAACCTTCCTTGTAAAAAAGCACCCGCCCTCCCTCCCCTTCCACACCAACACACACACACACACACACACACACACCACCCTCTGTGCCATTTAATCTGTGCATGTGTGTTTGAGAGATTACACAACGGGCTACCCGCTGATTCAGCACTGGACGCTCTGTCACCCTGGCGGGGTCTCATGCTTGGGACTGGAGGAACGTGCATAAGCAGCTTTCTCCACCAAAAAAATGTCCCCCTGACCCTCCTTCTCTGTTTATTATCCAATCATCCTGCTGGATAAATAAAGCATGGAGAAACAAATAACTCTACTGCCAGAATAGCAATGGATAAATGATCTATGGCCTTGTTGCTTGTAGTAACATGGTGTCTTTGTGTGAGGATGGTGTTTGTGTGGGTTTGTTATGGGCAGCTGATGCTCAAAGGGCCCACTGTAGTTTGACTGTGAGAGAGGCTGTATAGACTGCAGAAATGTTGGCAGAGCCTGCTGAGTTGTGGAAGCGTGATATTGGTTATAGAGTATCTCACTAAAGTACACAATTCATAGTTTAGTAACACATTTCAGCAACAAATCTATTATTTTGTCTCAAAGAAGTAGTCAAGACACCAGAAGCTTGGAGATACAGTAACTTAGAGTAGTCAGTGTGCAGCTTGTATAGCAGTATAGATTTACTTGCCTCTGAAAATAAGTCAATACAGTCATACCTAGCCACTATTTCAAAAATATATTAACTTTTTATTAAAGTTAAACTTATACTATATATTCAATTATAAACAAATATACAATTTTCACATATTAAAATTTCCCTTTAATGTGTAGGCAAAGACGCATGCCGAGCCATTTTTTTTCACAACAACAAATAAAGTCAAATAATAATCTATATAACAGGGAAGGGGGGCTGCACAGCGATTGAGTGGTTAGCGCGCAGACCTCACAGCTAGGAGACCAGGGTTCAATTCCACCCTCGGCCATCTCTGTGTGGAGTTTGCATGTTCTTCCCGTGCATGCGTGGGTTTTATCCGGGTACTCCGGTTTCCTCCCACATTCCAAGAACATGCTAGGTTAATTGGTGACTCCAAATTGTCCATAGGTATGAATGTGAGTGTGAATGGTTGTTTGTCTATATGTGCCCTGTGATTGGCTGGCCACCAGTCCAGGGCGATATGGGCGATATGGACGTTAACATGTATCCCTATATGACGATATAAAACGATAAAATCGTTCTATGAAAAAATACAAACTTTACGCCATATAATGAAATACACTTGTCTGAAATTGTAAAGCACGTTTATTTATTGGTAACAAACTGGCTAACTTTTCTAATGGGATCTCAGGGGTGTTCTGTCTGTGGAGAATCTAAGACAACCTGCGTTCAAAATAAACACGCTTCTTGTATTTTTTTTTTCACATCTTCATCAGACATTGTAAATAAAACGTTCTTAACATTAAAGAATTAAAACACAATTTAATTTAATTGGACAAAATAATTGACTGATTAATCTGTGATTAAAAAGCTACCCCGTTGTAAGGCATTTTTGATGGAAATGGGCCAATACTGGTATCCGATTGATCGGCGCATCCCTCCAGTGAACATATCCACATTGCACCAAAAGTGTCAATATTGAGAGAGAGCTCCATTGTTTCTTAGCACTGCCCTGATTCTCATAGGTATGGAATTCAAAAGAGCTGCACACATAGTTATTGGATTCTGGTCTATTTCTGAGCCGAGGAGCAGTGATCGTTCGGTCGTAGCATAAAAAAATGAACCCAGAGATAACTTCAAAACCAACCTTTCCTCGGGTGTGAAATAATGTCTGTCCTCTGGCATGAATTGAATGTTTCCAGTCTGTCCTTCAAACACTTTGATCTTTTACAATGGCTGTAAATCAGAATCCCTTGCTAATCATTGATATATTAACTAGACTTTACGCCATCAGCATTACTGGAGCCAATCATCCATAAGTGAGTTTAAATAATATAAATAACACTATGTGTGAAATAGGGCTGCACAGTTCGCATGTTCTCCCCGAATCCTATCTCATGGAAATTAATTTAGTGGAATCATCACACACCAACTTAACACAATAAAACACACTTTGGGCAATGACTACTATAAGTGGAGGATAATAAACAACAATGTATCTACTTAACTACTGTGCTGATACTACTTTATCACATCTATGTTAACTTGATGTTAACGTGTACTTCAGCTGTTTACAAAAAGGTACCACAAGGCATGCTGGGGATTTTTATTAAACAGACATAAAGCATATAATTGCATTTTTTTTTTCGTAACAATTATTCAGTCATTGAAATCATTTGGGGTGCACGGCGTCCGACTGGTTAGCGCGCAAGCCTCACAGCTAGGAGACCTGAGTTTGATTCCACCCTCGGGCATCTCTGTGTGGAGTTTGCATGTTCTCCGCGTGCATGTGCATGTCTATATGTGCCCTGTGATTGGCTGGCCACCAGTTCAGGGTGTACCCTGCCTCTCGGCCGAAGACAGCTGGGATAGGCTCCAGCACCCCCGCAACCCTTGTGAGGATAAGCGGTAGAAAATGAATGAATTAATAAATAACTGAAATGGTTTGTAAAAATATTCCTATTTTGCACATTGAGTGACAGTTAGTTAGCAGTAACAATATGAATTTATTCATTTTGGTGCTTCTATATTCCGAAGTTCAGTGAAGGCACCTTCGGCATGACTTGGTGTGAAAGTGACTTGTGATTGGTGGAAACTGTAGACGATCATGCTGTCAGTCCTGTGTAGATTTCAGATGAACATTCTTAGAAAGAGCATGTAGTGCCTGTATGTACTGTAAACCGTGTGGGGGGGGGGGGGGGGGCATTTGCAGTTTGGCTGATCTTTATTATGTTTATTAAAATAACCAACCAAAAAAGCCAGCCTGTGTTTTTGATCATGTCTTTTAATTTGTTTTGAGCCAAAGTAATTTTCCACTGTTGTTGACATTGCTTTGGTATTTTTATGATGCCGTACATATCTGGTGACGTATTTTCCACCTTGATGGAAACTCTCCTCACTTTTCCTGTTATTACTCCATCACAACTTGTTGGTTTTGTCTTCATTCATTTATTTGAGGTGAAGGTCAAGCACTCCTTAACCAGTTTTAGAAGTGTGTGGAGAGGACCGTGGGTGTATATTTGCACAGAGTTAAGTTCAGAATATCTTGGCTTTGTGTGCAGATAAGCATCAAAAGCTTTCAGTGTTTGTTTTTTTTTGTTTTTTTTTTTTGCCTTGGCTGTTGTTTGCCAAAATGATCAATCCAGCTTTATTTACCCGAAGCACTTCTAGTGTGAATAGATCTCAAAGTTCAATCACACATTTGCCAGAAAAGGAAAACATTTGCAAACCTTTTGTAATTTGGCTTATAAGTGGCAGAGAGAACATGACATGAAAATGACATGAAGGTAGGTGGCAATAACGGCAGAATTGATCACAAAGGCAGGGCTGATTAATTATTGAGATATAGAGAGAGGGAAATACAGAGGAAGATCAATGGCCTAACTTCCTTATATGGGGCTGTGCTGTAGGTTAGATACGCTCTCTGCCCTCCCCCAAGCTCGGTTTCTCTGTTATAGTGGGGTATGAATGTGAGTGTGAATGGTTGTTTGTCTCTATGTGCCCTGTGATTGGCTGGCAACCAGTCCAGGGTGTACCCCGCCTCTCGCCCAAAGACAGCTGGGATAGGCTCCAGCGCCCCCGCGACCCTTGTGTGAATAAGCGGTAGAAAATGAATGAATGAATAAACGTTCATGTCTCAATGCTTGACTCTTTCCCACTTAGTTGGGCGGTCCTTTAATGCACCATGGTTGCAGTGAAACTTCTATGGCATCAAAACTTGCAGCAAAGTGAACACAAGTAATACATAATGGTAAATTGTTGAGGATTATTTAAGGATTATTTAGACTTTTTTTTGTAGACTTTGAGTCTTTTGTTATTGTGTTGTCTGAAATGTCAATTTTTCGTATTTTGTTACTATGCTGTGAAATATTATTAGTTTTTTCTGGAATGCAAAACGTGTTTCACTGTTTAAAGTGTTTTGCGCTTTTTGCCAACTGTACAGTTTGCATAATATAGCGTGGGTGTTAAATCTGACCAGATTATGGCCAAGTCACCTTGGAGCAGACAATTCTTAGTTGGCACATCAGAAGATCAGCTATCAGCTGTTGATGCTGTCTGTTTCAACGAGGAATTGATTTTACATACAGTATTTTACATACACTTTAGACTTTTTAATGATTTAAAATTATCCCTCACTTTTTGTTTGTCACTGCAAAAGTTCTAGTGGTATATAGCAGCTGTTTAACATAATTAAGCCTGTTTACATGACTGTAAAAGTCAGATAACTCAGAGTAAGCAGATAATTGCAATAATAGGATTTGATATATTTACATGCACTTCAGAAATAATAATAATAATAATAATAATAAAATCAGCCTTGCCTTCCAAGATGACATTACGTCAATTTCTAACAATAAAAGAATAGAGAACAGGCTGAATAGGTGTAAGATATGCTAACACAATGGTTATTCAGCTACACAAAAAATAAACATGAACAGAAAAGGTGTCCGGTGTTTATGTAACATAAACAGTTTTTTCATGTTTAAGTCACAGGAACAGCCAAACTATGAAAAAAGTGTGTGTCCCTGAACATAACAGGAACATTACTGACACCTACTGACCAGTTTTGAATACTACATATCATTCACAGCGTTGTTGAATGCATCTTCTGAATGCCTTATATGCATTTTTGTTTATTTTGCCTTTTTATACTTAATTTAGGCAATATATACGTATATACTAATAGGCCATATTCAACCACTTAACAACATACTTTATTAAATAATACTGTATATTTGATAGAGTGAAGCCCCACAATTCAAACTAAGAATATTATTTTTTATATTTTTTTAAGAAATAGCTTCCATTTTATTTTTTCTGCAAGTGGGTGTTTGCTTTCTAGGTATATAACAGTATAGGGCCCATCCAGTCGCAGTGAGTGTACACCATAGCCAGTCCTACTCATTAGGATCTTGTGTGTGAGCGAGAGATTGACTTGTTTTTATCAATAAATCGTTTGTCCAATTACATTATGTGCATCTACATGTAAATTACTCCCATTAGTGTTTGTTTACAAAGTTGCAATTTCCACTTTTTGATGGTGTGTTATACAAGACTCATTGGGGGTGTACTTTACCTTTTTCGAGAAGGATATAGCATTTGGCACAATTTTATCATACTTGCATCCCTTCCCACTGTCTCACTGTGGAAGGGGAGTAAATGCAGTAGCTTATGATGTGTGGATGGTTTTCATTTATTCACTCCCCTCTACTAATAGCAAATGAGTAATAATCCTGCATTCTAATACCTAAAAAAAAAAAAGTGATAACACAGTACGCACATGGTCATACATACTTTTCACATAACAGCTCAGTGTTCCAGCAAGTGAATGGCCTGCAGAAGATCAGATAAATCTGAGACCATAAGAGGCTTAAGATTGATGTGACTCTCAAAATAAATAATGAAAAAAATGTTCAAGCGTCCTTGAAAGCAACACGGTGACATTAGTAAAGTCTATTCTACATGTCTTTTAAATATTAACAGTAAATTGAATATTTATTGTAATGTTTCTGCTCGGTCATATCCATCCATCATGAAGATGTGTACAGTATTGTGTAGGTTTGATTGGAATTAGATTTTTTAGATTTTTTTTTACTTAAAGTGAAGGAAAAGTACACAGATTTGTGATTGAGGTATTGAACGTAATCTTGTATACATGTCTGGGAAACACACACATGCCCTTTTGAGCTCAATAAACACCTTTGGGACTTGGTGCTAGTATGATAACTGTTAGCATGTTAGCATTTTACCTAATTTACTAATGTCTAAAGGCAAATACACACATGGTATGCTGCATGGACACTACAGGACTGCCTTAACACCTTTGGGACTTGGTGTTATCTTGCTAGGTGCTAGAATGATAACTGTTAGCATGTTAGCATTTGAGCTAATTTACAAATGTCTAAAGGCAAATACACACATGGCATGATGTAGGGACACTATAGGGCTGCCTTTACACCTTTGGGACTTTGTGCTTTCTTGCTAGGTGCTAGCATGATAACCATAAGCATGTTAGCATTTTAGCTAATTTACTAATGTCTAATGGCAAATACACACATGGTATGATGTAGGGACACCATAGGACTGCCTAAACACCTTTGGGACTTGGTGCTTTCTTGCTAAGTGCTAGTATGATAACTGTTAGAATGTTAGCATTTTAGCTAATTTACTAATATCTAAAGGCAAATACACAGATGGTATGCTGTAGGGACACTACAGGACTGCTTTAACACCTTTGAGACTTTGTGCTTTCTTGCTAGGTGCTAGCATGATAACCATTAGCATATTAGCATTTTAGCTAATTTACTAATGTCTAAAGGCAGATACACACATGGTGTTTTGGTGTTTATGTTTGGTCTCCTTCCATGTCCAATCGTCACCCCATACTGCATGAGCTGAATGTGCCCGTGTTGGAGGTTGTTGTTTATTTTCATTGATCCACGGCCCTCTTGCTTCTGTTAGTGCAATCATAGCATGACCATAGCGTGACATCCTCTTTCTCTATTTAGCTCACTTCCTCATCAGTCACGTGTGTCTGCAAATAATTTTGTTCAGTCAAAGTCATTGTTGGTTTATTAAGGAAAACTGCACATTTTGGGGAATTTTGCCCTTTTCTGTGTGTTCTAAAGAGGGAAAAGCAGTCGGCATGAGGTAGCTAATAATGCATGTCATGGGACACAACTATTTAGACTATAAAGCCCTCTAAAAAAACTTCAGACAGTGTTTTATGGTTTCACAGGTACTACCAAGTAGTTCATTTTAAACAGTACTGGAACTTATTTCCTGGGCTCATTGATTTCACATAGCCCATTGATAAAATCTGTCAAAAATAGCGTCAAAGAAAGCAGCTACTAATCACAGCAGACTTTGTGAGAATACCACCAACGACTGCTTTTGGACAAATGAGGATGGAGTGTCTTCTCTTTTTGTGCCTGAATTAACGGAGGATAAGCTACAGGTTTTAAGAGCCTGCAAGAAGAGAGAGTGAGACTCTGTAGCAGAGCAGATGGGGGGGGGGGCGAGTCATTTCAACAACATGACTTGGTGGTGTCAATGTGGAGTTTTCCAAGCCATGCCGACAAAAAATTGAGTGTTTTTGCTGCACTGAGTGGCACAGAGTGTTACCATGTCAGAACATACATCCCGGGTCAGTCAGCTGATTGGGCAATTCCAGAATCATTGTCTGAAGTCTCACTTTAGATCAGAAAATGATGAATCCCACTCCACCCACTGGGATGCAGTATCATTTTAAAGGTCCCTGAATGAGCAGGATGGGACCCATTGGAAAATTGGTTATTGGTTTATTTCATTTGTCTGATTCATTCATTGGCCCCCAAAATCCATGATGTTGGAAGTGAGTGGTTAGCACGCAGGCCTCACAGTTAGGAGACCTGAGTTCAATTGCATGTTCTCCCCGTGCATGCGTGGGTTTCCATAGGTATGAATGAATATATTTTTGGTAATGGTAATTGTTTAATTTCATTTGAACATGCATCAGATTACAATTGAATGCATCACATAATCAGTTCACAGTTCCACATGTCCAAAAGGAGTAGGAAGAAGCAAAGCTTATTAAATCCTACCCCTCCACCTGGTACTTTTACAATCAGTAACTGTTAAATTTGTTCACTTCCTGCTTTCCATAATACAGTTTAATTTTTTTTTTGAATTTTTTAATTTTTTGTCCCGTACCGAAGTACGAGGTGATATGTATTTTTTGAAGGTTGGTAGAATTATCGTCTTTCTTTGACTTTCCACTACGCAGTTTCTTTAGTCACTGAACTATATCTTACTTTTTTTTTACATTTATGTTAGTGTTTTCATATTTCTTACATATTTGTAGCACCCTATCTAAGGTATGTTCATTCAGAAATACAATATTGTTGTTGCATCCTTATCACTGACTAACAAAATAGTCATTTATGTTATTTTCATTCCTTTTTTTAATAGAAAAAAAAGCTTCTCTGGCATCCGGCTCTCTCACCCATTTGCCTCCTTTGTGTGACTGAATGTGCGTGAGAATTTCGGAGCCTCCAATTAGAGAGTCTTCTATTGTTTATTCTCTCACCTGGGTCATTTGACTTTCTCATGGTCTCTGGATTTTTTTCCCCTCATCCCACTCCATGGTCTCCTATTCACGTTGTGACTCTCGGATTTCACCCCCCCATCTAAATATTTTTTTGTCAGAATGTCTCCATCAGCTACCCTTGAGATTTAACACATTTTATGCTAACCCCGTCAACAGACACTCGGGCCTGTCTGTGTCTTTTCTTTTCCATGTTTTGGACTTTTTCTACAATTTCTTCTTCATCATCGTCTCACGCTTGTTGTTGTCACAGCTGTGTTTTTGCAGTCTGATGAAAGTAATGAGTTTGCCGCACAGTGTGTCCCCGGGCTCGGAGTTTGTATGGTAGGGCCAGTGCTGAGCAGTGCCATGGTGGTGCCTTCCCACATCCTGATGGATGCACTTATGAGAGCAACAGAAAAAAAAAACAAAACACTGGGAGTCATTGTGTGCAAATGTCTCTCTCCCTCCTCTGCCTCCATCTCACGCCTTTCCTCACTGGGACTCGATTGTTTGTTCCGTTATTTGTGCTTCACTTCATCTTAAAGTCAGAATCACTGAAACAAAAATATACTCAACAAAATTATTAACACAACACTTTGTTTTTGCGCCCGTATTTCATGAGCTGTAAGAGTTTTTCTATGTGCCTTCTATCTGCATTTCACTCGTCGTCAGCTGGGATAGGCTCCAGCATATCCCCATCACCCTAGTGAGGTAAAGCTGCATCGTAAATGAATGAATGAACATTGAACAATGGCTGTGAAACAATACAAACTTGTTGTTTTATTCCCCCCTACAATGTTTGTTTGTTTCTTTACCTTATTCACTAATAACACTCCATGTGCACAAATAATATATATTTGTAGGGTGCAAATTGTTGCGGAATTTGTTTCCTGCTACAATTTACAGAGAATCCAAAAATAGGGTAGTCTGTCAGGTACAGATGTTCCGATACACATTACTTTTATGACTTATTGTATTATTATTACTTGTGCATGTCAAGTTTTTCACTCAGCAGCTGCAACATCTGTTGTTGTGATCACATGGTGGCGGACTGGGACGGAGTCTGGAATCGACTGATTGTATAGGAATGCCAATATTAATTCATTGATTTTCTACCGCTTATCCTCACAAGGATCGCAGGGGTATGCTGGAGCCTATCCCAGCTGTCTCCGGGCGAAAGGCGGGGTACACCCTGGACTGGTGGCCAGCCAATCACAGGGCACATATAGACAAACAACCATTCACAATCACATTCATACCTATGGACAATTTGGAGTCGCCAATTAACCTAGCATGTTTTTGGAATGTGGGAGGAAACCGGAGTACCCGGAGAAAACCCACGCACTGGGAGAACATGCAAACTCCACACAGAGATGGTCGATGGTGGAATTGAACTCGGGTCTCCTAGCCGCGAGGTTTGCACGCTAACCACTCAATCGCCGTGCAGCCGAGTGCCAATATTGTTAACTCTTTATGTTCTTGTTCTAATGAGATCTCATGTGGGGTACACTCTGGACTGGTAACCAGCCAATCACAGGGCACATATAGACAAACAACCATTCACACTCACATTCATACCTATGCACAATTTGGAGTCACCAATTAACCTAGCATGTTTTTGGAATGTGGGAGGAAACCGGAGTACCCGGAGAAAACCCACGCATGCACGGAGAAAACATGCAAACTCCACACAGAGATGGCCGAGGGTGGAATTGACTGGGGTCTCCTAGCTGTGAGGTCTGCGTGCTAACCACTCGACTGCCGTGCAACCGAGTGCCAATATTGTTAACTCTTTATACTTTTTGTTCTAATGAGATCTCATGTGTGCACCTGAAAAGACTACATTGCTAATCCGAGTTGTCCCACAGAAACGCTAACTGACAAAACAGTGAGTCAGTCTTGGTTCTAATTGGTACGTTATCCACGTTATCCAGATGAATATGCTTACCTAGTCCCACATCCCCGAATTCGGTTAATTAGAGAAACACTATTTTGAATGTGAGTCTATAAATCTTCTACGTGTGCCCTGCGATTGACTGACTGGAAACGAGTCGCTATTATTACCTTCCTCTTGCCCGACGTCAGCTGGGATAGGCTCTATCTCACCCGTGATCCTAATGAAGACTAGTGGTATAATAAAAAATGGATGAATGTTGTCAGCATTGGACATTTCCATCTCCCAAGAGGTGTTTCAGTGCTGCGAGAGAGGATTTCCTCTCTAATTGAATGGAAAGCACAGAATGCGACTGTCAACTTTGTCACCTGAACAACACCACTAATGCGAATCTGTCTATTCAGAACGCTTGGCTCTTGACATAATGCCTTCGCTACTCGCTTCAGTGTTCCCACCCTGACAGAGTGTGTGCGTTAAAGTGTGTCTGAACATGCGGTTTGGAAATAGAAATAGAAATACTTCATTGGAAGTATGTGTAAAATAGAGTTGGAGGTAAGGATACATTAACACAAGTAGATGTTATTAGATGTACAGTACATTGTATACTAAATACAGCTGGCCTTTCAACCATCTTCATATTTTGTCCCAGGCTAGTTTGGAAGTGTTACCGCCTCTCCTTGTAACAGCCGTTAGAATCTGTGACCCCCACTGTTATTCATTCCCAGTCTTCTCCCTTAATGATGGTTGCAACAGTCAAGCGGTTGGGACCTGACAACAAAAAAATTATAATAAAGAACATATATGTAAAAGGGCGGCATGGCGGTCGAGTGGTTAGCGCGCAGACCTCACAGCTAGGAGGACCAGGGTTCAATTCCACCCTCTCTGTGTGGA
Source organism: Doryrhamphus excisus (assembly GCF_037039965.1). Taxonomy (NCBI): domain Eukaryota; kingdom Metazoa; phylum Chordata; class Actinopteri; order Syngnathiformes; family Syngnathidae; genus Doryrhamphus; species Doryrhamphus excisus. Next base: position 15,173,013 of record NC_136364.1, read on the forward strand.
GTTTGCATGTTCTCCTCGTGCATGCGTGGGTTTTCTCCGGGTACTCCGGTTTCCAAAAACATGCTAGGTTAATTGGCGACTCCAAATTATCCATAGGTATGAATGTGAGTGTGAATGGTTGTTTGTCTATATGTGCCCTGTGATTGGCTGGCAACCAGTCCAGGGTGTACCCCGCCTCTCGGCCGAAGACAGCTGGGATAGGCTCTGCGACCCTCGCGAGGAAAAAGCGGTAGAAAATGAATGAATATATGTAAAAGGACGGCACAGCGGTTGAGTGGTTAGCGTGCAGACCTTACAGCTAGGAGACCAGGGTTCAATTCCACCCTCGGCCATCTCGTGGGTTTTCCTCCCACATTCCAAAAACATGCTTGGTTAATTGACTCCAAATTGTCCATAGGTATGAATGTGAGTGTGAATGGTTGTTTGTCTATATGTGCCCTGTGATTGGCTGGCGACCAGTCCAGGGTGTACCCCGCCTCTCACTCAAAAGACAGCTGGGATAGGCTCCAGCACCCTCCGCGACCCTCGTGAGGAAAAAGCAGTAGAAAATGAATGAATATATGTAAAAGTAGTACAAGAAGTCACAGGCCGTTTTCAAGTAGCCATAGAAGTATAAGTACATTGGAGCTTGACTAATTGCAATGTGCCACTTTTGGTCCCGACTCCTACAAACTGCACTATGGGGTGAAGACGTGACTCTCATATCAAAGCCCAGCTGCCTGCCTGCAATTGGTTCTGTGACTAGGAAAAAAGGAAGCAATGCTGCTCTCATTCTACTTGCACACACATCCAAAAAGACGGGGTGCTGTATTATTTATCATGAATGGACCTGCACAATAAATACATATTTGAGTATCAAACTTTTTAACGTATGAGTTTGTTGCATTTGCACTTGAATGCATCCTTTTGTGGAACAGCATGCTTTTTCTCAGGTGTGAAGGATCCGTCGTGAATCACTTGATTTTGCCTTCCCTCTAACAATACAACAGCAGCTGCGTTTTTTTTCTGCCCTTCCCACGCCTGACGCCACGCTTTCATCCGCATGCAAAGTTCGAATCTAAATTCCCCTCACATGAATGCCGCCCATAGTGCGATACGACAGAAACCCCTTCCTACTGACACATTCTGCCTTTTTTTCCGTTGCTCGAGCACCTCCTGCTCTTATTTTGTTGTCGTCCATCTATCCCGATTTTCTTCAACGTATTTGTACAGCTCTGAGTGAGTGCAACAGGGGGCTTGAGGGTTGGCATGGCAGCCTGGCACAAGCACATAAGACTTCCCGATTAGCCCCCTGTGGTGCCCCACAGGAGCATAGTAAACTCTAATTTACTGTACATCCTTCTATGTTTCCCCTTTTCAGCCTCCCCACGGCTAAAGTGTCTCTGTTTATCTGCACATTTTATAAACGGATACAGAGTACTTAGACAACTTAGTACAGGGGTGCTCACACTTTTTCAGCATGCGAGCTACTTTTAAAATAACCGAGTCAAAATGATCTACCCACTACAAAAATGCAAAACATCTATTTTCAAATGTATTGAGGACTATTTGTACGTACAATGTATGTTGATGTACCTTACATAACCAAATGAGCCAATATTGCAAAACACACATAATTAACTATTAACATTTTTTGTAATTACCTGAGTTTACTTTGATGACTTGCACTGAATTGAATCAGCCAGTGATGCATAGTCCGGACAGTAGCTGCTGATAGCCAGGTTAGCCAGGCAAACGCACTTCGAAAAAGACATTGTGGAAAAAAAAAAGTCCACCTCCCATTCCGTATGGAAGTGATATGTTTTTGCCTTTTTACTTGGTCCAGCTACTTCACTCATTTTAGTGACCATAAACTTTAGCAAGGGCTTAAAATCTGACGCAATTCGCCGACTAGCTTAGCACTTTGCATCGTTGTTTACGCATGAGCGGTGACCTAAAGGTCAAAATTTAGTTTTCATCTGATTGGTTGTCCTGTATGTCAATCAAGTAACGGGGATGGATGATAGGCTGACATTGTAAGTTCTGCTGCACTTAGAGACGTTGTTTGATTTGATTGGTCACCCGAAGGGCAACATTCAGTTGTCATCTGAATGGCTGCCCTGTATATCAATCAAGTGACGGCATTGATGCTAGGATATTTTTTTAATGTCACGTCGCGATCGACCAGTACCACTTCCGCGATCGACCGGTAGATCGCGATCGACTTAATGAGCACCCCTGACTTAGTACTTAGTACTTAGAATAGCATTTCCCCTCACCATTTTATATGTATATATAGCAGTATATATTGATATATTGAGTTGTGGACTCCTATAGAGCAATTCCACATGATAACCAGCACTGAAAGCTTTCTAGATCTTCCAGAATCTGCACCTATTCCAGCTGGATTTCTTTGGCTTTTGTGCTTCCCACGAAAAACGGTCTGTTTTAATTTATTCCACCCGCTTCCAGGCAGGCCCACTCACACTCACAAGTGCTCACGAGGACTTCTGGATAGCTGCCGAAACTAACTAGTTGATAAAATGTACTTTATAAGAGTTGATAATGAACAATGATTTATCTTTTTAAAATGTCCGTTTTTAACATCCGGAAGTAGAGACTGGACAGTGTGAAGTTTCTCAAGAAAAGAGGTTACTTCAATACGTCTCTGAATGTTAAGTAGTTTTAGCATTTTAGAATTAGGTTTTTGGTATGTTAGGTCAGAAAAGTAGACAAAGCACAATAAGTCCACTTTAAAGCTGTACAATACGAAGAAGTTGCAAATGTGAAAACTGTAAATAGTTCATGGTGTTATATTTGTAAAAAAAAAAAACATTTTCATGTAAAACAGCCATTTTTGTGTGTGTATGTTGTGGCATCATTGTTTAGACATTTAAATGTACAGTATATGGCTAAATATTAAGTGAAAGTTATTAAGTGAAGTGATATTTTGATGATATTCTATTGCTGATTACTTAAAAAAATAGTATATATATATATATATACCATGTTTATAATGCCCTAGGACACAATATTCTGTATGCTTTGAAAAATCAGTCAAAATCATCCAAAATAACTGGTTCCGAGAGAGTACAGCTTTTGACAAATGGCTGGGATTGAATGAGTTAATGTGGTTTAGGTCTGGAGGAGACATCCAGTACTTGGCCTCTTCTCTACCTTGCTAAGCAAGGCACGGTGTGTGTGTGTGCGGGGTCATTTTCCTCAATGTGGCGGCAACACTTTTGCATCCCTAGACAATGATGCTATCACCAATTGTGTTGCCAGCTGTGTGTCGAGTCATTTTCATTGGATTTTAAATCGAGTATTCCTTCAAAACAGCATTTACTTTGTTCCAATATAATCCTCACAAAGCAACAACCTCACAACTTGGAGATATGATGAATATCCTGGAATACCTGTCAATCAAATGGTCCAAGTACAAGGGTGAGATTTCCCTACTGCCTGTACACAATGCCAATGGACCGATGCAGTCATCGGTACCTTACCCATTGAAATGGTATGCAGTGAATATTATTTTCATCTTGGATCAACAGACACAAGAGGACAAGTACAAGCGAGCACCCAAAACAAATATTCATTTGTTCTAGCATCTGATTGTAGGGTCAGATGTTAGCCTTGAAGGATTTAATGTCTCCACAAGTTCCGCCTGTTTTGGGCCCAATTTTTGTTGCTTTATAAATGTGCTTAATTTAGGCATTTTGAATTATTTTGTGCCATTACAGCTGAAAGTCCCATCCCCTGTCCATTTTTAACTTTTTTTGGAGTATAAAGAGGAACATGACTTCAGCAATGGGAAGTTTAACTAAATCCTTGTAGGGCTTTGTGTTATTCTGCTTGATACAACGCTAGCATGACAATATAGGAGTTAAGAACATTCAGAGATTCTCATGACAAATAATATTTAATAATTGTAGTAATTAAATAATGATGGTTCTTTTTACTACCTGATTCCCAATGTAGTTCTATTTTTTACAATACAACGACATAGCACACAGTGCAATTTGGAAGAATGCATACAACAGAAGCAAGTTGTCATTAAATAATGCATTTCTGTTACATTTGTGTCACAAATTTTATTTATTTCATAAATTTTAGAATGGATATGAAACATAAAGGCTAAAAGACTGTGAATTAATTCCACATCGTTTTTTTTGTCAAACTTCAGCAAATCTCATTCTACAAAAATCCGACTCGGTGACCTCATTTGACTGGTCGAGGTAGGGTTTGACTGCTGCCACTCTTCCTGCCCAACGGCATTAAGGAAGGAGTGGTGACCTAGGCGGAGTATTCGTCTTCCTGTCTCTTGTACTGCTGACTTAATGACTTTTGTACCATGTGTTTTTAAAAACAGTACACCATTTACTTACTATTTACTGCCCTGTAGATTGACCTTTGAACCCCAGATAAGGCATTGTTGCTAACAGTCGACAGATCTTCGCATCTTATTTATGTTTTTTTTTTTGCTACATTAGATACAAGAACAATCCTTGAACTTTTTATTCTAGTCTAAATCATTCTAACTTATTAAAAATGGCATGATGGAGATAAAAAAAAATTTTCTTCCTAATATGACTTTTGTAGATGTATGGGCGCTACACCCAGGAGCTGGGGGTGTACGCAAAAGAAGAGGCAGCTCGGCTGAGGGAGAGTGGACAGAGGCGATCGGTCAGTGAGCGAAGCCGGAACTTGGACCTGCTGGAATACGACAAAGGACGCTGTGCCAAGTGTCGCAGTAAGTGTTATAACACACGATATTACACTGAGGAAGGACATCATTTTTTTTTTTAGTTAACCTTTTCTCGTCATCATGTCTTCCAAGCGTAAGGCAGATGTTTGTGATGGAAGTGCATCAAAGCAAAGGAAAGTGAAAGTGAAAAATCAAGTGATGTCGGATATTGTAAATGCTCAAGACGTGGAGAATGTCTGATGCCTGCAACCATCATGAAGGTTAGCGGTGGTATCCTTGAACATATGAAAGGATCTGCACCTATGAAATCAATAGTGATAACTAAGCAGTGCAACCGGTGCGAGGAGAATATATAAAATACATTCATTCATTAATTTTCTACCGCTTTTCCTCATGAGGGTCCTGGGGGGTGCTGGAGCCTATCCCAGCTGTCTTTGGGCGAGAGGCGGGGTACACCCTGGACTGGTGGCCAGCCAATCACAGGGCACATATAGACAAACAACCATTCACACTCACATTCATACCTATGGACAATTTGGAGTCGCCAATTAACCTAGCATGTTTTGGAATGCATGCTCGGGGAGAACATGCAAAACTCCACACAGAGATGACCGAGGGTGGAATTGAACCCTGGTCTCCTAGCTGTGAGGTCTGCTGGCTAACCACTCGACCGCCGTGCCGCCTATATAAAATACATTTAAAGTTAAATACAGTGCCAAACACCGCTAAGTTACCAGTGTAACTTATGATTGATCCTTCAGAGATCCTCTATGATTGGCATGCAGCCAGTGTTGATCTGCAGTTCTCCACTTTTTGAACATTTTACATATTTGGAATTTCACATAATTTTTCGCTTTTAACGTTTTTTTTTTACGCACTGCGAGCGGAAGAGTCGGCCTCTGCTTGGGAGGCAGAATAAAGGGAAAGAAAGGTGACTAAAAAGAACATAGTCCTTCCTCAGTATGTTTTCTTTTAGTTTTTGTACTGTATTAATAATTCATGGAAGTACGTCATGACCATAAAATGTCATAAAACGAGGACGGCGTGTAAGTTTCAGACCAATTAAGTGAAATTGGGTTTGTGTTTTTGGGGAATTGTTTGCTGGTGGGTCGAGTGGTTAGCGCACAGACCTCACAGCTAAGAGACCCGAGTTCAATCCCACCCTCGGCCATCTCTGTGTGGAGTTTACATGTTTTCCCCATGCATTCGTGGGTTCTTTCCGGGTACTCCGGCTTCCTCCCACATTCCAAAAACATGCTAGGTTAATTGGTTTCTCCAAATTGTCCATAGGTATGAATGTGAGTGTGAATGGTGGTTTGTCTATATGTGCCCTGTGATTGGCTGGCGACCAGTCCAGGGTGTACCCCGCCACTCGCCGAAAGACAGCTGGGGTAGGCTCCAGCAACCCCTGCGACCCTTGTGAGGATAAGCGGTAGAAAATAAATGAATATTTACTGGTGTTACTTTGGTGTTGATTGCATATGACTGATGAAAATTGCATAAAGATCCCACAAAGAATAGGGAAAGTACATGCCTTACTTCTATAAATGTAATTTTTTTTGGACGACACGTAACAATTTGCACTGAACCACGCCAAGACAATTCACAGTGCAGTACAGTAACTGACTGTCAATCAACTGCCGTTCCTTTCTCCTCTGCTGCTGACCTGCAAACCACATTACATGGAGTTAAAAAGTACAGTCACATCTCTTCACCTCTTCTTTAAATGCACCTGCCTTTTAGCTGCAATTGTAGCACCCTCTCCTGTTCAAAGACACTCCATGCACATATCAACACAAACTAATGGTGTGTATGTGCCCTAACTGGTTTCATCTCACCAGTCAGCTTTAATGCTTCAACTCTCAATGAACCGGCAAACCGATACACCAGCAATACAGTAAATCAAACATAAAGAACTCTGACACACAATGCACACCAACACACTAAAGCCTCGTCTCGGGCAGCAATACGATCTACGGTTGCTTGCACTTATTTATTATTTAAACACTATCTATTCACTGTGGCTTAATGAAGCTAAATGTGGCAACCACCTTAATAAGTCTGCACCGCATGACCCCTCAGGAGCATCACTTCTAGCAGCTCTCAATAGTAAACAAACATTTACTGTTATTTGACAATGGTAGACAAGGCAGTCTTTCAGCTACATAAAGTATTGTTTACAATTGTATTTAGTTCTAAGAAAAATCCCCATGTTGTTTCAGCAATTGACCAACAGGGCGCAGCATTGAGCTGCAGTGCATTAAGTCACTAAGTAGTAGGAAAAAAACAAATCAGATCCTGCCTTTGCTTTCTTTCTCTTTAACTGAATTACCTCACTGCATTCACTAGTGAGGCTGCAATAGTTTCATATTTTATTTTTGGTTTCCTATGAAATTTACAAATGGAGATACAGGTCTGATATTAGCACGGTGAAGAATATAAACAGCCCCCATACCGATATGCGACTCTCAGTGGAAAAGCTTGGATCTGGATTTGATCCACTTCTTTTCTTCTGCTATTAAAGCCCCATGAATGAAATATTTATTGGGTTGAAATGATTGATGAACAAGAAACACTCGTACTGCTACTGTAAATCGGATTTAATCAGATAATACTCTTCCTTTTTGTGCAGTATCATTAGTTTTGGGATGTTGGAGGAAGCCGGAATGCCCGGAAAGAACAGTTTTCTCCGGGTACTCTGGGTTTTAAATACATGCAAAGCAGTAGAAACCTGCAGGGGATATTCCAGTGTGGATTCAAACCCCAGACGCCCTAACCGCTACGCTGCGATGCTGTGCCGTGTTGAAATATAAACTCCTTTTGTCATTTTATTTCTTTTCTTTTCCCAACCTCGCTGGCCTGCTTGTCTCTGTCTGTCCACCTACACCAGGACACACATCCACACACAAGCGCATCGTTTCGCATCATCGGGTATGATGTAGCAGGAGCTCAATGTGGCCCCTGATGTTGCTATGGTGACAGGCAGGCGCCTAGCGACCGACATTTGCTCTTTCTTCATGTGCTTTTCTTTTTTCATCTTCTTCTGTCTTCACTTCCTATTTTTGTTTTGTCTCCACGACTCCCTCCACATGCCATCTTCTCTTGGTTTTGTCCCTTCTTCCCCAATTTCAACCAATTTCATACCCTTGTGTTAAACTCAGGACCAGGGGCCAAATCCGGCCCATAGAACTGTTGAGTTGGCCCGCCTCACGGACCCTATTAAACAAAGTGCTTACAGCAATCCGAGTAAATAAGCCATTCCTCCAGTGAGATTTTGATTTCAAATAAATATTATATACAGTAAACATTAAGAATAAGTGTGACAGATTCAGACCAAAAATCCGACACGACTAAAACAGGAAGCATCGATTATACAAAATAACACCTTTTAAAAGGTAAAAGACAGTCAAAAGGGATCATTTTAACTGTAGCAAAGCATGCTGGGAAATGTATCATGTTCCCATTCCACAGATTGAAACTCTTCCAGGTTACACATCTCACAGATTTTGATGTTTTTTTTATTGATATAAAAATGTAACTTTTGCCAGGATGTTAAGAGAATGATGAAGAGGTGGTTGATCAACAATAACTTTATTGAAACAAACAACTAAACCAAAACAACCATAGTCGTATATCCGTAGACTCACCCCTGCTCTATAGGAACTGGAAAAGCTGGACAGAGGGCCCGCTTATGTCTAGGGTTGGGTGTTATTTATGTATTATTCTATACTGGTGCCAAATTGGTACTTAAAAGGTGACTGAACCAGTACTTCAATAAGGAAAATATTGAAAAATACCTTTTTTTGTTTTTACAAAATTTTGTGACATGCATAATAACCAGAATGCAGGCGGTCATCTGGTTACAAATGAGTTCCATTCTTCATATGTGTTGTAAATAGAATTTTATTGTAATTTGTAACTCGTACCTAAAGTCATTCAAACTGTACACAGAACACATGAAGCACATCAAATACATCAATAGAAACTCTAAACAATAAAAAAAATAGAATAATTAAATGAAAAGAGAACGAAAAAAAAAGCTGATTAATTTTTACTTCATAGAATTAATCCAAAGCATTCCATTAATCGAGGAATTGGTTGGGCCCAATACGGACCAAATCAATCTGTGTGGAAAATCTTGTTTTGCTTTCAAGGATGACTAAGAAAATGTTTAAAAAGTTCGGAAAACTCAGATAACTGATTAATCATGGATTAATTGTTGCAGCTGTACTTACATTGATGCTGCCGCCAGGGTTGTGTGAGGATAGCTTGGCATCTTTGTACGGCAGTCTTAGTAAAACACTGCTGCAGAGTCAGTCAAGTCCAGATGTAACACACACACACACACACAACCATTGCTTTCTAATTTCTGAGTAGGGAAAGTTGGATTTTAATTTAATATATCAAAGAGACACGGATCAATATTTGGTCCAATGCCATTTGTGTGTGTGTTTGTGTGTGTTTGTGAATGTCGGACCTCTGTTGTCAAGTGCTTCACTGTTTTGCCTCTGGCACTGATCCTGTGTGAGTCAGCATCGGGAGAATTCTCAATACACAGTGTCGACTTTGGCATTGATTTTCTAATACAACAAAGTCAGGTTGAGCTAAGATGCACCCGGAACACGGCTTGCCATGAAGATGAATCTGGTGACGTCATTTACTCCTGTCCCAAGGCGCCTGGTTGTAATTCTAGTTTATGGCAAGCGGTGCACAATATGGTCTAGAATAGAATTAGTATTAGGACTATTATACCATGGGTGAAATTGAGTTTTATATATATATATGTATATATATATAATATATATGTATATATATATATATATAGATATACAGTGAAGAAAATAAGTATTTGAACACCCTGCTATTTTGCTATTTCTCCCACTTAGAAATCATGGAGGGGTCTGAAATTTTCATCGTAGGTGCATGTCCACTGTGAGAGAGATAAACTAAAAAGAAAAATCCAGAAATCACAATGCATGATTTTTTAACAATTTATTTGTGTGATACAGCTGCTAATAAGTATTTGAACACCTGAGAAAATGAATGTTAATATTTGGTACAGTAGCCTTTGTTTGCTATTACAGAGGTCAAACGTTTCCTGTAGTTTTTCACCAGGTTTGCACACACTGCAGGAGGGATCTTGGCCCACTCCTCCACACAGATCTTCTCTAGATCAGTCAGGTTTCTGGGCTGTCGCTGAGAAACACGGAGTTTGAGCTCCCTCCAAAGATTTTCGATTGGGTTCAGGTCTGGAGACTGGCTGGGCCATGCTAGAACCTTGATATGCTTCTTACGGAGCCACTCCTTGGTTTTCCTGGCTGTGTGCTTCGGGTCGTTGTCGTGTTGGAAGACCCAGCCACGACCCATCTTCAATGCTCTGACAGAGGGAAGGAGGTTGTTCCCCAAAATCTCACAATACACGGCCCCAGTCATCCTCTCTTTAATGCAGTGCACTCGTCCTGTCCCATGTGCAGAAAAACACCCCCAAAGCATGATGCTACCATCCCCATGCTTCACAGTAGGGATGGTGTTCTTCGGATTGTACTCTTCATTCTTCTTCCTCCAAACACGCTTATTGGAATTATGACCAAAAAGTTCTATTTTGGTCTCATCTGACCATAAAACTTTCTCCCATGACTCCTCTGTATCATCCAAATGGTCATATGCAAACTTAAGACGGGCCTTGACATGTGCTGGTTTAAGCAGGGGAACCTTTCGTGCCATGCATGATTTCACATCATGACGTCTTAGTGTATTACCTACAGTAACCTTGGAAACGGTGGTCCCAGCTCTTTTCAGGTCATTGACCAAGTCCTGTCGTGTAGTTCTGGGCTGATTCCTCACCTTTCTTAGAATCATTGAGACCCCACGAGGTGATATCTTGCATGGGGCTCCACTCCGATTGAGATTGACCGTCATGTTTAGCTTCTTCCATTTTCTAATGATAGCTCCAACAGTGGACCTTTTTTCACCAAGCTGCTTGGTAATTGCTCCGTAGCCCTTTCCAGCCTTGTGGAGGTGTACAATTTTGTCTCTGGTGTCTTTGGACAGCTCTTTGGTCTTCGCCATGTTACAAGTTAAAGTCTTACTGATTGTATGGGGTGGACAGGTGTCTTTATGCAGCTAACGACCTCAAACAGGTGCATCTGATTCAGGATGATACATGGAGTGCAGGTGGACTTCTAATGGGCAGACTAACAGGTCTTTCAGGGTCAGAATTCTAGATGATACACAGGTGTTCAAATACTTATTTGCAGCTGTATCACACAAATAAATTGTTAAAAAATCATGCATTGTGATTTCTGGATTTTTCTTTTTAGTTTATCTCTCTCACAGTGGACATGCACCTACGATGAAAATTTCAGACCCCTCCATGATTTCTAAGTGGGAGAAATAGCAAAATAGCAGGGTGTTCAAATACTTATTTTCTTCACTGTATATATATGCAGGCCTAGGTGACTAACACCTATAAGTTAAGACCTATGGCTCGGGAGCCAGGTAGGGCTCTTTTGATGACTGTATCTGGCTCTCAAGCATTTCTTACCACAATAAAAATGTATTTTTGCTAACATTTTAAAGTAAACCATCACAGAAATGACTGTTAAAAATAATATTCAAAATCAACAACTTTCTTATGCACTTTAATTCATCCATCTATATTCTGCTGCAATACGGCCAACCATATCCATCTTTCCTGATGATATTTTCCAGGTCAAACACCAAAACTTGATTATTACTGGGTAATGCTGTAGTCTACCTCGGTCATTGAGATGTCAAAAAAACATGTAAATGTAAACTTTCCTCCTTTAGTCAAATAGCTAAAGCTGCAGAACCAAGCCTTCTGACGAAGATGGCCAAAAGAATGAAATACGTCTACGGAGTACGGTGCAAAACTATGCAGCAGCAGAAGTTGTATTAATGGCAACAAGTATTTGATTTATTATTAGACACTGCGCTGCTCACGAAAGTGTGCTGGCCACACCCCATTGGCGTGGGGTAGTGTACCTGGTCTACGTAATTAGAGCCCATTATCTAAAACTGTTGGTCTTACATAAAAATGCACACATTTTATTGCATTCAATGTTTAAAAAAAATGTATATGGCTCTCACAGATACACATTTTAAAATATCTGGCCTTCATGGCTCTCTTCGCCAAAAAGGTTCCCGACCCCTGAGTTAAGACAACCGTTAAGCTCCACTGGTTACATAATAAGTGTTTGCCAAAACAATCCAATATTATTATTCCAAAGAAAAGCAATTATGTTATTTTATTTTAGCACGACGGACGGACATGTCGTATTGCAGCTGTAACCATAGTGCTCAGACACTGAAATTTGTCTTTTTTATTGCTATTTCAATACGTTGATCTCTTCACTGATTGCAAAATCAGTAGTAAGTAATTGCTGTAGGCATCACACTGTTTCATTTCTTTCCGATTCAATCTCTCTGCACATACATGATTGAGTTTCCTTCCATATAATTCTCATTTTTTAAAATCCTTTTATATTTTAAAAAATCTACCTGTCCACTTGTCCGCCAGCCTCGGCAACTAAGTCACCGAATTTGATCATGTATTCTTCCGGTATTTATTCTACCTGTTGGAAGACTTCCAGTTCTAACAACTGCAAATGAATTGCCAGTCACATTTCTGGAAGCATCAGTAAAATTAAAAAGTAAAATAAAAAAATTAAAAATGAAATTACAACCCTTCCTTCAAAAATGTTTGGACAGTATTTCTCAGAGTGTGACTGTGTCCTTCTCCCCCAATTTATTTTAGTTTTGAACAAATTAATTGAAGCCCAAGTGGCGGCCGTCTCTTTTGTCCCTTTAATAATCCCGTAACGTGTGCATTACAGTTGAGTAATGTGATGTAAACAAAGAATAAGAGGAGCATAAAAGTGACTATAGGGGTGTTATTTCATGTGTACAGGGGTCTAATAATGGTCCAAAACATATTATGGAAGTTATAGACAGGTTTTCTATGCTATAACTACGTAAAAATGTATTAATATTGAATCCTACTTCACAGAAATTAATTTAGTGCAGTCGGGTCTGGAATCATCACACACCAACTTAACACAAAAACATACACTTTGGGCAACGACTACTATATAAGTGGAGGATAATAAACAACAATGTATCTACTTTACTACTGCGCTGATACTACTTTATCACATCTATGTTGACTTGATGTTAATGTGTACTTCAGCTGTTTACAACAAGGTACCACAAGGCATGCTGGGGATTTTTTTAAACAGACATAAAGCATTCAATTGCATTTTTCTTTCATAACAATTATTCGGTCATTGAAATCATTTGGGCTGCATGGCGACCGAGCGGTTAGCGCGCAAGCCTCACAGCTAGGAGACCTGAGTTCAATTCCACCCTCGGGTATATCTGTGTGGAGTTTGCATGTTCTCCCCGTGCATGCGTGGGTTTTCTCCAGGGACTCCGGTTTCCTCCCACATTCCAAAAACATGCTAGGTTAATTGGCGACTCCAAATTGTCCATAGGTATGAATGTGAGTGTGAATGGTTGTTTGTCTATATGTGCCCTGTAATTGGCTGGCCACCAGTCCAGGGTGTAGCTCGCCTCTCGCCCGAAGACAGCTGAGATAGGCTCCAGCACTCCTGCGACCCTCGTGAGGGGTAGAAAAGCGGTAGAAAATGAATGAAATCATTTGTAAAATCAAGAGTTGCAACTTTTAGGCACCCTACACAATGATTCATGATGCATTTTTCTTCCTAGCCTTTACACCCCCTCTTCATTCCAACTCTTATCCCGGACCAAGAGATTTGCATTTTAGTATTATTCCTCCATCCATCTTCTTCACTCTGTTATGCTGCTGAGTTTGCACACGACCAACATAATCACAAACTCATCTTTCACCTGTTTTCATTCTTGTTCTTGATACATCTATAGGACAGAAACTGTCAAGGAAAAATATTCTGCTGACTCCATGACAGCAGAAATGCATACTGTATGTATGTTAGTTTCATAATCATAACTCATTTTAGTAAAATCACATGGAATGATGGACAGAAAACAAGTGCAATGACAAACATTATATTCCTGACAGAAATGCAGTAATGGGTTTTAGTTATTTGTTTGTGTTTGCAATGATGTATACTGTACTCGGCATGTGACAACTACTGTATGCTCTGTGGTTTATCTGTCCTCCAGGGTCAGGGTATCCATATGTTCTGGAAGCACCAGCCCAGGACTTTGTGTCTGGTAAACAAGTAAACAGAAAAAAAACACCCCTTTAACATTCAACTTTTCATTAAACCTGAGCTGCGCTTGCTAATTATTAATCTTCAATAACTGTTCATCTGTAGTTAATCCAGATTAATGTTTCATCCCCATTCGCTTTGGGACATACATTATCAGTGCTTTGTTTGCATACAGACAACAGTAAATAATAAAGACTCAATTTGGATCGTGGTTTTTCATAGAAACCGGCCCATACTGATCAGTGGCAGATGTATCGGAGCACTCCCAGTAGGTGTACCTTATGTGTACCATCTGGACGCAACTATTGACTAACCCGGCCGGCACCCAGCACCATTCCAGTGTAATGGTAATGGTAATGGTTTTATTTCTATTTTATTTGAACATGCATCAGATTACAATTGAATGCATCACATAATCAGTTCACAGTTCCACATGTCCAAAAGGAGTAGGAAGAAGCAAAGCTTATTAAATCCTACCCCTCCATCTGGTACTTTTACAATCAGTAACTGTTACATTTGTTCACTTCCTGCTTTCCTAATATAGGAAAAGTTGTTTTGTTTTTTTTTTAAATCACGTACCGAAGTACAAGGTGATATGACCATCCAATGACATAATGGGTACCATAGTAAGTGTCAATATAGTGATATATATAGCACATCATGACTGGTTCAAGACTCTTCATCCTTGTATTTAGCAAACATCAACTGCTTGTATTGTTTCTTGAATTGGCTCATCGTTGTGCATTGTTTGACTTCCTTACTCAATCCATTCCATAGTTTGATTCCACATACTGAAATGCTATGGCTTTTTAACGTAGTCCTAGCATAGAAGTGTTTCAAATGTAGGTCATCCCTGAGATCATATTTCTCCTCTCTTGTAGAGAAGTATTGGATGACATTTTTAGGTAATTGGTTATTTTTAGCCTTATGCATTATTTTAGCTGTTTGAAGATGAACTATATCAGCAAGTTTAAGTATTTGTGATTTTAGAAATAAGGAGTTAGTATGTTCTCTGTAGGCGGCATTATGAATTATCCTTACTGACCTTTTTTGCAGTACATCTAGCGAATGAAGATTGCTTTTATAGTTATTACCCCATATTTCCACACAATAAGTAAGATATGGTAGAACCAGAGAGCAATAAAGAATGTGGAGTGATTTTTGATTGAGAACAAATTTTGCTTTGTTCAATATTGAAATATTTCATATGTTGTGTGGACAGGACCTTTTTAGTTGTTTTTCACAGAACCCACAGAATATTGTCACCACCTATTGGAGTATTAATAGGCGACACCCTCTAGCATAAAAAATGTGATCCGAAAAAATCAAAATACATCCAAACAGCTCCGGTCACAATTACATTTGATTTTTTTCATTGTGTCTTGATACGTAATTTATTAGAGTGAAATTTGACATTATTTTCATAATAACTTTCTGCACACACCCCCAACCTTATGGCCCTCTAATAATTTAACAGTCAGCATAAAAATATCTTCCACATTCTGTGTATTTCCTGTGTGTGTGTTGACTAACACCCTCATTCTGGCCTTATTGGAGCTTGCCCCAAGCCCTAATGGAAAGTAATAAAGAACTCTCAATGTGTTTCTATTTTCTATGTGTGTGTGTGAGAGAGAGAGAAAGGCGAGATGAATGGTCGTGATTAGGCCGTGCAAGCTGCAGACAATCGTGATGATCAATGTCTTCCTCATCTCTGTAGCATAAAAACAGATTGTGTCATGACTACACATACAAAGATATAAAGAACCAAACAGATATAATGTACCCTCTATCAACCACGTGTGAGAAAGAGTTAATAAATATGTTAGTTGGTGATTAATTAATTGTTTTGCTCTAGTCGACTTCAGTACATCGCTTCTATACAGAGCAGATGTTCTTAAGCTGATTAGGCTACAACTGTATTTCATTGCATGTCTGCAAAGGACTGCAGTGCGGAAGCGCTGACGCTGCAACAGTAGATATGAGTGGTTGGGGGTGTGTGTGTGTGGGTGGGCTGCAGAGTGTGTGAGCAAAAAAGTAAGAGGGAGGAGGGAAAATGCAGATAGAGAGAAAGAGCAATAAAAGAAATAGATGGCGAGGTTGATGGCAAAGGTCTAGAAATGGAAAGATAAAATGGATACAGGAAGAAAGATGCAGACGGAGGTCCCTGGACTTTTGATCCATCAGCCCTTAATACAGGAAATGACTTGCATCAAAGTTGTCTGAGTGGGTTTAATGTTAATCCCACAGCCAGAAAAAAGAAATGCAACATCAAGCATATAAAACTTTGCACTGTTTGTCAAAGTAGTCCTGCTTTGTGGCCACAAAGTATGCTGGGACAAACACTCAAATACGTCTTTGTTCCTTGTGCAGTTCTTTAGCAACAATACTAGCATGACAAGTTTCTCGGACAAGAGCCAAGCCCACTCCACACTGACTGTGTATACCCTGCTGTGGAGAAAACACACTTTTTGAAGGAGAGGAACAGATTTCTAATATAAATACAGTGGAACCTGGTTAAGGTCATGAATCTGTTCCAAAAGGTCAGAATCCAATTGAAACGTACTCAAATCCAATCAGTTTTTCCCATGAAAAATCATGTAAATCCATTATCTATTCCAGAAAGCCACAGCATGTCTGTACGCTTTTAGGAGCACAGAAATAATTTAGGAAATTTCGGAAAAAACACACAATTTTATTATTAAACTCAAACAACATACACAGTAATGTACATGTACACACGTATACACACAGCTCAATCTTTGCTGCTTATCCTCACTAAGGTTGCAGGGATATTAGCATCAGCTGACTTTGGACGAGAGGCAGGGTACACCCTGGACTGGTGGCCAGCCAATCACGACACATATAGACAAACAACCATTCACACTCACATTCATACCTATGGACAATTTGGAGTCGCCAATTAACCTAGCATGTTTTTGGAATGTGGGAGGAAACCGGAGTACCCGGAGAAAACCCATGCATGCACAGGGAGAACATGCAAACTCCACACAGAGATGCCCAAGCGGAGAATCGAACCTGCTAACCACTCGTCCACCATATAGCCCGGCCTGTGTTTTTGTGGCAATATCAGGCTTGATTGCACAGCAGACCACAAGCCTGAGTAAAAACATGCCGGAATTTTTTTTTTTTTTTTAATGTGCTGCGCGTGGGAATTTAGAGTGGAGTTACGATGCATACAAATGAAAAATAAAGTGTTTTAGTGCATGAGTGGAACGGCACTTGCATCACAGAGAATCATCTTTCCTGCATCCCGCTTGTATTCATCTAATAATAATAATAATATAGCTTGCACGGCGGTCAAGTGGTTAGCGCGCAGATCTCACAGTTTTCCTCCCAGGTTCCCTCCCACATTCCAAAAACATGCTAGGTTAATTGGCGACTCCAAATTGTCCATAGGTATGAATGTGAGTGTGAATGGTTGTTTGTCTACATGTGCCTTGTGATTGGCTGGCCACCAGTCCAGGGTGTACCCCGCCTCTTGCCCGAAGACAGCTGGGATAGGCTCCAGCACCCCTGCGACCCTCGTGAGGATAAGCGGTAGAAAATGAATGAATGAACTTGTTAGCGCTATGTTAGCGAGTGTAACTGCGCTATCTCAGTCGCATAAGCTAGCTTGTATGGCTGAGCGTCAACATTATCGAGCGTCAAGGTGAAAATTTGTACAGGACTTGCATGGAAATTTTACGCTAGTTTTATTCCCTTTGCATGGATTTATTTCAGGAGCAAAATGCAAATGATATATTGCGAATGCCAATATTTTTTTCCCCCTCGGACAGCCTAATTTCTAGGTGCAAAGACAAGATCAACAAGAACACCACCTTAGTGCAGTGAGTTATTTCTTGAATTTAGTAGTTTCTTTATCATTGTGTTGTTGCAAGCAGACCGCCAGTACTTCAAAACATCCATTGTCAGCAGAATTGGAACTTTTAGCTACATGTGAAACAGAATTGCTGGGTATTTCTTGATTTGACAACAAAAAACTACTAAAGAATGCGACACAAGACTTTGTGTGTGTGTGTATACCAATAACACTTCATTTAGCAGGCACTTTTACTGCAGTCGTAAGGCCAATGCTATAACTGCTGTAACTTGACAAAACAGAGTTGATTGAGTGCAAGAAGAGAAGATTAGCCCGCTCGTCCAAGACCAACGCCTATGCCATTACAGCACATTTACATAAACATCAACTCCACATTAGCATAGAAAACACATCAACATGAAGGAATGGTCTGAGCAGGGGATGAATAGCGAGAGAAGAAGCCCAAAGGAGATGCTTCTGTTATTGTATTAGCGGTACCAAAATTACCATTAAGAGAGCTGCTGGTTTGATGACTAGCAACACTTGGAGTCGGATCATTTCATTTTATATATTTATTGTATCTGTTTATACCAATTTTTGGACAATGCTTTGCTCACTCTGTTGAAAAATGCATTTTTTGACCTTCTAAGGGCACATACACCCTAAAATGTGTCGTGTTCTAAAAGCAACAACCTTCGGGTCACCCACTTTTGGCTCTACCATTGTTTTCCTTTTATGGCCGTGACTTGCATTTATTTGATGACACAAAGACAGCAGAAAGTCACACTAAGGCCTTGGCCTATTTTACCCGTTCTTATCTCTTATCTGTCTTAGCGGCGCACACACAGCAAGTTGTTCTGCATTGCAGCTCGTTGAGCAGGCCAGCGAGCAAACATTCACCAGGGGAAAAAGTGCCCCGCTGGCCTTGCTTTGCATGATAGATGGCAAATTAGCTATTCAGTTTGTAAACAAAGCTGTCAATTAGCCGATGCTAATGTTTCATTAAGTTTTAACATTCTGCTAACAGCAGTTTGGCTTGTACCCATGATGCAACCAACGGTTGGATCAGTTTGGGATATGATGGAGACTGCTGTTGGTGGGGATTTATGCACTATATTTTTTATTCTTCGAACAAAAGAAGTTCTGTTTGGATTCCGTTGTTATTAAACAAACCGATTAAATCGCGTTTGGGAACTGCGAACGGGAGAACGCATTAATTTAAATTCAGCGGTGCTGCACGGCGGTCGTGTGGTTAGCGCGCAGACCTCACAGCTAGGAGACCCGAGTTCAATGCCATCCTCGGCCATCTCTGTGTGGAGTTTGCATGTTCTCCCCGTGCATGCGTGGGTTTTCTCCGGGTACTCCGGTTTCCTCCCACATTCCAAAAACATGCTAGGTTAATTAGCGACTCCAAATTGTCCATAGGTATGAATGTGAGTGTGAATGGTTGTTTGTCTATATGTGCCCTGTGATTGGCTGGCCCACCAGTCCAGGGTGTACTCCGCCTCTCGCCCGAAGACAGCTGGGATAGGCTCCAGCACCCCTACGACCCTCGTGAGGAAAAGCGGTAGAAAATGAATGAATGAAAAGCGGGCGCCTTCGGTTCCAATCTCCACTAGTAAGCATCATCGGTATTCGTCAGGAAAGGTATCCGGAATTTAAAGGGCTCAAGCCAAAAATCAGTATGCGTATCAAAAAGATCCGTTGTGGCAACTCCGTAATCAGGAAAAAAACGAAAGAAACAAACGAAAAGGACGTGTGAGTCTTATCTTATTATTGTTTAATAGCTTATTAAACCAACCATTTAAAAGTCAATCTTCATTTGAAAACACTATTAACAAGTTAATATTGATTTAAAAAAAATATATATATATACGTATGTTCGTAATTTAAAAATATAATATATATATGTATATATATATGTATATATATATATATATATATGTGTTCGTAATCCCTACCAACATTTATTGTGGGTTGTCATTGTTTATTCATATTTTGGGCTCATAAAAGCGGGCGCCTCAGGTTCCAATC
The DNA here is from genome assembly GCF_037039965.1 of Doryrhamphus excisus. Taxonomy (NCBI): domain Eukaryota; kingdom Metazoa; phylum Chordata; class Actinopteri; order Syngnathiformes; family Syngnathidae; genus Doryrhamphus; species Doryrhamphus excisus. Next base: position 15,192,787 of record NC_136364.1, read on the forward strand.
TCCACTAGTAAGCATCATCGGTATTCGTCAGGAAGGGCATCCGGAATTTAAAGGGCTTAAGCCAAAAATCAGTATGCGGATCAAAAAGATCCGTTGTGGCGACTCCGTAATCAGGAAAAAGCCGAAAGAAACCAACAAAATGTGACTCAACAAAGGACGTGTGACTCTTATTATCTTATTATTGTTTAATAGCTTATTAAACCAACCCATCTTCATTTGAAAACACTATTAACAAGTTAATATTGATTAAAATATATATATATATGTTGGTAATTTGCTCCAGCTGTCCTCTTGTCTTTCCTGTAGTTTGCACGGTTCGCTGCCAGAAGTTCCTGATCTCGCGGGTCGGGGAGGACTGGATCTTTCTCATCTTGCTGGGACTAGTCATGGCGTTGGTCAGCTGGGTGGTGGACTTCTGCATCGCCATTTGCCTCCAAGGTGAGACATGCAGGGAAAGTCATCAGTGACATCTTTAGCCTCCTTACATGATATACCTATTGGGGATAAAACTATAAACCAGACTCATAATGAAGTACATGAATCAGTTTTTCTTCATTCCGACTGTTATTTATGTATCATTTAAGTATAAAATCCTTTGATTGCGTGTGTTTCCACAGCACAGAAGTGGATGTACGGTGGTCTGGACAGTAACGTTTTCCTGCAGTATCTGGCCTGGGTCACATACCCAGTCGTCCTCATCACCTTCTCCGCTGGCTTCACTCAGATTCTTGCTCCACAGGCTGTCGGTACAATAAACACACTAGTACTTTAGTAGATCCATTAATCTACTTTACAATAGCGTGATTTGACTTATCCCAGATATTTTTCCTCCGATCTGCGTTCTCACTCAGGTTCCGGCATTCCGGAGATGAAAACTATTTTGCGAGGAGTCGTGCTGAAGGAGTACCTCACTTTCAAAACGTTTGTGGCGAAGGTCATTGGGCTGACCTGCGCCTTGGGCAGTGGAATGCCGCTGGGCAAGGAGGTAACGCAAACACATGAAGGCTATGTTGTAAATACGACATTGTCGGAATACTGATTGTTTTGTAGGCCACAAATAACCAGAATTGGTGCTGGTTGGTTGGGAATGAAATACACAATTTATATACCTTTATTTACTTTTTTTGGATGTCTAAATGTTGACATTTCAGTCATTCATTTATTTTCTACCGCTTTTTCCTCACGAGGGTCGTAGGGGTGCTGGAGCCTATCCCAGCAGTTTTCGGGTGAGAGGCGGGGTACACCCTGGACTGGTGGCCAGCCAATCACAGGGCACATATAGACAAACAACCATTCACACTCACATTCATACCAATTTGGAGTCGCTAATTAACCTTGCATGTTTTTGAAGTACCCGGAGAAAACCCCCGCATGCACGGGGAGAACATGCAAACTCCACACAGAGATGGCCGAGGGTGGAATTGAACCCTGGTCTCCTAGCTGTGAGGTCTGCGCACTAACCACTTTGCGCCGTGCAGCCACATTTCAGTCATTTGAATTTAAATTCTTAAAATGTCTTAAAATTCTGTTAAACTTATTTGTCCTCTGCCGACACCAAATCAGACAAAACATCAATGTGATGGATTCAGTAAGAGCAAAAAGTGACAAGGATTTCCTGTATTAAAATTAATTAGTTCATCCCATGCAAAATCACAAACGGCAAACAAAACATTCTTTTGCCTCGGGTGAGCCACTCTTGGAGGATGCCTTAATGCATCCTAGCATACTTGTACCCTACTTCCCATTATCCCTGCAGCATGAATTACAAATGACCCCCCCGGCATCCCACAGGCATATATGCAGGTACTGGTCCAAATAAGGTAAAGACAGATGGAGAGACGGAAAACGCTGCTAACGACAAACACTTTTTAAACCTCGTGGGGGGACAAAAAGATGCCTCGGTACGGTACTCAACCTGCTTGTGCAGATGTTATTTATGAACTAGTTGTGTACGTGTACAGGTATGTGTGTAGCTTCTACTAGTAAGCTACATGTACTATACTACAAAAGACTGTTTAGCCCAGGGGTGTCAACAGCGTGGCCCAGGGTCATTTGCAGCCTGTGGCTGTTTTTTGTTTTTTATACATTTTTTTGTAATAAAAATGTTGTATTTTTTAATAATATTTTTTATAAAGGGCTGCACGGCGTTCGAGTGGATAGCACACAGACCTCACAGCTAGGAGACCCGGTTTCAATTCCACCCTCGGCCATCTCTGTGTGGAGTTTGCATGTTCTCCCCGGGCATGCGTGGGTTTTCCCCGGGTACTCCGGTTTCCTCCCACATTCCAAAAACATGCTAGGTTAATTGGTGACTCCAAATTGTCCATAGGTATGAATGTGAGTGTGAATGGTTGTTTGTCTATATGTGCCCTGTGATTGGCTGGCAACCAGTCCAGGGTGTAGGCTCCAGCACCCCCTCTCTGCGACCCTTGTGAGGATAAGCGTGAGAAAATGAATGAAATGAATTTTTGTAAAATAAACAAAAACAAAACATTGAAAAATCAGTCTTGATTTTACAAAATAAATGAAAAGATTTTAATTTTAACACCAAAGTCGGTTGGATTACAAGGTTTATAGTGTGTGATTTTACAAAATAAAGTCAAAAGATTTTAATTTTAACACCAAGGTCGGTTGGATTACAAGGTTTATAGTGTGTGATTTTACAAAATAAAGAGAAAATATTTTAATTTTAACACCAAGGTCGGTTGGATTACAAGGTTTATAGTGTGTGATTTTACAAAATAACGAGAAAATATTTTAATTTTAACACCAAGGTTGGTTGGATTACATGGTTTATAGTGTGTGATTTTACAAAATAAAGAGAAAATATTTAAATTTTAACACCAAGGTCGGTTGGATTACAAGGTTTATAGTGTGTGCAGAGCACGGACTCACGGACCGGCACTGATTATGTATATATTATGTATATTCTTTATAGTAGCGACACCATAGCTCACACTCTCATAAATTTGCGGCTGCCCGGTTCTCTCCAATCAATGAGAAATATCGCCGCTTTAATCTTGCAAGGTCTCGTGTCTTGTGACACCCGCAGGTAAGAGATTATGAGAGAGGTTAGTTTCTCTCTACTGATGATGAAAACAACAACGATACATGTCGATATTTGCATAACTGTCATCATTTTCATGCAAATAATTTCCCTTAATGCAGGTAACACAGATTCTTATACATTTTGTTTTTGTGCTTTTTCCTTCCGCAAGGGTCCATTTGTTCACATTGCCAGTTTGTGTGCCGCACTCCTCAGCAAGTTCATGTCTCTGTTTGGAGGAATTTATGAGGTATGTTTTGTATGGTTTTTTTTTGCTAGGTTTTTAAAGTAGTAATGGCTTAAGGCAATAGAACATTGTGTGAAAGGTGTCAGCAACATGGAAAATAAAATATGAGGAAACACAATGCTGTACCCTCTATCGCTGCATGGTAATAATACCCACTTTGTCACCCAAAACTGACTCTACCATCAGTGGCCCCCACTTAAATTGAGCATGAGATCCCAACTGTGTAGGATCCATATGACATATGCTAATAATGCATTAATCCATCTATTTTCTATGCCGCTTATCCCCACTTGGGTTGCGGTGGTATGCTGGAGCCTATGACTTTGGGTGGCCAGCCAATTGCAGCATACTGCTAAATATCACCATATTGGTAGCGGATCCTGAAGCGGAAACATTTTTAGGAAAATACTCAAATTCATTTGTGTGTGTGTGTGTCAGAACGAATCGAGGAACATTGAGATGCTGGCAGCAGCCTGTGCAGTGGGAGTGGGTTGCTGTTTTGCTGCCCCAATAGGAGGTGAGTTTCTCATCAAACAATCCAAATAACACATCATATCATGAATACGTTAAATGACTTACCTTTGCGAAACACAATGACGGCGACGCCTTTGTTGTGGCTTTCAAGTCCCAGATTAAATTGCGTCTGGCATGGCTGGCAGCAATCTTATTTGTGCATTAGTGTCCCCCTCTATTGGATGACATGATCGTATACTATAGTAGATAAAAGATGAATGTACTTTTAATTCGATACCATCTGTAATGTCATGCTATTGATCTTCTGATGTAATTTTCCACATAAAGCAATAAAACATGTTTTGATATTATTAGTATTGTCTGTGTGTATTCAGGTGTATTGTTCAGTATTGAAGTAACATCAACATTCTTTGCGGTGAGGAACTACTGGAGAGGGTTCTTCGCAGCAACTTTCAGTGCCTTCATTTTCCGAGTGCTTGCTGTTTGGAACAAAGATGAAGGTGAGACATATATGTGCGTGTGTGACTCTATTTTATGTCTTCATTGTGTGGCAAGTTTATCGAAAAGTCATGGTTAGCCGTTTGTAGAGTCACAGTACAGACCCCGCTTTTCTTTTCTCTCTTTAATTGCCATTGTTTGCTAGCAACAGAAACTAGTAAGCTAAATGGAATATGCACAATATGATCCATAGAACAAATTAATGGCGAGACACTTCTGCTAGCTGTCGACATAATACATACTGCTTTGCTCTTGTAATTCCAGTAAACACTTACCGTCGCATATTAACTTTTGCACAATTAAACACATCCGAAAAAGGAGTAAGAAGAAGCAGCGTTGATTTGATCCTAATTGTCAGTCCGTCTAAAGCGTTTTCACATCAGATGGTGCCTTAAACATTTTCTATAATTTTTTTATTTATTTCCAGAGACCATCACAGCCCTTTTTAAAACTCGCTTCCGGCTAGACTTTCCATTTGACCTACAGGAACTTCCAGCTTTTGCGGTCATTGGGTGAGTTTGACTGGGGGGAGGGGAGGAGGATTCCTATTCTTTTCGGTGAAGCCATAACTTAATAGAATTTTTTTGTGATTTTTATTGATTTTGTTTATTGTATGTATTTTTTTTATTTATTATATAATTACTTGAGTGGTTAGCGCGTAGACCTCACCGCTAGGAGACTAGGAGACAGCTAGTTCAATCCCACCCTCGGCCATCTCTGTGTGGAGTTTGCATGTTCTCCCCGTGCATGCGTGGGTTTTCTCCGGGTACTCCAGTTTCCTCCCACATTCCAAAAACATGCTAGGTTAATTGGCGACTCCAAATTGTCCATAGGTATGAATGTGAGTGTGAATGGTTGTTTGTCTATATGTGCCCCTATGATTGGTTGGCCACCAGTCCAGGGTGTACCCCGCCTCTAGCCCGAAGACAGCTGGGATAGGCTCCAGCACCCCTCACAACCCTTGTGAGGATAAGCGGTAGAAAATGAATGAATGAAAATGAATGATTGGAGACTATCCTTTACAAAGACTAACAGTCCATAACACAAAAGTCCAGAACAACATTCAATAGACACAATAAAATGCTAATTCATTCATAACCTTTAGCACTGTGTGTGTTTGTGTGTGCTTGACTTTACAGAACCAATTTCCTGACCGTAGGATAAATTCCAAACTGGAATCAATATCTCCCTTGTGTTAATTCTCTGTAGTCGTTATGCGTCATCATTCATGGATAATTTATCCGGCAACAGTTGCTAGCGCGCTGAGGGTTGTCCTATTTTATCCTACCTTTGCTGGGGGAGCTTTACATGCTCCGTGAATGAGACTGTGGGTTCAGACGAGAAAGTTAATGAAAAAGTTTTCCATCTAGTTATTTTTGTGGAAGCTTGAATGGAGGTGTTGACACCCAAAAAGCTATGCGGATGACATACGGCGTATATTTTGTGCTTGCCAGCACCCCTTTTTATTTTGCTATTGTTTGTGTGTGAGTATGTCTATGAACGAGTGGACCAGTCAATGCTATTTCCATCTTTGCCCGGCTAATGCATGTCAAGTGCGAAGATTTGTCAGTTTTTGCGGTAATGATGACGTTAACAAGATGAGAAAACACTGACATAAACCAGTACTTCTCAGTTATTTTCTGTCATGCCCCCACCCCCCCTTAAGGACAGAAACTTTTTCGCCCGCCCCTAGTCCTCAATAATATCTATAATATCTATACTGTATAGACAAAATGCAGAGCGTACACGTGTATTCAGGAATTAAATTGCACGTTGAGTACTATAAATTTGTACATGTTGGCGGACGAGTGGTTAGTGCGCAGACCTCACATCTAGGAGACCCGAGTTCAATCCCACCCTCGGCCATCTCAGTGTGGAGTTTGCATGTTTTCCCTGTGCATGCGTGGGTTTTCTCCGGGTACTCCGGTTTCCTCCCACATTCCAAAAACATGCTAGGTTAATTGGCGACTCCAAATTGTCCATAGATATGAATGTGAGTGTGAATGGTTGTTTGTCTATATGTGCCCTGTGATTGGCTGGCGACCAGTCCAGGGCGTACCCCGCCTCTCGCCCGAAGACAGCTGGGATAGGCTCCAGCACCCCCTGCGACCCTCGTGAGGACAAGTGGATTTGTTATCATGGCAGGCCTACTCAGATTTGTATTGTATGTTAACCGTAAATGTACACAATCTGAAACGTTTTAACGTCAATTTATGTTAACTAAAAAACATGGTAACCGGGGCGTACGCTAACCAAGGTTCCACTGTATGCTCCACTAAAATGTCCACTAAAAGTATGTTCATAGCCGTAATGCTGTACTGTTATTTACTGTATACTATATAGCCGATGTTGCTTTAATGTCTCTGTCTGTCTGTGCAGAATTGCCAGTGGTTTTGGTGGGGCTTTGTTTGTCTACCTCAACCGACTGATTGTCCAGTTCATCAGGAAACAGAAGGCCATCAACAGATTCCTCATGAAAAAGTGAGCCGAACAAAAAAAACATAATAGCATCGATTTACGCCTAATGCTGCATCGAAAGGCAAGGGCACACAAGGCTGTTTACAGGCTTCGACGGCTGCCGTTTTTGTAGTCACGAGACAATCGCTCACTTTATAACTTTGATGAGAGTCTAGACTACACTTCAGTTATTCAAGATTGTTTTCTTTTTTTTTCTTACTGGTTGTAAAGGCAGCATTAAATTTACACATATTGCAAAATGTTGACAGCAAATGAAGCTACGTTTCATTGAACATTTTGTATCCTCATAGTAATTGGATTATGAAGCACACACTTATTTGACACTGAACATATTTTGGTATTATGGAGAACATGTGTACAGTTCAAGTTAGTGAAAATAATGCAGCATTCTGATTGTATTACTTAAGGCATTACTTAAGAATCAAGGTCATGCAAATGTGTATTATGAATCTTGTGTAAAACTTCCCCGGTTCTGTGCCCCCATAGAAAACATGAACATGACATTTTTTTACACGGCAAAGACTTTTTTGGACTTTAACCCCAAAAAATAGTACTGTAATTGTATTTTAGGTTCACACTGAAATTTCCTCACTTTTTTGTGACTAGTATATATTTTTATTCCAGCCTCTCTGTCTGTTCTCTCCTTATTGTTAATCTCTCCCTCAGACGTCTTCTGTATCCAGCACTGGTAACTCTGCTTGTGTCCACGCTAACATTTCCCCCTGGGTTTGGACAATTCATGGCTGGCAAGGTAGGTGTCCTCCACTTCAACCACTGAGACTGTTTTTTTTTGTGGGGGGCAAAACCAAGAATTGGATGCACAACTGTATTTATTTTTGATTTACTCCTATTTAGACGGAAGAAACAATGTCTGTTGCATAATCATGCCATGCTGAAAATTATGATTTAAATCATTAAGGGCCCAAAATGAATGGCATTTATGCACATGGGTGTATGTAAACACCACCACAGTGCATGAGGTCTGCAAGTCTAATATAGACAAAGCATTTTGTATTATTAGCAATAATGTATTATTAAAATATTTTTGAAAAAATGCAAATACAATTCAAATGATTCAATTCGATGATCGATAATTTGTATTATGACTTGGGCTCCCAAGCACATAATAACATAATAATTTGAACATGCATCAGATTACAATTGAGCGCATCTGGTACTTATACAATTAGTAACTGTTACATTTGTTCACTTCCTGCCTTTCTAATATAATTTAGGTATATATACGTATATATTTTTTTGTTTTGTATTTTTATTTATTTTTTGTCACGTACCGAAGTACGAGGTGATATGACCATCCAATGACATAATGGGTGCCATAGTAAGTGTCAATATAGTGATATATATAGCGCATCATGACTGGTTCAAGACTCTCCATCCTTGTATTTAGCAAACATCAATATATGCAGGCCTTCTGAATTTGCTTATGAGGCAAAGTGGAGCTTTTGATGCTTCAACCCGGCCTACACTACCCTACTCCTCCTAAAACCCTCCTCTGGAGCGTGCATGCAAAATGTTTTATCTGAAAACTCCCTCTCTCGTCCACATACACCATCTTAAAAGATCAACTTCAGAAAAAGTCATCCTCTTAATCTCGCTGCCTGCAGTCTTAAATCTTCTTTGACATTTCTTTGTACCATATCAGCAAATCACACCATTTCCCAAAAGTCAGATGAACTCAGTTTTAAATTGAAAGAAATGCATCATTTCTTAAGGCAAAAAATGTGTGCTATGTTAAAAAAAAAAAAAAAAAAAAAAACTTTTATCAGAATAAAACTTCCTCACCCTTGGGACATACAGTAAGTCTGTGAACATTGTAGTACATACTGTAACGTTTTCAATTCACCAACACTATTATTTCCTGAATGTAAAGAACACTAACAAATGCAGGGTTTTGTTTGTAGCTGACACAGAAAGAATCTCTGGTGACATTACTTGACAACCGGACTTGGGCCAAGCAGGGCATTGCAGAAGAGTTTGACTACATTGGACATTCTCAAGCATGGAAACATCCGCAGGTCAACGTCTTTGTCACGCTGGTTCTCTTCATTGTCATGAAGGTAAGAGTACAAATGTCTGCTGGAACCGCAATTAGCGTCATTAATCCATCCCTGAAGGTCCCACTCTAACCGAAACACATTGTAACTGAATCCGATTGTCCCATAAGAGTTCATGTCAATCCAATTGAAGACAAAAATGTTAACACAAAACACATAGTTTTAAATACAAATATAACTTCTTTGCAAGCAAAAACGTCTTCAATGGTGTTAAAAGTAACCGTAAATGTTAATTAATTAACCTTTGTTTACATTATGTTGCACCGGCTACAGAACTTTGGAGACGGTTTCTCATTCAGTGCAATGACAAAGTGTCTCCGATCCGACTGGTTCTGGTTCTTTTTTTTTATTTACAATATGCCTGAATAGGTTTGGTGTACAGCGGGGGTCTGACGGGGTGTCACAGTCCATAAAGATAATGCGTTGTGGCCCCATACTTGAGATCAAAGTTTAGTATCCACGCATCCTGGGTATTTCGTATTAATATTATATACTGCGTATTGAGGCAAACTTAAGTGTATGGGAGGCCGTTTAGGTCAAAACACATCAAACATCTGCACACACACTTACAATGTACTCAAACACACACTGATTTTTGGCACATATGCCCCAAAACAGGGCAAAACACATGAAAAATTTGTACACACAAACACAATTCTCATACACACGCACGTTAAAAAAACGTGTACATACACAGGAGTAGTAGTTTTCTGTGTGAATGGTGATCCGTGTGAATATTATATCTGTGTGTGCGTGTTTATTTGCGTGTATGTGCCTGTTGTCGGTGTGTGTACACAGCTTTTTAAAGTGCGTGTGTGTGAATCGTGTTTGTGTGTACAGATTTTTGATGTGTTTTACCCCTTTTTGGGGGCATATGTGCCAAAAATCAATGTGTGTTTGAGTACATTGTGTGTGTGCAGATGTATGATGTGTTTTGCCCGAAATGGCCTTCCATATAAGTGCCACAAGAGATGACACAGTGAAATGAACACGAACTACATAAAGTAAACACACCATAACAACTCCTACTATTACTACTATGGTGAACAATAAGCAACAACTTAAACACATAACTTTAGCAACTTTTTATAAAACGAGTTTCACAGGGCATGCTGGGAAGCGTGCATGTAATATTTACATTTCTATATGTGAGAAACTCCTCCAGATTCACATCTTTTTTTATTAGTTTTGTCACCAACATATCTCAAGGAGCTGCACTCACCATCTGTCTGTGCGTCTGTACTGAATTTTTTCCACTTTCCGAAAAGTACACACATGCCAGAATGTTACATCACACACACACACACACACACACTGCATTCACAAATAATCTGTAATGTCTATGCCTAATTACAGCCTTTGGTTTTCTTGGACTCAGCATGGTGATTTTCAAAGGCGAGATTGCTCCCCCCCCTTCTCCGTCTCTGTAATGAATAGTTGTTTTATGCATCATGGCAGCCATCTTGCACTGGTGCTTGTTTCTTCACAAGAAACTTTAATTCCAGCTACCAAACTTTGTACCCAGGGGCCCTTGCCTACACATCCACAAATAATGCTGACTTAATCAGAAATATCTGTAACATTATTTATATTGACAGTGTGCATACACACACATACACACACACACCGGCATTTGTCTGCAAGACTTTAACTGCAATCTATTGTCATTGTGGTGCTGCAAGAGTCGAAACTGTAGACCAACTCACCTACATAAGTAAACATGAGCGTGGCCGAGCCACAAAGAGTAAACAAGTTATCAGATTACATGACATTACATCATCTTCTGCTAGTTGAACCGTTTCTTCCACCTTCCAAGAGTTTTACATAACATCGGGGGTTGACACGTGGGCACCACCATGGACACATGGCGCTCACCCCCGCACCCCCCCCCCCCCACGCTCACGTGTTGCTCGAGAACTCTAACTAGTAAGAATGAAGGAACGGGATGAATACAAATTTACAGAGAAATTAAATGTAAGTTTACAGAAAAAGCGATTGTTGCCAAAGATAGAATGTGGCAGGGAAAGCAACAAGGACACAACATTGTGTTTCGCTTATAGTCATTTCTCGAATTCGATATAATTCAAGTGCTAACACCAATGTACTTGTGTGGGATGCAGGGTGTGAAAATGACAGCCGTGTTGGGTTACAGAAGAAGATCTATTACTTTGCCGTGGCAGCCAGCCTTAATTACAGCTAAGTATAGACAGAGGTGGAAGGAGCAGGAAAGAGAGGAAGAGGGCTGGAAACATGCAGGGATGGGGAGACAGAGCAATAACTGTAATTAAGAAGTCTATTTGAAACCTGCACATAATTACATTGATGAGGTTTCTTTTAATGTCTTTCATGTACACTAATTTGAAAGTCATGGTTTATACATGCAAACATGGAATGGCATTCATTCTCAGGAAAAGTTGGCTGTGAACACCAGACCGTGTCGATAAAATGTGTAGTGTCACAAGATAATAAATATTTTAATTAATGACACAATTGCATGCAAGCCTCACAGCTCGGAGACCCGAGTTCAATTCCACCCTCGGCCATCTCTGTGTGGAGTTTGCATGTTCTCCCCGTGCATGCGTGGGTTTTCTCCGGGGACTCCGGTTTCCTCCCATATTCCAAAAACATGCTAGGTTAATTACCGACTCCAAATTGTCCAATACCAGTCCAAGGTGTACCCTGCCTCTCTCCCCGACGACAGCTGGGATAGGCTCCAGCACCCTCCTGAGCGTTAGAAAATGAACAATGAAAACAGTGTCCATATATTGTCATGTGCATGCGTCTGTTTTCCTCGCCTCTTGCTGCATTGGTTCTCTACCTAGATGGCGAACAGAGTGAGACCTCTTGTCAGTCATACAGGTAATGTAGAAATTAGGAGGGAAAAATGCAACAAAACATACTTCCCAACCTCAAACATATCCTCACATCCACATAGTTTTCTAATTTTGGGAGGGTTGGAAGGGGGCCTACACATCGAAATGCAGCACCTTCGTCCCGAGAGTAAACGCTCACTGCGCTGCTTGTAAATACACACAGAACAGCGCAAAATGGTGTGCGTTCACAGAAATTCATCGCAAAAGAAATGCTGCTCTTTAATACAGATTTCAAGAAATGCTGCAAATGTTAGACAGAACGAAATGTGAGAAATGTATTTCACAAACGCCTATTCCACAACAGATGACATTCATTCATTCATTTTCTATCACTTACCCTCACAAGGGTTGAGGCGGGTGCTGGAGCCTATCCCAGCTGTTTTCAGGTGAGAGGCAGGGAACACCCTGGACTGGTCGCCAGCCAATCACAGGGCACATATAGACAAACAAACATTCACACTCACATTCATACCTATGGACAATTTGGAGTCGCCAATTAACCTAGCATGTTTTTGGAATGTGGGAGTACCCGGAGAAAACCCACGCATGCACGGGGAGAACATGCAAACTCCACACAGAGATGGCCGAGGGTGGGATTGAACTCCGGTCTCCTAGCTGTGAGATCTGTGCGCTAACCACTTGACCGCCGTGCAGCCCGCTCTTTAATACAGATTTCAAGAAATGCTGCAAACGTTAGACAAAACCAAATGCCTGTGAGAAAAGTTATGTCACAAACGCCTATTCCACAACTTCACAATGGTGGAAGATGACATATTAAAGGAAATAGTGCATTATTATAATATATTCTAACTAAGTCTAAACCGTATATAATCTTAGTCATATTGTTTCCACACATTTTGTTCAATTCTTATTTACCAAAATTACATAAATGATATTACAGTGGTGTGATTGGCTGGCGACCAGTCCAGGGTGTACCCCGCCTCATGCCCGAAGACAGCTGGGATAAGCTCCAGCACCCCTGCGACCCTTGTGAGGATAAGCGGTAGAAAATGAATGAATGAATGAATATTACAGTGGTGATTTTATTAATTTCGTTGCCATACGACAGCTAGCGCACTCGAAAACCCAAGGTTTTAGCGAAATGTGAAAAAGTACTTTTCTGTTTCTTTTATGTAATTATGCAATCAGCTTCAGAAGTCACGCTTAGAGCTCCATCAACATGGTCACTCAACGCAAGCGCTCCTTTCCTGATGCATTCTACTCAGTTTCTCATGCAGACACACCATACAACACTCATCAACTGATCTTATGAAGGGATTTGTGTGCTGATTATCTTTAAGCAGCACTCGGAAAATAGTTTCTACTGGATGTGTGGATGATGCAAAATGTGTAAAAACCAAGCAAATGCAATGATTCCTTTTTTTTTTTTTTTTTAAACTAAAAGACACATGCCCAGATGGGTGATGACAATATTCTTCTTCTTCTCTCCTCATTAGCCATCTATTCAAATTACCTTGCACACGCTTGTTATTCAGAGCTCATTTGAAGGTCTTTGTCAAATTAAGAGCAAATGTGACAACTCGTTCTGACTTGAGCAGTAATCTCCGTATGGCCCCCATCCTTGTTGCTGGGAGAGGATTCTTCTCAGTGAAATTGCGATAGCAGACCAAAGCTAATTGAATGCCACCTTGTTTTTCGTTTCTTGGCTTTTCTTAACTCTCTTTATCTTTTTCCTTCCAAAGTTCTGGATGTCTGCTCTTGCCACAACAATTCCAGTACCCTGTGGGGCGTTCATGCCAGTATTTGTTATAGGTAGGTAATAATGCCAGCAGTACAACATTGCCAAGAGAAATACACATAGTACAATCCTAGTCTTTTAACCATATTTTTGAACCTCTACACGTGTGACTGGGCAAAGTGGGAAAAAAAAAAAACAAAAAAAAAAAACATTGCAGTGCAGTGCTTTCATGAATTGCTTCATTAAAATTCATTAAAATGTGATTGTTTAGGGGCAGCATTTGGTCGCCTGGTGGGAGAAAGCATGGCCGCCTGGTTCCCGGATGGTATAAACACAGACGGCACCATCTACCCCATTGTACCGGGAGGCTATGCTGTTGTAGGTGAGTAAAGGCATGCATTCTTATGTAAAGTCATGCTTTTCAATTACACCACAATATTTCAATATTGAACAAAGCTAAATTTGTTCTGAATCAGAAATAACTCCATACTCTTTATTGCTCTCTGGTTCTACCATATCTTACTTATTGTGTGGAAATATGGGGTAATAACTATAAAAGCAATCTTCACTCGCTAAATGTACTGCAAAAAAGGTCAGTAAGGATAATTAAGAAAACATACTAACTGCTTATTTCTAAAATCACAAATACTTCCTGATATAGTTAATCTTCAAATCTTCAAATAATGCATAAGGCTGAAAATAACCAATTACCTAAAAATGTCATCCAATACTTCTCTACAAGAGAGGAGAAATATGATCTCAAGGAAGAACTACATTTGAAACACTTATATGCTAGGACTACGTTAAAAAGCCATAGCATTTCAGTATGTGGAATCAAACTATGGAATGGATTGAGTAAGGAACTCAAACAATGCACAACGATGAGCCAATTCAAGAAACAATACAAGCAGTTGATGTTTGCTAAATACAAGGATGAAGAGTCTTGAACCAGTCATGATGTGCTATATATATCACTATATTGACACTTACTATGGTACCCATTATGTCATTGGATGGTCATCACCTCGTACTTCGGTACGTGACAAAAATAAAATTAAAAAAAAAAAAAAAAACTGAAACTATATTAGGAAAGCAGGAAGTGAACAAATGTAACAGTTACTGATTGTAAAAGTACCAGATGGAGGGGTAGGATTTAATGAGCTTTGCTTCTTCCTACTCCTTTTGGACATGTGGAACTGTGAACTGATTATGTGATGCATTCAATTGTAATCTGATGCATGTTTAAATGAAATTAAACCATTACCATTGTGGTTTAGTACAATCAACTCTCTGGTTTTTTGTATGTCCCAGTTTCCATAGTGATTACATTTTTGTCAAAATTGTCCCTAAAATTTTGACACATAACAAATTATCCTGTGTGCCCTGAACTGCATCATTCAGTGCTTTGATGATTCCATATACTTTTTGGTTCACTAGTTCAGCGAGACGCCACTAGCACAGAAGGCTACTACAGTTCTTAGATTTGGAAAGATTGCCTTAACTACTCCAAACACATTTCTTGTCATTACGGGCAAATGGCTCAGTCTCTGTCTCGTCTGAGCGTGACAATTTTTGTACAGAAAGAGTCTGACTTTGGTTTGAGCTTATAAATGTTGATTTTGGATCAGCGGCTTCTTGTTTGTAGAGCACAATTTCATTCCATGGTGTTAGACTGGCTTCATTGTAGAGCTTAACCATGGTGTTCCGCCATTTTCCAGTTCATATCAGGCTTGAGTCGGTCTTGAACAACCTCACCGATTTTCTGCATTTGCAACTGAACAGACTGAATGGGTATTTTATTATTTTTTATTCCGTTAAAAAAAAAAAAAAGAACTAGTGCTTTTGACCAGTTCGTTCATGACCGACACACCAAAACCAGTTGGAAACGTTTTCTTGTGAATGTAATATTGCTCTTTAACCAAGCAAAAATATGTTTTTTCCAATTACTCCATTAATCAAATACATTTTCTGTAGAATACTTGAGAACTAAAATATTCAATAGCTGCAGCCCGAGTTGCATACAAATGATTTCAAAGCTATTCTTTTAGGGTTATCCATTTATTGTTCATAGTCCAAGTGTAAGCGTCATCAGTTTCCCCTGTTTTCAGTTCTTGTCTAACTCTATTTATGTACACAAGTTCGATGCATCATGGTTGTTGTCATGGTGATTCCCATGTGGTTTACTGCAACCAACGATTGGGCCCTTGACATTCTGATGAGCCTCTTTAATTCAACTGAAGAGATTGCTAAATGTGAAGATGGGATGCAGCATCCATCAGAGGGAGAAAATAGGAAGCACATCAGCTATAATTAAATTACGTGGGAGAACAATGAAACCTCCAAGTTGGAATACCATTTATTTTACTTGGCTTTGTTCCCGCTTTCACTTTATTTTAATGCTTTCATTCCTCTGCTATTTTTTCCCCGAGTATTCATCTCAGTCTTTTGACAAGTCTAATTCATTTGGTTGGTTGAGCAGTGACGGCTTTCTTCACTCTGTGCTGCTCCAATGCAGCTTTTGTGTTGTTCTCGTCACAACACAATTACTCTAAAAATATTTGGAAATATTGAGCTTTTCTTTTCATTGAATTACAGGAAAATGCGTTCCTCCTAAAGGATGAGGGGGAATAGTAGAATACAAGATCGGTAATTGAGTTGGAGAGGTGCTCGGTTTGGTCAAAGAAACTGAAAACTTGAATGATGACCACTGCCATTTTGAAAAATTGGGTGATGACGTGTTTTTGTAGTTGTCCCGGGCAATATTGCTCTCATATGTTCTAAGAAATTTCTTGAGTTTCGAGAAAAAAAATACCGTATTTTCCCGACTATAAGTCACACTTTTTTCATAGGTTGGCTGTTCCTGCGACTTATACTCCAGAGCGACTTATAAATGAAAAAACTGTTTATGTTATATAAACGGACTGCATGACGGTTGCGTGGTTAGCGCATGGGCCACACAGCTAGGAGACCAGAGTTCGATTCCACCCTTGGCCATGTACTCTAGAGCGACTTATAAATGAAAAAACTGTTTGTTACATAAAGGGGCTGCACGGCGGACTAGTGGTTATTGCACGGGCCACACAGCCAGGAGACCAGAGTTCAATTCCACCCTCGGCCATTTCTGTGTGGAGTTTGCATGTTCTCCCCATGCATGCGTGGGTTTTCTCCGGCTACTCCGGTTTCTTCCCACATTCCAAAAACATGCTAGGTTAATTGGTGACTCCAAATTGTCCATAGGTATGAATGTGAGTGTGAATGGTTGTTTGTCTATATGTGCCCTGTGCTTGGCTGGCCACCAGTTCAGGGTGTACTCTCGCCCGAAGACAGCTAGGATAGGCTCCAGCACCCCCCCCAAGTAGTTTATAAAATAAATAAATTACCTGCAAAAAATGCGACTTATGTATGTCTTTTTTTGACCTAATGATGCATTTTTGGCCTTATGCGACTTATACTCCGGAGCGACTTATAGTCAAGAAAATATGTTATACCTTATTTTCAGTCATAAAATGTGGCACATTGCCCATGGTGGTAATGTCTATGTGAATCATAGTTTCTGTGCTGTATTTTTACAGTAACTGTACATTCGGTTGCTCACCTCACTGTCCTGTCGCCCACGTTCAGGTGCAGCAGCCCTGTCAGGAGCAGTCACCCATACAGTTTCCACTGCAGTGATTGTGTTTGAGCTGACTGGGCAGATCTCTCACATCCTTCCTGTGATGATCGCGGTGATTCTGGCCAACGCTGTAGCACAGTCCCTGCAACCCTCCCTGTACGACTCTATCATCCGTATCAAGAAGCTGCCATATCTCCCAGAGCTGGGCTGGGGGCACCATGAGTAAGTGGTCCACTTGTAGAGAAACACTCATATACTATTGCGACATGTCTGAGCTGTGATATGGCAGCTGCTGCGATGTTTTCTGCAGGACCCTTGTCTGCAGTCTAAGTAATATCTTCCATATGAATTCCAAATGAGCCAATTTGTTGATTATCAAAAGTACCCAGGGAGGTGACAGCTGGCAATGGTTTTAAATTTCTATTAGTGTGTTTTAGACTGAGATTATGTGTAGTTTTACTGTTTCTGGAGACTGGAATCATGAAGGATGTGTGCTTTTACAAGGAGGCAGTTAGTTTCGAGGTGTCGGGCTCAATAGTTGACTGTCGCATAGCTTTTCATTGGCTTTACTCTGTTAAATAATTTATAGCAACTGCACAATACTGAGACCAGGACTCGCAGCTGCTGGGTGTTCTCTGAGCTCAGCTAAAAAGCATAAAATTTCCTTTTTATTGGGCTACGGTCGCCCCGAAGGTCTGGTCAATTTCTGATTCAGGCCTTGTTCCGATGTAGATATAAATCTGCTATATACTATGTTGCTGGTACAGCTGCCGTAACACTCCTCTTCACTCTTTAATTGCCATGTGTATCGTCTGGAACTGCTTATTGTTAGGGCTGCACGGCGGTCGAGTGGTTAGCGCACAGACCTCACAGCTCGGAGACCCGAGTTGAATCCCACCATCGGCCATCTCTGTGTGGAGTTTGCATGTTCTCCCCGTGCATGCGTGGGTTTTCTCCGGGTACTCCGGTTTCCTCCCACATTCCAAAAACATGCTAGGTTAATTGGCGACTCCAAATTGTCCATAGGTATGAATGTGAGTGTGAATGGTTGTTTGTCTATGTGCCCTGGCGACCAGTCCAATGTGTACCCTGTCTCTCGCCGGAAGACAGCTGGGATAGGCTCCAGCACTCCCTCAACCCTTGTGAGGGTAAGCTGTAGAAAATGAATGAATGAATGAACATTTCGTTCTGTCCAACATTTGCAGCATTTCTTGAAATCTGTATTAAAGAGCAGCATTTCTTTTGCGATGACTTTCTGTGAACGCACACCGTTTTGCGCTGTTCTGTATGTATTTACTTTGCCAACCAAGCGGCTCAGTGAGTGTTTACTCTCGGGACGAAAGTGCTGCATTTCGATGTCTAGGTCTCCCTCCCCCAAAAAATTAGAAAACTGTGTGGATATGTTTGAGGCTGGGAAGTATGTTTTGTTGCTTTTTTTCCCTCCTAATTTCTACATTACCTGTATGACTGACAAGAGGTCTCACTCTGTTCACCATCTAGGTAGAGAACCAATGCAGCAAGAGGCGAGTAAAACAGACGCATGCACATGACAATATACGTTTACATTGTCGGATTCATTCATTCATTTTCTAATGCTCACAAGGGTCGTGGGGGGTGCTGGAGCCTATCCCTGTGCCTATGTGCCCTGTGATTAGCTGACCACCAGTCCAGAGTGTACCCCGCCTCTTGCCTGAAGACAGCTGGGATAGGCTCCAGCACCCCCTGCAACCTTCATGAAAATGAATGAATGAATATTTATTGTTACATTTGTTGCCAAATGATTAGGTGGCAACCATAGCTTGGATGCATCAACTTTAAATTGAGAGTAATTCGGGGAAAACTGCTCATTCAATGTGCCATTTGTTTATCATTGTGTATGGCCTTGCCCTGAGGAGCCTCCTCTTGGTTCTTGGTCGTGACTTGCATCACTTTTTCTTCATCTGCACCTCATTTGACCCTGGCAAGCCATGTCTTCATTAGGTATTCCCCTCAGCTTTCTTCCCCTGTGTTCCTTCTTATCTGTGGTGACCTTATGGGCTCATCAGCCCATTTTCACACTCTGCCCAATGTACTCATTGCAGTTTTGTAATCTAGGAACACAATGACTGCATGTAGTTGTACACATACACGTACATAGATGCCGTAACAGAAATTCTCATAGCCTGAAAATCTTGTTTGTGAAACAGAATACAGTAAATGTATAAGTTTTAGCCTCTGATTTTACTGTGAGACTTTCAAAGTCCCATCAGGATTCTTGTCAACCTCTGATGAGAGCAGATTGTTTTTGGAAATTCCATTAATACATCCTATGGGCGGAAATGTAGAACAATAAACCACTCTTACTTAGTTTTGATGTCCAGAGTGTCATAAAAGTCAGTGGCTCTCACAGTGGTGAAAATATTAGGAGACATAATGAAAAAATACAATGGAAAATTGGACAGACGTTTTTATTGAACTGAGTCACAAACAATGCAGGTGTTACGAAATATTTATTGCCCACAGATATTATTGTCGACATGTTTTGTTTTGAAACTAAATACACTATTGTTATAACATACTGTATAATGATCAGATTAAATAATTAGTACTATTTCACAGTTTTTCTCTTATTTACTTGTCTTTGTCTATTTATCATTTCAAGCACAATTTACAAATTGTCATCTCAATTGCTGACTATTGGTGAATAAACTACTCTGCTGGGAATAATGCATTATGGGAAGCAGTTAAAATAGTTGCTGTTTTTTTATGTTAAACTCATATTGTTGTCTTGTATGTTTCTTAGCTACCTTTTATGTGTTAGTTGCTGTGTGATGATTTTAGCCTTCTGTCTAAGATGACACTGTGAGTCACTGTGAGGATCGATAAGCTCATTGTGAGTTTTTTTCCTCACTCCTGATTGGCTCCTGGTTCTCATGGACTTCTCATGTGCGTGCCACAATGTATTTTTATGACTTGGATATATACAGCCTTTTTTCTCTCTAAATTTAGTAGGTGCGACTTAAACGTTGGTGCGTTTTGGCCACTTAATGATTTATTTACACAAAGTATATCTTTAATGGGCTCTACAGCGGATCAGTGGTTAGTGTGAAGGCCTCACAGCTAGGAGACCCGAGTTCAATTCCACCCTCGGCCCTCTCTGTGTGGAGTTTGCATGTTCTCCCCGTGCATGCGTGGGTTTCCCTCCCACATTCCAAAAACATGCTAGGTTAATTGGTGACTCCAAATTGTCCATAGGTATGAATGTGAGTGTGAATTGTTGTTTGTCTATATGTGCCCTGTGATTGGCTGGCCACCAGTCCAGGGTATACCCTGCCTCTCGCCCGAAGAAAACTGGGATAGGCTCCAGCACCCCTGCGACCCTTATGAGGATTTAATGGATTTAATGGTTTTTAAAAGCAAGAATGTGGTACATAAGTTCAAATTTGTCTATTTTCACAGGCTAAAAATGATAGGTCTTTTGATAGCTATATATACAAAAATCATTGCACTTTTCCTGAGCGTTGTAGAAGATAAAGAAAGACTGCAAAATATAACCCAGAGTACATGGCTGTGGGATTGCAGAGGGAATGAGACACGGTAGGTGGTGCAGCGTCCTCCAAGCTGAATGTGTTTTTCACTCAAACTGGAAAATATCCATATCACACCCACGCCTCCACCTACCCACACAGGAACACTTGCGTAACGCCAGGCTGTGTGACATGCTCATGAGTCCATTGGTTTACATGTTCACATTGATGAAAGAATTGAATGTATCGATTGTTATTGCAATTATGAACATGCATATTTTTACACCCTATTTTTACACATTAGAGTATCCAAAACTGTCCTTTCTGCTTTTGAGGAGCATTTTAGAAAAGTGTGGGAACAGTTACAGCGCATAACACCACTCTGAATGCATGCGAGTGTGTCGAAGTATGTTGACTGTCATGTTTCGTCAGACTGTGCTGTCCAATTTTAAGGGAATTGCCCGTAGTTCCTGTCATTGTCTTCGATAATTGCAAGCGTCTTTTATCACATTCCTCATCCACACACACTCGTATCAGTTCTCTCTGCCACCACACAGTATCAATGACCCTTAAGCCTGGATTTATGAGATCCGTTATCTCTTGCTCAAATCTGTTAGCGGAGGCTTACAGCAAAACTGATGAGCATTGAATTACCTTGCCATGTAGGGGGGAGGGCTCGATTTAAACGAAAACCAATCAGATTTTATCGGGTTTGAATACAGTATAGAAGGTGGGGTTTTTTTTTTAACTTCCTGGTCCTGAGTTGAGGCACCTAAATGTGTCTCACAACTTCTGAGTCAGTGAAACTCAAGTCTTTATCGAGTACCCGTCAGTCATTGCAACTCAAGTCTTCTTTGAGTTCCAATGAGTTAGTAAAACTTGAATTTTTGTGGCTCACCCATGAGTCATTGAAACTCGAGTCTTCTTGAGTATTTGTGAGTCAGTGAAACTCGAAAGTCGTCCTCTGGTACCCGTGTGTAACATCCAAATCCACAGTCCAAATCAAACTCAAGCCTTCGTCAAGCACACACGAGTCATTGAAACTTGACTTTCATTCAGTATTTGTGAGTCAAAACGAAATTGGAGCCTTCCTGAGTACCCGTGAGTCAGTGAAACTCAAATCTTCTTTGAGTAACCATGAATCAGTGAAACTCAAGTTTTCGTTGAGTACCAACAAGTGGTGGGCAAAACCGTTAATTTCAGTGAACTGGATCATTCTGGTTCATTCACCAAAAAGATCCGTTCATTTCAGTCAATTGGTCATTAGCCTGTGATCTCCTCCGGTGCATGGACCCGGTCAGCTGTGTCGAGTCAGTCCGTTCACTCATGTTCACATTCGTTCCGACTCAACAACACGTGATGACTAGTGGTGTGTCGGTCAAGAACGAACGGGTCAAAAGAACTAGTTCCGACAGTGTCTCTCGGTTCCAGGTCTTTCAGTCAGCTAACCCCACCCACCCACAGAGCGAGGCATGACGATAGGATAAGACAGGCAAGCACGAAGATTGTCCCATCCTGCAAAAGGAACGGTGAACTGACTCTCCAGCCAATCAAGAAAAAAAAAAATTGCAACTGAACGGACTAAACGGGTATTTTAGGGGCGGTGACCTCGTTCATTATGTCCACAAAAAAAGAACCAGTTCTTTTAACCCGTTTGTTCATGACCAACACACCACTAGTACCAACAACATTCAAGTTTTCCTCCAGTACCAGTGAGTTAGTGAAATGTGTCAGTAAGTGAAATAAATGAGTACCCGTGAGTTATTGCATCAAGCTCACATGCGTTGAGGAAATTGTGGGGCCAAAGTACAAGTACACTGGCAAGTTTCCATGTTGTACTGTACCCAGAACTGTCAATGAAAGAAGCAACTTGAAATGTTAGTTGTTTGAGTTTGTGTTTTGTATTTTTTCATGAGCCAGCAATTTTCATTTTTCAAAAAAAAAGTCCAAGAGTGAACCCCCTCTCGACAACTCATCTCCATCTATGCACATGATAATTCATTCATTCATTCATTTTCTACCGCTTATTTTCACAAGGGTTATGGGACTGGTGGCCAGCCAATCACAGGGCACATATAGACAAACAACCATTCACACTCACATTCATACCTATGGACAATTTGGAGTCGCCAATTAACCTAGCATGTTTTTGGAACGCGGGAGGAAACCGGAGTACCCGGAGAATACCCATGCATGCACGGGGAGAACATGGAAACTCCACATGAGATGGCTGAGGGTTGGATTGACACATGATAATTAGTTAGGAAAAATAATTCATGGTTAGCACACAGAGAGCATCCCTCAGGCTTTATCGGCTTGTCAAAAGCACGGTGATCCAGATGTTGACCACCAGCTTATTCAACCTTTCAGATGTCTTGCGTTGAAGAGTGTATTGTCATTAGGTTGACTTTGTATGAAAGAGAGGGCAATGTATTCCATTGAAAATGCAAGCAAAGCAATGTTGGCCGGAACCTGTTTGCTGGCACAAGTCGCGGGGGCTTGGAAGCTGAAACGACAAGCAACTGCTGCCTCGTTTGCAACTTTTGGCAAGCATGGACAGGAAGAGAGCTGAGTGTTTATGAGTGGTGTACAGTTCTGCTGATGCAAGTGTGTACTTGGCAATGCCGTCATTGCCGCTAACATCCGGAATGACATGTCGAGGCTCTTAACATTTTTTTTTTCTAGATTGACCAGTCAACTGAAGAATGATTGGGGCTGTCAGCTACACTTATGAGATTGAATATTAATTAAGGCAGATGCATGGGGAAAAAAAATAGTATCATGAAATGTCGATCAAATGTTAAAACTATCATAGCTGAAATTGGTCTTTTTTTATGTTTCTTCTGCTGTCCGTGTGCTCAGAAAGTACAATATCCGTGTGGAGGACATCATGGTGAGGGACGTGCGCTACATCACGCTCAACTGCTGCTACAGAGACCTGCATAATGTCCTTCTGACGGGTCACCTCAAAACTCTGGCTCTGGTGGAATCAGCTGGTAAGAGAGACAGAGACGTGCTGTTGTTGTCTTGTGGTCCAAAATTCTATGAATAAAAATATATTTAACCCAAAGCCCTGTACCCCAAAAAACATAAACACGCAATTAAATTTTATATATTTAATGAATGTAATGGGCTGCACGGCGGTCAAGTGGTTAGCGCGCAGACCTCACAGCTAGGAGACCAGGGTTCAATTCCACCCTCGGCCATCTCTGTGTGGAGTTTGCACGTTCTCCCCGTGCATGCGTGGGTACTCCGGTGTCCTCCCACATTCCAAAAACATGCCAGGACTCCAAATTGTCCATTAAGTTAAGTTAATGACTTTCTAAATATGATTTAATTATTAGAGATCATGTGATAGCACCCCTATAGTCACCTCAATCTGTTTTTCTATGACGCTTGCTAGGGTAGCTATAGAAGTTTGTGTGAAAGCACACACTGAGTGATGCATCCTGGAAAATTGACAAGTTGGGTGGACGACCCTCTGCTCTTATCTTCATCCAACCCTTTGAATGAGCGACATTATCTAGCATTATTACCTCCATAGGTATGAATGTGAGTGTGAATGCTTGTTTGTCTCTTTGTGGTGTACCCCGCCTCTCGCCCGAAGACAGCTGGGATAGGCTCCAGCACCCCCGCGACCCTCGTGAGGATAAAATGACTCCACAACTCCATACAAAGGCCCAAACAAAGAGCATAACAGGTCCCCTTTAAATGGCTTATTTTCTGTGATTCTATCTGCTATATTGGGTAATATGACTATAAAGATGACTATAGGGATGTTATTTCATATCTGGAGGGCTCTCATTATGGTAAGCAATCAATAACCACAATAAATGAGGATGACTTGTGTTGGAAATATTTTTTTTTCCCTACACTGCAATTGCTTCCCTCTCTAGCGCCTTTTTTCCACTGTTTCCTTATTTGATGACGTTCTATGTTTTCATTCTCCCGGTTGATGCTCTCTGTCCTATTCATCATGCTAGTCACTGCCTTGCCTCTTAACTCATTGCAATGCATTTTCTAGCAACCCCTCTGGCGTCCTTTATATTAGTCTTTACCTTTTTGCCCTTCATCTATTTCTCACACAGCATCCATGATCCTCTTGGGTTCCATTGAGCGTGCTCAGCTCCAGTCGCTGCTCTCCCTCCAGCTAGGTCGCTCTCGCCGCCTCGATTTCATCAGAGAGCGGGACGCAGCAGAGAAGAAGCGGATGTCTGTCGTGTCCAACTCTGACTGCGAGGACGACCACCTACGAACAAGTCAGGAGGTCCGCTTCCAGGTCGGAGGTTATAGGGAATATGAACTGCTAGTTCAGAGGTCAACATCACAGATTTGTATCTAACTCGCAGTGCAAACAAAACCGACACTAATCAACTCAAATGGAACACATGATGTACCTTTAAAGAAAAACACTGTGTACAGCGTGGAACAAAGTTAGATGGTGCGTTCCAGGACCATCGAACAAAGTGGGAGGAGTCAACAACTTAAACATGCAAAATATTTGGGATATTTTTTTTAATAAAATAATGTCCATCCACATGAAATTTCATCTACAAATTATTAATTTGTCCAAAAAATTATTGCGCCTGCTTAGGGACCCCTTCCTTACAGCATACTTGGGGGTGTGAGGTTTTCTTTTACACATTCGAAAATACTACAACAATTTTTATAAAATTGGTTTATTTTGGAACTTAGATTAAAGTCTACATCAACAAAAGTAACCCCTGATTCATATTGAATTGAACATATTGTTTGTTTACTGTAAATTAGCATAAGCTAGCAAGTCAAACAAGCAAGTTACCAGTTAGCAAGTTCACCAAGCTCCCGATCTCATTCCAAATCACTGTTGTTGTAACAAGCCAAAACAACAATGTTCACTCTGTTCATTAAGTCAGTATCAATTAACGTTTAAAATTAGTTTTTAGGTTTTGTTCATGACTCACGTATCAATGTGTGTTTGTGTGTGTAGATATCCACAGAAGAATCATCTTTCAGCCCCACTCGTCCAATTCCTCAGAAGCCCCTTAAACCTGCTCTGAAGAGACCCTCGGTGGTAGAGCGGCCCACTGATATCCCCACCAGTAAGTCACTCTCCTACACATATGAATGTCATTTTTTTGCAAATGTCAGATGCATTAAGCACTGTAGGAAATGTACTGTAAGGATCATGATACTTTATCAGCATCTTTTAGAATAGATGATAGATTCCCGTATTTTCAGCACAGTAAGTCGCTACAAAGTGGCATCAGTCAAAAAAAAATGTCATGGAGAAGAGATAAACCTCTATAAGTCACTTTTACTTGTATCAAACTATCATCAGAGTGGGCTTTTTTAAATGAGTTTAGCTTAGTTTAGCTTAGTTTTGGTTAAGATCGAAAATTTTGGTAATTTTGGTTAAGATCGAAAATCCTCATATGAATGTCATTTTTTTGCAAATGTCAGATGCATTAGGCGATGTAGGAAATGTACTGTAAGGATCATGATACTTTATCAGCATCTTTCAGAATAGATAATAGATTCCCGTATTTTCAGCACAGTAAGTCGCTACAAAGTGGTATCAGTTCAAAAAAATGTGTAATGAAGAAGAAATAAACCTCTATAAGTCACTGGTATCAAACTATCATCAGAGTGGGCTTTTTTAAAATGAGTTTCATGGCACAGAGGGAGGGGCGATGTTGATATCAACAAGATACAAACTAAAGCTGCAGAAGTTGAAATAAGTCACAATTTTAGCTACGGTGTAGGTTTTGGTTAAGATCGAAAATTTTGGTAATTTTGGTGAAGATCGAAAATCCTCATTAGGGTCGCAGGGTTACAAAAAAGTCAAAATTTTTAGCTACAGTGTGGGTTTTGGTTAAGATTGAAAATGTTGGTAATTTTGGTTAAGATTGAAAATGTTGGTAATTTTGGTTAAGATCGAAAATTTTGGTTATTTTGCTTAAGATCGAAAATCCTCATTAGGGTCCAGGGGTATATATGAATGTCATTTTTTTTGCAAATGTCAGATGCATTAGGTGATGTAGGTAATGTACTGTAAGGATCATGACACTTTATCAGTATCTTTCAGAATAGATGATAGATTCCCGTATTTTCAGTACAGTAAGTCGCTACAGAGAATTTTGGTTAAAATCAAAAATTTCGGTAATTTTGGTTAAGATCGAAAATCCTCATTAGGGTCGCAGGGGTATATATGAATGTCATTTTTGTGTCATCAGAGTGAGCTTTTTTTTAATGAGTTTCATGGCACAGAGGGAGGGGGCGATGTTTATATCAACAAAGATACAAACTAAAGCTGCAGAAGTTGAAATAAGTCACAATTTTTAGCTACAGTGTGGGTTTTGGTTAAGATCGAAAATGTGGGTAATTTTGGTTAAGATCGAAAATTTTTATAATTTTGGTTAAATCGTCATTAGGGTCGCAGGGGTATGCTGGAGCCTATCCCAGCTGCCTGTAAGCTTCCTTCTTTGACAAGACAGCAATTTGAAGATCATTGTGAGATGATGGCTTTGTCTCGTAGGTCCACAGGACCAATCAGGCAACGCGCTAAAGAACCTGTTTTGTGCCAGTCCAGATGCAGAGCTCATGGAGGTAAAAGAACCTTGAATGCACCCAACAACATGACACCCCACACGCAGTGGCTGGCATCATACTCTTCACACATTCTTCACACTCCGATTATATCTCTCACGTACAGTTCTGTACACTCCACAGTACATTGCCTCCCACACGAGTCCAGAAAATACACACAATCTCTCAGCCAACCTCACACTTTTTCTACCTACCATATTCAAAATATCTCCTCTAAATAGCTTTTTTTGAAATGTATTATTTAAATCTGTGATTGTGTTGCTGTTTTTCACTGACCCTGCTGGTAAGTTTGTTCATGTTGTGTGCTTATGCTTGGTTGGTGGAAGAAAAACAACAACTTGGAGAGCCCCGCGTCTCCTGAAAACAGGAGGCCATCAAAACGGGTCCGGATATCCGTTGTGGTAAGAGCCGCCATTTGGAATATCCAAATACCCGGATTCCGCTCGGTAACAGGTTCATCAGCCAATCAGCAAATTTTCGCTTTGCCATTTCATACCAGGGTTAATCTCTTACCGCCGATGGTCTGTGAGCTGTGCCATTGTGCCAATATATTTTGAACCGCCTTTTTCTTGTTAAATCTGTAACCTGTCTGCTGATCTTCCAGGACTTCTTATTTGCTGCAATAATTGGCGTCGCTTAGTTCAATTCAATGTAAGCTGTTCTTATTGCTAAGAAAGTCAGCAAAGGTTACGGACGACATTTGACCACCTACATAACCACAACACCTTATGGTTGTCACTCACTTTTTGGTTTAGTTCTCAAGCCTCTTTTCAAATACACTGTACCTACTCGGGTTGCCACGTCTGTACTTGGATTTGTATGGGGAGTCCTGTTTTACACTTCAAAACAGTACTCCCCCACAAGTGATATTACTGGTGCAAAGGAGTATTAAACCTATCAGTCAAAGAAAGACACAAAATGGAACAATTGTTTAAAAAAAGTAAAGTCAAATTGATATAGTGCATTTTACACATGGATCGGGTCTAGAACCACGCTTCTTATACATTAGAGAGAACCAACTGGAACCCAGGCGATAGGGGCAAGGAAAAACTCCTTAGAGGGATTAAACATCAAACAAAACCCAAGCTCTGTGGAACAGCCGACTGTCTCGACTGGTTGAGTTGAGATAGAACGGCAGAGTGCAGGGACGGAAAGAAAACAGGATACAGGAGACCGACCCTGCAGTCTGGGCCTATGGTCTTGTGTTTTGCAAGACCATAGGCCTGAGTCTGTTGGCCATTTTACGGAGATAAATATTAGGATCTGACGGCATCCAGAAACCACCGTTGTGGTTTCAAAGTGTGGTCTGTGTCTACCTGAGTAGATACTCTGCAGTAGAAAAGAAGCTTGAGAGAAAAGAGCCTCAATGCATTTCCCACAGACAAATAGTGTTGAAATAAACCAGTGTAATCAATATGACACGTTCTCCGAACCTGCAGAGATTTTTATCTTTTATTCTATTTGACATTTTTAGTCGTTATTGATGTGCTGTTTGCAAAATACACACAGCGGTTCTGACAGTTAATACTGACCAAGTATAGAAAGTTTGGAAACCCAATATAATACCGACTTCATGTCACATACGTTAATTGGTGTGGGAAGTGCACACCATCTAGTACAAAGCCAGAAGAGATGTTATAGTTATGGGGCCAAATGTTAACTATGTATTCATATCTAAAAAAATATTTGGTGTCCAATCATCACAACTGTTAATTCTGACCAAGTATAGAAAGTTCGGAAACCCAATATAATAGCGACTTTTCATGTCACATGCGTTAATTAGTGTGGGACGTGCACACCATCTAGTACAAAGCAAGAAGCTAGTTTATAGTTATGGGGCCAAATGTTAACTATGTATTCATATCTAAAAAATATGTGGTGTCCAATCATCACAACTGTTAGTTCTGACCAAGTATAGAAAGTTCGGAAACCCAATATAATAGCGACTTTTCATGTCACGTGTTAATTGGTGTGGGAAGTGCACACCATCTAGTACAAAGCAAGAAGCGATGTTATAGTTATGGGGCCAAATTTTAACTATGTATTCCTATCTTTAAAAAATGATTTGGTGTCCAATCATCACAACTGTTAGTTCTGACCAAGTATAGAAAGTTCGGAAACCCAATATAATAGCGACTTTTCATGTCATACACGTTAATTAGTGTGGGAAGTGCATACCATCGAGGTTAAGCTAGGTTATAGTTATGGGGCCAAATGTTAACTATGTATTCATATCTTTAAAAAAATATTTGGTGTCCAATCATCACAACTGTTAGTTCTGACCAAGTGTAGAAAGTTCAGAAACCCAATATAATAGCAACTTTTCATGTCACATGCGTTAATTAGTGTGGGAAGTGCACACCATCGAGTACAAAGCAAGAAGAGATGTTATAGTTATGGGGCCAAATGTTAACTATGTATTCATATCTAAAAAAAATATGTGGTGTCCAATCATCACAACTGTTAGTTCTGACCAAGTATAGAAAGTTTGGAAACCCAATATAATAGCGACTTTTCATGTCACACTTGTTAATTAGTGTGGGAAGTGCACACCAGCTAGGCTAAGCTAGGTTATAGTTATGGGGCCAAATGTTCACTATGTATTCATATCTAAAAAATTATGTGGTGTCCAATCATCACAACTGTTATCAATGACAAATGTTTTTTTTTTTTTCAGAAACTGAACATTGTCCATCTTTGTACATGTTTTTCATGGTGTGTTGGAGAGTTAATACTACAAATAATAAGCAATTTAAAATATTTCAGCTTCGGAGAACGTGTCATATCCAATTTCATTATGATCCATTTTTTTCCTTATCTGACAAACGGTGGTCAAGTGTTTAACAAGTTGAAGGCCGTTTAAAGTCGGCATGCCGTGCCATCCATCATCAACTGTGTCACCCGAGGTGTCCAATCAGTGACGCCCCCCAGAGTGGGCATCACCCTCCTGGAGTGACCCAAAGTCTGATTGTGTAATTCAAAGTTTGCGATGCTCTGTGAATTCATTATTCCCAGATGTTCAATCTGGAAGTGAGTTCTTCTGTGCATGTGGTCATGAATATCAAGATGGCGGAATCTAATCTCTTCATGAGTAGCAGGAATGCATGAAATTGAAGAACAATACAGTTAAAAAAAAAGTACAATGCATGTGATATATAATGAGATATTTTAATTCTAACTAGGTTTTAGTCTAATTAGCAATTACTGTATTTATGCTGTGAGTGTCAATCATCGAGACACAGATCTCAAATCCCACAAGATGATAACAATGGTAAGAGTATAATCTTTCAAAAAATACCCTACATTTTCGAAGCTTGTTCAGATGAATCAATGACGCGTCGCCCAGTCTTGGGTGAGTAAACCTTCATCATCAGATCTTTTCACACATATTTATTATGTCATTCCCTTCACTAGGAGACACCAGCTGCTTTAA
Organism: Doryrhamphus excisus; assembly: GCF_037039965.1. Classification (NCBI taxonomy): domain Eukaryota; kingdom Metazoa; phylum Chordata; class Actinopteri; order Syngnathiformes; family Syngnathidae; genus Doryrhamphus; species Doryrhamphus excisus. Next base: position 15,223,317 of record NC_136364.1, read on the forward strand.
AAGGTTTCTTTGGGGTGAGCATATGATAATAGTATTTATTTTGCTGGATTGTGAAATGTAAATTATGTGTTTTCTCGACTGGGAGACGAAGACATTGTATTCGCAAATGAAAGTTAATGTGAATTTACGCCAAAATTTTGCTTCTATTTGCATACGTTTTCCAGTTGCCTTAATATGACACGCATCTTTTGTTATTAATACACTATAACTGTGTTCTTAATGTATTTTCATCAGAAAATGTCCTTTTTAGCAGCATATTAGCTTGCTAATACATGAAAACAGGAACCGAAAGTGTCATAATTTAACTTCACTTGAACAGAAAATTATAATTTTCTAATTTTTTCTCACTGGATATTATGTTATATGAATGCAATGGAGTGTGAATCATACTCAAAAGTCATTTTATGCTGGAAAGCTATTAATAAGGGCCTACCTCAGAGCCGGCTTTTTCCAAACAAAAGAGATCATTACTCTTCTGTTCGCCAGTGTTAATTCAAAATGTAAAGGGAAAAAAAAAAAGAAATGGAAAAAATATCCACAGTAAAAGAGCAGGAAAGAAATAGTGAGGTGTCAAAAACAACAGAAAACAACAACAACAACACAAACCTGAGCCCACAAGCCATCATAAATAAAGCATGGAGGCATTATGAAAACTCAAGAAGGGTGAAAATAATGAGAAAACCGAGACGGAGAGGCTGGGCGGCATCATTTCTCTGAAACAGACTACTGATGTCATTTACCCTGCATCAATATTTCAAAACCCAGATAGGAGATGAGGAGGAGGAGGGCTTTTGAAAACTTATAAAGATGGAAGAAGAATGTGAAGCAGAGATTCATACAGATTCTGCAACCAACAAGAGAAGAGACCAAGTGTGGGGGACTAACTTGATTTCTTATGTGCCACAGGGGAGATTGCAGAAAGTATGAAAAATTGCATTTGATAAAGTCATCCATATGCTCGACTGGGCCCCACAAAGATTTAAACATTTCTGAGTCAGCCTGTTATCAGCATTGCCATTCGACAATAAAAAAAAAAAAGTGGTGATGACAAGAGACACCAGCTCGCAGGCTAATAAAAACGCACCCACACATTGGCGCCGCAACGCTATATTGCTAATCACTTGACTGTCAGCTGGTAATGACTAATAAGCCCACTTAACACGTTTAAAAATGAACTAGCCAATGATTTTCTCAGCACTGACCACACATAACTCCTGATGGGTACTCTTAACGTATAATTTGATTGTATTATTATTCATTATCAGTCACAGTTAGCAGTCACTAATGAAAGAACCCATACAAGTGGGTGGGGGGGGACAAACGGGTATCTTGTCCAAGGCCCAGGCCCAGAAATGTGATTAATCATTCTGTTTCATTTCAAAATGTGTTCATTTGGGGGAGAAAATGTGCCATATTTACATGCAAAAAATGATTTCTGGTTATTTTGCCTTTATTGTCTGCGAAAATAGAGGCAAGAATACACATTTAGATTATTTGTCCCAGGCCCAGCCAAAGCTGGCCAAATAGACTGTGATGTAAGTCATGTTTTAATATAAGTCAGAACATATTCTTGCATTCATTCATTTATTCAGTTTCTACCGTTTATCCTCACAAGGGGGTGCTGGAGCCTATCCCAGCTGTCTTTAAGCGAGAGGCGGGTGGTGTTAAAATTTATTCATTCATTCATTCATTCATTTTCTACCACTTATCCTCACAAGGGTCACGGGGTGCTGGAGCCTATCCCAGCTGTCTTCTGGCAATAGGCGGGGTACACCCTGGACTGGTCGCCAGCCAATCACAGGGCACATATAGACAAACAACCATTCACACTCACATTCATACCTATGGACAATTTGGAGTCGCCAATTAACCTAGCATGTTTTTGGAATGTGGGAAGAAACCGGAGTCCCTGGAGAAAACCCACGCATGCACGGGGAGAACATGCAAACTCCACACAGAAATGTCCGAGGGTGGAATTGAATTCGGGTCTCCTAGCTGTGAGACCTGCACGCTAACCACTCGACAGCATCGTGCAGCCAAGAATTGACATTTTCCCAGCCATTTTTCAAAAGACAACCCCTTCAGTACCAGCCATTTTAGAACAAAAAACTACCAAAAAAGGGAGAAAAACTGCATTTTGTGAGGATAAATTCCCAGCATAATTTTCATTTTGACACAATTTTTTTGCTTTTGTGACAGCTCAAATATCTAAAGAACAAAAAGTACAAAAAAAATTTTGTTTACAAATGCAACACCATGAACTCTTAAAAATGTTTACATTTGGAACTGAACGTTCTTAGACTTCCTGCTTGCCGTCACGTTTGGTTTTCCATTCAAATTCAAATGCGGAGCTGCTATCAAATGCACTTCTGCCACCTTGTGGAAACTCAGTGGAAAATCTTGTTGGATTTTGGACTCATAATAGGTCATAATCAACTCCAAAACAGTGATGAACTTCTATATGAATTATACTTGGACTGTACGTAGAACTAAGATCATCGAATCTGTGCCTGTGGATTCCCACTCCATTCTAAATGAACTCAGTAGAATTGAGTATTATCCTTTTTCACATCCTCGTGTTAAGTACAAAGCCATTAACAATTGCGGTGAATCCTGCTTTCTAATCAGATGTAGGCAGTAATAGAATTTGGAATCATAAGCAAATAAGTTATTGTTAGTAGCAGGAAAATCAGCAGTTAATTGCCTGCATGTGATTACTGTTGTAATGTCCCCCTCCTGCACCATTTCGGATCTGGCCGTCGGTTAGAGAAACATCATTACTGGAAACATGAGGGAGAAACTTTGTAATGTCTTTTTTTATGACTTAACCAATTTAAACAGCCACTCAGGCAACAAAGAGGAAGACATAACACAAGATATTGTTTTGCAGTAAAGTAGACAAAGTAGTGATTTTCATTGATTGAAGTAAAATTGTACCACAGCGGACGAGTGGTTCGCGTGCAGGCCTCACAGCAGGGAGACCAGAGTTCAATTCCACCCTCGGCCATCTCTGTGGGGAGTTTGCTTGTTCTCCTGGTGCATGCGTGGGTTTTCTCCGGGTACTCCGGTTTCCTCCCACATTCCAATGAATGGTTGTTTGTCTATATGTGCCCTGTGATTGGCTGGCCACCAGTCCAGGGTGTACCCCGCCTCTCACCCGAAGACAGCTGGGATAGGCTCCAGCACCCCCGCGACCCTCATGAGAATAAGCGGTAGAAAATGAATGAATGCTAGGTTAATCGGCGACTCCAAATTGTCCATAGGTAGGAATGTGAGTGTGAATGGTTGTTTGTCTATATGTTCCCTGTGATTGGCTGGCCACCAGTCCAGGGTGTACGCCACCTCTCGCCCGAAGACAGCTGGGATAGGCTCCAGTACCCCCCGCGACCCTCGTTAGGACAATGAATGAATGAAGTAAAATTGTACCACGGTGGACAAGTGGTTAGTGCGCAGGCCTCACAGCAGGGAGTTCAATTCCACCCTCGGCCATCTCTGTGTTGCATGTTTCTCCCCGTGCATGCGTGGGTTTTCTCCGGGTACTCCGGTTTCCTCCCACATTCCAAAAACATGCTAGGTTAATTGGCGACTCCAAATTGTCCATAGGTATGAATGTGAGTGTGAATGGTTGTTTGTCTACGTATATGTGCCCTGTGATTGGCTGGCCACCAGTCCAGGGTGTACCCCACAGTAGAAAATGAATGTATGTACCAAAGCAAGTGACAGGACTTGTCTAGTTTCATGTCCTATTATGGATAACTATAGAAAATATGCTCTCATTAGGACCAGGTTTTGCGTATTTGCTCATAATAATAATAACTATTGATGAATTTGAGAACCTCTTGTTCTTTCAGTGGCCACCAATTTTGGTCTCAGCCAAGGAAAGATGTGGGCACGCTTGCTTTTGTGGCTTCCTGTTGCGGGCAAGCGAGTGTTTTTGTGGCTGGAGCTGGTCGATGTGTTACAACAGTTGGCTTTAACGATCTGTCCTGTCGCATCTCGAGAATTTATTTTGAGTTGAGTACTATTGTTTTAACACTCTTCCTGCCAGAGTGATCATGAATGAAAAGATTGACTCAAAATTCCATACACTTGCCAGGGCCGCATACTCCCACGTTTCATCCATTTCTTAAGTGTGGCTGTGTGTGTGCAAATGAGTCTTACCTGCTAACCCAGCCTTGGATGGGTGCCACAAATTGAAGGATCAAGTCTGGATAAAAAGATGGCAGAGGAAAGGAAGGAAGGATGAGGAATGAAAGCGCAACAAACCTTTTCTAGTCGGCATGGCTCATATGGCCGTTTCCTAAACAGAAGGTTGCCAGATCAATTCTCCACCGCTGTCCTGCCGTGACCATGACAGTGCTGCGTCATTAGGAGGTAGATGTGGTAAAAGGTAGAAAGAAAGCTGCTATGTATGCTATATTGTCATATCAAATTCTATCATCTTTTGTCAGCACTCTGGGGAACAATTGCCTTGCCTGCACACACACACACACCTTTTATTCTTTTATTCACACTCTGAATACGCTTTCACTTGTCAAAGACACACAATAACAACATCCAATTAGAAATCTGTCGTGTTATACAGTGGTAGCTCAGTTTTTGTTATTTTATTATTGTGGAAACTGAAAAGAAACTGAAAGAAATCTGAAGCAATTTTTCCCATAGGAAATATTGTTGATGTGACAAATGGACGAGATTGTGTAACACTCTTAAATGAATGTGGCTTACAGAGCCAACTAAGTATGGCAAAATTTGGTGTTGAGTGTGTGATTCTAGGAATCTAATCAAGCAATGCATCTTTATTATTACCATACAATTCAATGTGACAAAGGGTAAAATACAGTAGTTTGTGTGCACAGTATTATCCGACATGTCGTTTGACCTAGAGACTGTTAGAATAAAATGCAGATAGAATGAATATAGCGTTAGTTATCACCCTTATATCAATTTACTTAGACAATAGGAAGTGTTTGAATGTGCTGAAGAGGGAATGACCCTGATCAGAGACCCCCAGTGACCCCCAGGTCCTGAAGGTGCCTGGATGCGCCAACAGCGACCCTGTAGATGTTCATGTGCCAAGATAAGAACTCATAAAACAATAAAAGTAATTACTCTCACATACACACACACATAGACAAACAAATACAGCTCGTGCAACTGCCCCCCCCCCCTTACAGTTGCACGACCATGTAGTAGGGACCCCCGAAAACCTGACAGAGACAGTGCCAGTGAGGAAAAGACAGGAAGCAGAACTGGATGTAGCAGAGATGCGGATGCTGAGGTTCTCATTGGGAGTGACCAGGATGGATAGGATCAGGAACAAGTACATTAGAGGGACATTACATGTTAGAGACCTTGGAGATCAAGTGAGAGAGGCCAGACTGAGATGGTTGCGACATGTCCAGAGGAGAGATAGTGAATGTATTGGTAGAAGGATGCTGCCAGGTAGGAGGCGTAGAGGAAGACCAAATAGGAGGTTTATGGATGTAATGAAGGAGGACATGAGGGTAGTTGGTGTGAATGCGACAGATGCAGAAGACAGGGTTGGATGGAGGAGATTGATTTGCTGTGGCGACCCCTGAAGGGAAAAGCCTTCAGAGAAAGAAGAAGAATATTATACCATAACCCAGGCACAATTTTGGCCAACATTTTGTCGAAAACCGAATCAAAAACTGCCCATTCGACAACCGAGGTTTGACTTTTTTGAGTCAAGGACGCTCTCGCTATGTTTGTTGTCAGCTGATGACAATGACCAGGAAAAGTTTAGCGACTAACATTAGCCATCATGAAAATAGTGTGCAATGTCGGTTGGCGTCATTAATGTGTTCTAGAAGGGCCCGAATAGACTCTTCCCATAAGAAATAATGTAATCAATCTGTTCAATTCCACCCTCGACCATTTCCGTGCTGAGTTTGCATGTTCTCCCTGTGCATGCGTGGGTTTTCTCTGGGTACTCCAATTTCCTCCCACATTCCAAAAAAAACATGCTAGGTTAATTGGCGACTCCAAATTGTCCATAGGTATGAATGTGAGTGTGAATGGTTGTTTGTCTATATGTGCCCTGTGATTGGCTGGCCACCAGTCCAGGGTGTACCCCGCCTCTTGCCCGAAGACAGCTGGGATAGGCTCTAGCACCCCCCGCGACCCTCGTGAGGATAAGCGGTAGAAAATGAATGAATGAATGTTCCAAACAGGAAATCAGTAAATGTCCATAAACCAATATGAAATTATGGCGTATATTTTTCACATGAACAGAAAACACGAACCAACATTTTGCTGCATGATTGCATGTCAATGCAGTCTGTTCTTTTAAACCAACAATGGCAAAATATGCTAGCTGGTGGTGTTCTTTCTGTAGTTTTTGTTTTAAAAATGCAGTCTTGAACCTGTTGCAAGCAGTCCCTTTTAACTGTTGTTTTCATTTTATCGACCAATGACAATGGTTGCTTTTTCAATTTGACAATTTAGTGGTATGACCTAATATTTATTCATATACTCATGGTTTTATTTCATTTGAACATGCATCAGATTACAATTGAATGCATCACATAATCAGTTCACAGTTCCACATGTCCAAAAGGAGTAGGAAGAAGCAAAGCTTATTAAATCCTACCCCTCCATCTGGTACTTTTACAATCAGTAACTGTTACATTTGTTCACTTCCTGCTTTCCATAATACAGTTTAAGGTTTTTTTTTTTTGTTTGTAAAAGCAGTCCCTTTTAACTTTTGTTTTAATTTTATCGACCAATGACAATGTGTGAATGTCTGTTTGCCTTCACCTTGCATAATGCTGCGGGAGAGCACCTCTTTTTTTTTTTTACCCCCGCGGCTGCAGTAGCTTGGGTTACCAACAGGTCATCCACCCCCACCATGAGAATAAATGAGTTCAGGCTCCAATCAGCCCCTGGGTCATGCTTACTTTCCCCACAGTAGGTTGGGATCCAAACATACGGTCCTTTTCCAGCTTGTCAAACAGCACCCCGACATTATGAACCAGAGGCTCCGAGGGTGGTGACAATCCATCATTGTAATGATCACCGCTCCCAAATCTTAAAACTTCACTCCCTCATTCATTAAGAGCGCAGTAGTCTCACGCCTTTAGTCACTCATTCTATTTCTGTCATCAATCTCAGGACTGCTGTACAATGTAGTACTCGTGATGTGTGTCTGTATTGTGTCATTGCATTTAACAATAGAAAGGCTGCGGTTTAAAAGTACAAATAATAGCTAGTGTACATCATACCGTACTCACAAATAAGCTTCTTTCAATTACAATCCAATTGAGTGCAGTGAGTCTATCTGGGGTTTTACTGACTGGTTTTCTGGGTTGTTTTTTGTTTTTTTTTGCAGGAAGATGGAGATGTGGAAGATGACATGACTCTCAGAGAGGTAAGACAAGATTATACGCACAAACTGCACACTATTAGCAGAGTAGTTGTGTCTGCATACATCCTGTTTTGATATTTGTGTGTGTTCACATCCTTCACATCCTAATAGCTGTAGTAGTAATAATAATGGTAATGGTTTTATTTCATTTTAACATGCATCAGATTACAATTGAATGCATCACATAATCAGTTCACAGTTCCACATGTCCAAAAGGAGTAGGAAGAAGCAAAGCTTATTAAATCCTACCCCTCCATCTGGTACTTTTACAATCAGTAACTGTTAGATTTGTTCACTTCCTGCTTTCCATAATACAGTTTACTTTTACAATCAATAACTGTTTCATTTGTTCACTTCCTGCTTTCCATAATACAGTTTACTTTTACAATCAGTAACTGTTTCATTTGTTCACTTCCTGCTTTCCATAATACAGTTTAAGGTTTTTTTGTTGTTTTTTTTAATAATGTACTTTGTACCAAAGTACAAGGTGTTATGACCATACAAAACAGCAAACATCAACTGCTTGTATTGTTTCTTGAATTGGCTCATCGTTGTGCATTGTTTGAGTTCCTTACTCAATCCATTCCATAGTTTGATTCCACATACTGAAATGCTATGGCTTTTTAACGTAGTCCTAGCATATAAGTGTTTCAAATGTAGTTCTTCCCTGAGATCATATTTCTCCTCTCTTGTAGAGAAGTATTGGATGACATTTTTAGGTAATTGGTTATTTTTAGCCTTATGCGTTATTTTAGCTGTTTGAAGATGAACTATGTCAGCAAAGTTAAGTATTTGTTATTTTAGAAATAAGGAGTTAGTATGTTCTCTGTAGGCGGCATTATGAATTATCCTTACTGACCTTTTTTGCAGTACATTTAGCGAGTGAAGATTGCTTTTATAGTTATTACCCCATATTTCCACACAATAAGTAAGATATGGTAGAACCAGAGAGCAATAAAGAGTGTGGAGTGATTTCTAATTGAGAACAAATTTTCAATCAGAAATCCTTCCACACTCGCCTGCATAATAATAATAATAATGCAGGTGCTTCTACAGTCACTTGAAAACCAGCCCAAAAAATGTCATCTACAGATGGTGGATTCATTTCACAGTAATTTTTTGCAGTAGTTTGCTGTCTTGACTTCTTTTTTGTTCTTTCTTTCTATTTGACTCGCTGCTGTATCTGTGTTTTGGTAGATTGCAGAGTGGGAGGAGATGCAACTTGATGAGCAGGTCAACTTTAACAACTGCAAGATTGACCCTGCTCCATTCCAGCTTGTGGAGCGCACATCGCTACATAAGGTCTGATTGTAAATAAAGTTTTTGAAATAAGTTGTTGGCAATTAGTTGCTCAGGCCAGCACGTGCCCCAGATGAATTTGTGTCAATACAGTGTCTGTTTCTTTTCTTTGTTGTGGAAAAGGACCACTTTGGCACTGTGCTGTTCATGCGATAATGCATTCGAGTGCGCTGGTAACTTTGAGTGCTAAGCATAGGTTTTCAGACATGAACCAATGAGAGGATGGAAAAATGTTGACCTCACTGTGGGCCAGCTAGCTGGCCTTGTGAGGTTAATCCGAAAGCTCCTTTGCTAATGGTGTCAATAATAATAATTATTATGTTTAGCATTGTTTATAATTCAATGTACAGTATTTTCCGGACTATAAGTCGCACTTTTTTTTCATATGTGACTTATAAAATTTAAATCTTTAATTTGTAATTTTTTTTTTTTTTTTGCTTTACAAAAAATATTCTAAAAAATTATTACATTTTTTTTATCCACCCTCTGCCATCTCTGTGTGGTTCCGGTTTCCTCCCACATTCCAAAAACATGCTAGGTTAATTGGCGACTCCAAATTGTCCATAGGTATGAATGTGAGTGTGAATGGTTGTTTGTCTATATGTGCCCTGTGATTGGCTGGCCACCGGTCCAGGGTGTACCCCGCCTCTCGCCCAAAGACAGCTCGGATAGGCTCCAGCACCCCCGCGACCCTCGTGAGGAAAAAGCGGTAGAAAATGAATGAATGAATGAATTTGTAAAATTAGTGCCGATTTGAAAATTTTTTGTTTTGGTTTGTTTTTTTTTTTTTGCTTTACAAAAAATATTTTAAAAAATTATTACATTTTTTATCCACCCTCGGCCATTTCTGTGTGGTTCCGGTTTCCTCCCACATTCCAAAAACATGCTAGGTTAATTGGCGACTCCAAATTGTCCATCGGTATGAATGTGAGTGTGAATGGTTGTTTGTCTATATGTGCCCTGTGATTGGCTGGCGACCAGTTTAGGGTGTACCTCGCCTGAAGACAGCTGGGATAGGCTCCAGCATGTCTGTGACCCTAGTGAGGATAAGTGGTATAGAACATGAATGGATGAAGTGTATGCCCCCCGAATACACGCCTGACTAGTAGTAGCTATATCGTCCAACGTCTATAAGAAACATTATAATTGATTGTCCCAGGGTTAAAAGCAGCAGGCATTTACATAACTGCACAGCGGGATCCAACTCCCAACATTCTTAACTGTTCTCTCTGGTTGCACAGACAAATATGTCAGACAAACAGCCTCATCGGCAACCTATCTCATCTGGCACTAAAGTTTTTCACCTCCTGCTCTCTATTGCTTTTAGCAGCATGCAGACACCCTCCATGACAGCAACCCCTGCCGTGAGGAGAAGATGAAATTAAAGTTTCATGATCCTCATAGGAAAATAAAAATGTTTGCATCAGCAATGCTGCACAAATACGTCGGAGCATTTAGAATTGGAAAAACAGGGTTGTGTAAACATTGAAGCCATTCTGCTATCAGAATGAGATTATGTTTCGTGTACTGCTCGGTAGGGTTACAATCACATGATATCATTCGACTTTCTGCACATGAAAAAATCGCATTGCCAACATTTGAGATTGATTAGAGTACACATGGACATGGCATGCTTTTTTTGCTTTATGCCTCAATAAAAGGCACTGCGGATAAAATGTTGATTATACCGAACCCGTTACAATCTCTTGCCATGCTTTTTCAATCCATGTAGCGCCTATAAGATGACCACCACAATATACATTTCATTCATCGATTCTAAATGATGTAGCATCGTTTTCTGCATGTGAAATTATAATTATTCTGCATCAAATACATTTTTGGATGTCTGTGGGTTTTTGTTTGACCTTTTTGGAGGAATTCATGACGAAAGCCGAGGGTCCACTGCAGTTAAAGTACAAAAGTTCAGTAAAGTATTCAATAGTTTGACTGCCTGAGGGAAGAAACTGTTATTGTGTTTGCTTGTTTTGGCAAACAGTGCTCTGTATAACCTTCTGGAGGAGAGGAATAACTTCGAATATTAAATATTTTTACATTATATTTTACAGTCATTTTAAAAGTGAGTATGAGGCATTATGCTTTCAGCCAAATGCTATTTATTATAGCATCTGTTTGAAAGAAGTCATTCCGAACGGTATAGCAAAAGCTGAATCTTTCCATAAGAAATCACGTACAATCCATTTATTCCATTGCAGACACCAACAAATATTAACACAAAATATTTTTATACTAAATAATTGTTTTACATGAAGAAAACAAACAGTTTTTGTAGCCTTAAGTATGTTAATTAAGGATTATTAATGTATTCCCGGGCTGGAATCTATCTATAGTGTCCCAATTTTAAAACAATTTTAAATCAGAGACTGAGCCACTACCTAGTGGATGTTTTGTTTTTATTATACCATCTGTTTGAAAGAAGCCATTCCGAACGGTATGGCAAAAACTGAATCTTTCCATAAGAAATCACGTACAATCCATTTATTCTATTGCAGACACCAACAAATATTAACACAAAATACTTTTTATACAAAATTATTGTTTTACATGAAGAAAACAAACAGTTTTTGCAGCCTTAAGTATGATAATTAAGGATTATTAATGTATTCCCAGGGCTGGAGTCTATCTATAGTGTCCCAATTTTAAAACAACAACCATCTTCTTAACACATACACTTTATTCCATTGCAGACACCAACAATTATTAACACAAAATACTTTTTATACAAAATTATTGTTTAACATGAAGAAAATAAACCTTAAGTATGATAATTAAGGGTGATTAATGTATTCCCAGGCTGGAATCTATCTATAGTGTCCCACTTTTAAAACAACAACCATCTTCTTAACACGTACAATTTATTCCATTGCAGGCACCAACAAATATTAACACAAAATACTTTTTATACAAGATTATTGTTTTGCATGAAGAAAACAAACCTTAAGTATGATAATTAAGGGTGATTAATGTATTCCCAGGCTGGAATCTATCTATAGTGTCCCAATTTTATAACAACAACCATCTTCTTAACACATACAATTTATTCCATTGCAGACACCAACAAATATTAACACAAAATCCTTTTTATACAAAATAATTGTTTTACATGAAGAAAACAAACCGTTTTTGCAGCCTTAAGTATGATAATTAAGGATTATTAATGTATTCCCAGGGCTGGAGTCTATCTATAGTGTCCCAATCAACAACCAATGCATTTTTAAAAATTGACATCTTGTCATGTAAATGTACCCTCAGTATGTTTTCAGACATTTTCCAATATCTGCTGCTGTCTTCCATTCCAGACACACACCATATTCTCCCTACTCGGCCTTGACCACGCCTACGTGACCAGTATCGGACGACTCATTGGCGTTGTTTCCCTCAAAGAGGTAAGAGCATTGTTACAGGATGCCACGAGGTGTGTGTGCTTTGCATTTTTTTATTGCAAAATGACACACACACACATTTCAATCAAAATGAATGACTCCTCCCTCGGCTTGTTATGTAAAGTGGCAGACAAAAGGCTGCTTGATAATGCCATCTCATCGTCCTTTCACTGTCTATTTCCTGTCAACCCTCACTCATGCCTCGCTAGCAACCGAACACAAACCCTCCACTCCCACTCGTTGAGAATTGGTCATAAAGCATCAAGGTGATTGTTGCTAAGTGCAGTGTTATTTACCTGTCCCTGACATTTCAGCTTTTTTTTGTTCTGCGTTCCATCAGCAGATGATAGCTCATCCAAAGCAGATACAGCCCGTCCTGTCCCGGTCTGCCAATATGTCCCACTGACAGTTTTGTTACATCATAGTCGCCCTTACTGGTCCATATGGAAGCAGAAAGATGGATTTCAGCGTGATTATATGCGATTATTGTCCCTTGAAACATGATTTCCAACCCAAATGCTTTAATCCACGAGTTATATGATGAAGTTGATGTAGTCGAAGTGAAACTGCATACTATTCTGATATCACAGATGTCATTATTATTGGTATATCGATATTATTGGTATCGATCGGGCAGCCACAAATCTATGAGACTGTGAGCTATGGCGTCGCTACTATGGAGAATATACATAATATGGAAGTGGAAGTCCGCAAGTCCGTGCTCTGCACACACTATAAACCTTGTAATCCAACCTACCTCAGTGTTAACATTCATTCATTCATTCATTCATTTTTGACGTTTATTCTCACGAGGGTCACGGGAGGTGCTGGAGCCTATCCCAGCTGTCTTTAAGCAAGAGGCGGGGGTGTTAAAATTAAAATCTTTATTTTGTAACATTAGTGCTGATTTTAATATTTTTTGGGTTTTTTGGGTTTTTTTTTTTTTTTGCTTTACAAAAAATATTCAAAAAAAAATTAAATTTTTTATCCACCATCTTTGTGTGGAGTTTGTATGTTCTCCCCGTGCATACGTGGCTTTTCTGCGGGTACTCCGGTTTCCTCCCACATTCCAAAAACATGCTAGGTTAATTGGCGACTCCAAATTGTCCATAGGTATGAATGTGAGTGTGAATGGTTGTTTGTCTATATGTGCCCTGTGATTGGCTGGCGACCAGTCCAGGGTGTACCCCACCTCTCGCCCGAAGACAGCTGGGATAGGCTCCAGCACCCCCTGCGACTCTCATGAGAATAAGCGGTGGAAAATGAATGAATGAATGGTATCGAACAATATCGATTCTTTTTTCTTGAGAGAGCTACTTTTACAAAATGCAAATGGCCAAGAGGTACTCATCCATAGCCTGAACACGCGAGACGCTAGAAGTTTTATTTTCATCTGCTACATTCATGATGTCTAACATGGAAGATAAGCTTTCATCGCTGTTTGATGGCCTTGTTTTCAACTATGACATGTCTTAATGCAACACACCATGTACACTCACACAATTGGAGCAACTCCTTTTGACGGCATGCACCATTAAAGTGCCAAGCATACAACAAACAACATTTAAATGTTGTACAAATGGATGAAAACCATATTAACAAACTGCTGTAGGTTCAAAAATATTTTACTATCGCCCATTCTTGCCCAATGTGCTTCTGTCAACAACCTCTTGTGTCGATGAGAGTCAACCAATACAATGGATGTTGACTTCAATGGGTTCCACTCTTTGAGTGTGAGTAGAGTTTGTAAACTGCATCATGAGCATGCAAACAAGCAATTAAAAAATGCATTAATAAATAAAGGATTATGTTATGTGTGAATTATTGTACAGGAAGACATGTGCTGCAAGGAAATTACAAAAGGAAATACTTCATAAGAAAATTACATTAAAAAGTTACATTATTAAAAACGGCAGCAAGGCCAATTATAAGAAGAAGAAAGCCTAAAGTGTCTTTTTAAAGTTTCCAACGATGAACTAAGCCATGGGTGATGTGAGGAGTATGTAAGTAAGAGTTGATGCAAGAGGAATAACGTGGGGGGAATTTACTGGACAATAGCCACGTATACATGGACCCAAATATTCCAAATTGCATTCGGTTTATTTGCTGAAATGGAAAGAATTAAACTTTGTATACACCTCATTCCAATCCGAATGAACATATAATCGGATTTGCAGGGGTGGAATATTCCTTTCCTCAATCCGATTGAGGTACCTTGTACCCGCTGTCAGGGTGCGTTCATGGGCCACGTTTACATGTGGAGTTTTTCTCTTTCCGAATGACCTTTCCGAAAACAATGGTATCCATGGAAAGGAATATTCCAATCTCGTGTCTACATGCGCCGCTATAATCAACCAGAATAGTCAATGGGGCATGCGTAGTAAAACGTAAACACCAACATGATGTGATACCGACTTCGTCGAGTTTTTCTTTCACTTGTTGGAATAACTCCGTATTGCCAGTTTTTCCTTCATTCCAGTCTTGAAATTTAGTTTGGATCAGAAACAAACTTTCCGCAGCAGTCCAGTGCCGATTGCCTGCCTCTATTTTTAAAACCGTAGAACGTCTCGAGCTGCGTGTTACGTCATATCTCAGCATTCGCTGAAAGAACTTTAAAACAGAAAAAGATAAAATCAATCTTGCTAATATTTTATAATTAAACTCGGGACATGTTTTATATAGATATATATTTTCTTTTTTAATAAAACTGGACTTGTGAATGGCGTATAGAAGGGTTTAGATTCTGTTCCACGGATGGCGCTAATGCACACGAAAGCTGCTTGCCAACCGCCAATAAACAACAGAAGAAGAAAAACACCACGAAGAAGAACAGTCTGACAACTTTCCTTTTGAGCGGGTACAAGATACCTCAATCGGATTGGGGAAAGGAATATTCCACCCCTGTGAATCCGATTATATGTCCATTCGGATTGGAATGAAGTGTATACAAAGGTTCAATTCTTTCCCTTTCAGCAAATAAACCGAATGGAATTGGAATATTTGGGTCCATGTATACGTGGCGTTGGTGTTTTTCTTCTTCTGTTGTTTATTGGCGGTTGGCAAGCAGCTTTCGTGTGCATTACCGCCATCTGTGGAACAGTTTTGTGAAACTGGCAATTCAGAGTTATTCCAACAAGGGAAAGAAAAACTCGTGATGTTGATGTTTACGTTTTACTGCGTATGCCCCATTGACTATTCTAGTTTATTATCGCAGCGCATGTAGACGAGAGATTGGAATATTCCTTTCCATGTATACCATTGTTTTCGGAAAAATCATTTGGAAAGAGGAAAAACTCCTCATCTACTCTGGGCTTGTGTTTCCATCTTTCGCCGTCTTTGGCATCTTCATCTGCCAATCATGACAGTTTATTTATTTCAGTGACCATTGTGAGTTTTTTTTTCTTTTACAGAACATTGTTATCCGTGTGTTTAAATGTGTGATGTAATTCTCCCCGAAGTGAAGAAGAAGAAGAACTCCAATCGACTTGTGTCTGGTTTCTGTCCTTCCAGCTCCGTAAAGCCATCGAGGGCTCGGTGACGGTGAAAGGCGTAAAGGTGCGTCCACCTCTAGCCAGCTTCCGGGACAGCGGCACGAGCAGCAGCGAAAACGACGCCACAGAGCTCCACAAGCTGTGGAGTCGCCAAAAGAGCGTTTCACTGCCACGCGAACACACACCGTCAGAGTCTGACGAGAAGTCCCAGTGAGGTACGACGGCAAGCGGAGGACATCTTGAGGTCCTTATATTCCCTAAAGTCAAAAACATGTAAAAAATTCCTCAGGGCTACGAATCAATATTTCATTGTTGTAAGATTTTTACTGCACTGTCAGCCTCGTCTCCTCTCATCCTCTTGCATCATTGCAGTCATTTGTGCAGGAAACTTGCACTCCCCCATTCCACACACTCCTCAGGAGAGCCAAACGCATCTCAGCCTGTGTCCTGCTTTCTATTCACACCAGGGAAACCGACAAGTGGTGAATTTTTTAAAAAGGGATTTTCTTAAGCAGACATTATTTAGTTTGGATAGCCCGCTCTGACCTGAAAATACCAGTTTTTTTTATTCGCTATTCCATTTTGTGTACTGTACGTTTTTGAGTGTGTGGTGATAAAGCACTGTGGCTTTTTGCACTCTGGTATCCTCTCACCGGCTTCAGAGTATGGACGAGGAAAGATGCTCAATGGCCTGGAACCCATTTGCATAATGTAGACTTTCTTTCCGATGCCGGCCACAGACTTAGTACATCTGGTAATGCAAAGAAACATGGCTGTGGCGGCATCCATAAGGTGTTCTGCTTATCTAAATATAGCGCAGATGGACAGCAGTGGGGAAAAGCAAAGGCTGCTCATCAATCCACCTTTAGTTCACGTTACTTTAGGAGACACTACAGTATATGACACCTTAGACCTACTGATGAAATAAAGCAGAATCCACCTTGTGATGCAATCAGTGTAGCGACACTAATATAAATCAATAGCTAACCAATAGGCAGATAGTCCATTCTGCGGACTGGCATATCCAGAAAATGAATGGAAATTTCACCCTTATAGCCAATTAGTAGCTCTAGCGATGTCCAAGGAAATTTGAGCCCTGGTTGTTTGAATGAATGGATTCAGAGTCAAGCAGTCGGCCTGACATGACAGATAATAAGTACTGTGTATTTAATAATTCATGTCTGATATAATGCATATGGCAGTGTGCGCTCTGTTCATGGAGAAAGAAAAACACTGATTTGTCTTCCATGTCCTCCATACCTCCTTTGTGCCACAGTACCCCCCCCCCCCCCATTCCTATTATATACACTTCAGCAGTAGTTACCTCCATTTTCATGATTAATTCATTTAGACCAAAACTGCAACATTCTAGGGACCAATGCGAAATAATTATAAATGATGACTAAAATGGGTTAATTAACTTTTAAAGTGTCCTCCAGAAGTACTGGAACGATGAAGTCAATTTTT
This sequence comes from Doryrhamphus excisus, assembly GCF_037039965.1. Classification (NCBI taxonomy): domain Eukaryota; kingdom Metazoa; phylum Chordata; class Actinopteri; order Syngnathiformes; family Syngnathidae; genus Doryrhamphus; species Doryrhamphus excisus. The sequence goes on from NC_136364.1 coordinate 15,240,362, forward strand.
TTTTTTTGCTGTAGACTGAAAACATTTGCAGTGTCGAGTTTGCATGTTCTCCCCATGCATGCGTGGGTTTTCTCCGGGTACTCCGGTTTCCTACCATATTCCAAAAACATTCATTTTCTACCCCTTATCCTCGCGAAGGTCGCGGATGTGCTGGAGCCTATCCCAGCTGTCTTCGGGCGAGAGGCGGGATACACCCTGGACTGGTGGCCAGCCAATCACAGGGCACATATAGACAAACAACCATTCACACTCACATTCATACCTATGGACAATTTGGAGTGGCCCATTAACCTAGCATGTTTTTGGAATGTGGGAGGAAACCGGAGTACCCGGAGAAAACCCACACATGCACGGGAAGAACATGCAAACTCCACACAGAGATAACCGAGGGTGGAATTGAACCTTGGTCTCCTAGCTGTGAGGTCTGCGTGCTAACCGCTCGAACGCTGTGCAGCCCCAGTCCAAAAACATGCTAGGTTAATTGGCGACTCCAAATTGTCCATAAGTATGAATGTGAGTGTGAATGGTTGTTTGTCTATATGTGCCCTGTGATTGGCTGGCCACCAGTCCAGGGTGTACCCCGCCTCTCGCCCGAAGACAGCTGGGATAGGCTCCAGCATCCGACGCGACCCTTGTGAGGATAAGCAGTAGAAAATGAATGAATGAATGAATAAATAGCACTCAGTTTGGATAGGATAGGTTTTGCCTGTTTAGACAGCATTTAGAAAACCAGAATGCTGTTTATGGATGAAAAACCAACAATTGTGAATCAGCAAGAAGATTAATTAATTAATCGGAACCATTTGCAACCCAAATGTTCTCAGTCCACAGCAAAAGTAAAGGAATTGACTTCAATGGTTTTACCACTTTTACCTTCGGAAATGGAAAATGGGACAGGGTGCCATTTTCGTACTTAGCGGTTCATCTTTGTTGAATTCAGTTGTGTTGTTGACCTTTGCACAATATTGGCAAAAAATTGTGTGAAAAACTAGACGGTTCAGAAAATGAGTTTGTACTCAATTTATATATATATTTTTTTATATATATACACTATATATCGTATTTTCAGGACTATAAGTTGCTCCGGAGAATAAGTCGAACAAGGCCAAAAATGCAGAATTAGCTAGAAAAAACATACATAAGTCGCACTGGACTATAAGTCGCATTTTTTGCGGGTAATTTATTTTACAAACTACTTGACCAAAACAAACATTACGTCATCTTGGAAGGCAAGTTCTAATATTAATAAAAGAACAGAGAACAGGCTGAATAGGTGTAAGATATGCTAACACAATGGTTATTCAACAGAAAAGGTGTCCAGTGTTTATGTAACATAAACAGTTTTTTCATTTATAAGTCGCTCTGGAGTATAAGTCGCAGGAACAGCCAACCTATGAAAAAAAAGTGCCGGACTTATAGTCCGGAAAATACGGTATATTGAATTATAAACAGTTTTAAGTACAGTAACTGTTTAGTTTTCTTCATGGCGGTAAGAGTAGCCTCCGCTTTACGCTAGTTCCTAACAAACTTTTTCTCTGCTGTTCGATTTACTGTTTTCAGTTGTTAATTTCACTACTTGCAGCTTGTAGTCTGCAGAATATTATTTTCTTCTGGGAGGGCATTTGTGTTCTGTTGTTCTCAATTGTCTTTATAAGCTAACGTCTATTATTTAAATATTGAATTGTGGCTCTTCTGGCTGTCTGTCAAACTATATGCCGTATTTTCCAGACTATAAGTCGCACTTTTTTTTCATAGGTTGGCTGTTCCTGCGACTTATACTCCAGAGCGACTTATAAGTGAAAAAACTGTTTATGTTACATAAACACTGGACATCTTTTGTGTAGCTGAATAAGCATTGTGTTAGCATATCTATATATATTCAGACTGTTCTCTATTCTTTTATTAATATTAGAACTTGCCTTCCAAGATGACGTAATGTCTGTTTTGGTCAAGTAGTTTGTAAAATAAATTACCCGCAAAAAATTTGACCTATACTCTAGTGCCACTTATGTATGTTTTTTTTCTACATTTTTTTCTTCATTTTTGGCCTTGTGCGACTTATACTCCGGAGTGACTTATAGTCCAGAAAATACGGCATATATTTTTTCATTTATAAGTCGCTCTGGAGTATAAGTCGCAGAAACAGCCAACCTATGAAAAAAAGTGTGATTTATAGTCCGGAAAATACAGTATATACTGTTTTTATATAGACCTGCACTACCCACACAAATGTTACTACAGTATCGGGTGCTACGAATACACACGTGTACCCACTATCATTACCATTTCATCTTTTCCGTAATCCTTCATTGTTAACCATTCTCTTTCTGAGTGACTTTTTATATTATTTTGTAAAATGATGGCTAAATATTTTTGCTGCATTGTTTTCTACTGAAAGATAAATGTACCTTACAAACGCATCAGGCATTCCCGCACGTTGTATTGGTGATGCCAAGAGACGCTCGTGTCTAAGGGACCAGCATGGCGTAGAAGTACTTCACAGGTATGCAAATATCCATAGCAACCAAGGACTGATTAAGAGCCACTAGTACGCCTTTCTTAGTGGTTTTATGTTGTTGTTTCATATTTATACAGAATCCAAGTCCAACTCTATTGCACAACTGTTCATCTCATTGGTGACCATTTAGTGTATTTATTAGTGTGTAGTAATTGTAGTTGGGTTTATTTCTTGTTTTATGGCTGATCCACATGTAAATAATCAAAACGTGCAATAACAGTCGTTCATCTCACTTTGTAACCCTGTCTTGACTGATAAGTGAAGTGTAAAGAAAATGAATGTACACTGGGAAAACGGAGCTGGAGGGTTTCCCTCAGCTTTATGTGATTTTTTTTTTTTTTATCTTTAGGTACTTTGCTTTTAAGAATACATCACATGGACAAAATGTTTTGGGGTAATATATGAAGTTCAAGGGTGTTTTTTTCACTCATTAGAGTCGTCTAAGCATGCCTTTATTGACCTTGAGAAGGGTCTGCCCCACTTTTTCCGAAGTCCAAGTCCTGATTGTATCCCTAGACGCTTATCCATATGGTGTATGAACACTGCTTAGATTTGCTTGGGGGAAACCTTGCCAGCCTGGTTTTATTTTATCCCTAACTTTTTGTGATTATTCCTGCTGAATGGATGGTAGATGGAACTGTTGTACAGGACCGACGATGGACAAATCACTGTTATCATCCTCCTTTGGTCTGAGGTCAGGTGGACTTTGATTTAGAAATAGATCCTTGTATCAGTTGTTGAGGAGGGTTCCTTTGAACCGCCTTTTAGGGCTCTTTGAGTAAATACTGTAGGGCCTTCAGAGCAAGCAAAACTGGAGGCCAGACCAGAGAGAAAAGTTATTTTTCACAATGAAAAAAAAAATCAACACTGTTTTGTATATCAGGGAGAAATAAATGATACTTTTAACAAGCAAGTGTCGTGTCATATTTTTTAGAGAATTGTTTGTTTTTTTGTCTTTTTTCCATCACATTGACTCCCCAAGTTAAAGGCTACTCATAGGAAGTAGTTTGTCTACTTTAATCCAAATTCAGTTCTACAAACGGGCACAATCGGACCATAAAACAACAGTTTTATGAAACGACTAATAAGGAAACAATCTGGCAATTTATTATTTGTGTGGTGCCACAGTTATTAAATTCATTTTTCTTTGCTAGAATTAGATCATTAGCCACGTTTACATGAGATTTTCCCCTTTCCGAATGGAATCTTTCCGAATGACGTACCAGAAAACAGTGTATACATGGAAAGGAATATTCCAATCTCTTGTCTACATGCACCGCTATAATTAAAACGGAATAGTCAATGGGGCATGCGCAGTAAAGCGTAAACATCACATGATTCATTGAAGATGGAGGACGAAAGAGTGATTACCACGGTTGTTGGGACAGTTGCTACACTTTTTTTTTAAAGCAGCAACTTGAACGTTCAGTTCTTTTAAAGTTTGTATCAAAAACGAACTTTCCGCTGTAGTCCAGTGATGACTGCTTGCCGCCATTTTCAAAACCTGAGAGACGTCTGCGTGTTACGTCAAAGCTGAGCATTCGCTGAAAGAATGCATCCTGACAACTTTCCGATTGACCGGGTACAAGATACCTCAATCGGATTGAGGAAAGGAATATTCCACCCCTGTGATTCCGATTATATATTCATTCGGATTGGCACTTTTCTTTCGGAATGAGGTGTATACAAAGGTTACATTCTTTTCGTTTGAGCAAATAAACCGAATGGAATTGGAATATTTGGGTCCATGTAAACGTGGCTATTGCTACATGCATTCATTTATTTATTTATTTATTTTCTACCGCTTATCCTAATGAGGGTCGCGGGAGGTGCTGGAGCCTATCCCAGCTGTCAGCCGAGAGGCGGGGCACTGGTTAACCAGTTAACCTAGCATGTTTTTGGAAGGTGGGAGGAAACCAGAATCCCCGGAGAACATGCAAATTCCACACAGAGATAGCCGAGGGTGCAATTGAACTCGTGTGTCATAGCTGTGAGGCCTGAGCGCTAACCACTCGACCACCGTGCAGCCAATCGTCGCTTCAATAAGTGTTAATTATAGTCTGAGTCGTGTCAAATTTCTGTGTCAGTATTTTGTAAGACAACAATTTACTGAAAAAACAAATTATTGTGAGGATCGCAAAAATGACAAATAATGCAGCAAAGTTGGGATTTGGAATTTGAAGTTTGCTTCATTTTTACCGATTAGATTTCCAATGGCCAGCAGTTGGCGTCACAGAAACAACTATCAATGAAAGCTGATGTTATGTTTTGTTTATGGTTGTAGCAAAATAAGTTTGTGTTCCAAGGAAAGAAAGTATTTAAAAAATGCATTCTACAGGAAATAATACTTTTCTGAGAAGAGCGTCTACAGAACAGAAGCTGAGCTCTCAACTGAACTTTTGAGATCATCGGTCAAAGGTGCGTTTCTTTGGTAGAGACTGCCAGAGGCTCCTGGTCATCTGCAGTGTTTCCGCGGTGGACGCTCACAACCAAGATGCCATCATGGTTAATGGTCCCACGCACAGACAGGGGGTTCATGTCCTTAGGAAACAGGGACTTATGGGTAAATGTGTCACTGATGCTCCCGTCGTCCATGACCTGAAAGACACACACAGAAGTGATGATTATTGAAGCGCTGTCCAAAAGTGGACCACAGGGTGAGCTAAAACAAGCAAGAAACAAGGTCAGTGGCTACAAATCGAGGTGAGGTGTTATTTGACTTTAACTTGGGATTTAATTGTATTATTAGTTGCAGAACAGGGTTTGGTTCCCTCTTATTTTGGATGTTTCTGGTGTTTTGTGGCCACTTGACTCCCATGCAGCAGCTGTCTGTAATTGGTAATCAGGCTTACCTGCCTCATAAACCCAGCCTCGTCAGTAAGACAAACGCTCTGTTCTGCACCACTTCCACCACTCCACTTCCAAAGTCTTACTGTTTGTCTCTGCCAGTTTGTACTTTGTATTTTTGTGCTGCCTGTTTATTTCGTAGTTGGTATTTTTGAGAACCTTTGTCCCAGTTGGTGCCGGTGTTTTTTTTTTCCTTCTTTATTTCAAACATGAAAAACATCCGAAGCACAACAAACCAACCAAAATCATTCATTCATTTTCTACCGCTTTTCTGGTGCCGGAGCCTATCCCAGCTGTCTTCGGGCAAGAGGCGGGGTACACCCTGGACTGGTGGCCAGCCAATCACAGGGCACATATAGACAAACAACCATTCACACTCACATTCATACCTATGGACAATTTGGAGTCGCCAATTAACCTAGCATGTTTTTGGAATGTGGGAGGAAACCGGAGTACCCGGAGAAAACCCACGCATGCACGGGGAGAACATGCAAACTCCACACAGAGATGGCCGAGGGTGGAATTGAACCCTGGTCTCCTAGCTGTGAGGTCTGTGCACTAACCACTCCTCCGCCGTACCACCCCAACCAAAATCTGTACAAATAAAAATACCTATGTATATATAAACGTACACATGTTCAAAAGTGAGTGGGAAGAAGTCAAGACTTATCTCGTCCCACCCCCCTAACCACCCAGATTCCAACCTCACATTCATACCTATGGACAATTTGGAGTCACCAATTCCAATTTTGGAATGTGTGAGGAAACCGGAGTACCCGGAGAAAACCCACGCATGCACGGGGAGAACATGCAAACTCCACACAGAGATGGCCAAGGGTGGAATTGAACCCGGGTCTCCTAGTTGTGCGCACTAACCACACGACCGCCGTGCAGCCACCACGCCAGTCATCACAAGCTAACATAGATATAAAACATCAATGTTATGGTATTGTTTAGAAAAAAGAAAAATATTCTTTAAAATACCTCAAATTAAATAATTCACACTTGAGTCTTACTTGAGTTTTTGTTGTACTTTTTCCCCCTTTTGCTGCAATCTTATGTTGCTGACTTGACATTGTGTCTACATTATGGGTGTCTAACATGTGACAGCCTTTGACGCCCTTGTAACAAATAGTTGCATAATATGAATTATTTTCTATGACTTTCTAAAGTGGGCGCTTATGTGAATTGGTGCACATATGACTGGGGGTTGCTGAATAATTCACAATCCTGCTGTATTTTACAAATGACAACACAAAACAAAAATATGTGAGGTTGAACCCCGCATATGTAAACAAACACACAAAATACCTTCTCGGCGTGAATGACAACATGGTGGTTATACGCCATCACCACAACATCCTGTGGCTCAAATTGGCTGACGTCCGCTGACACGTGGTAGCTATCTCCTACACACTGCACACTGCCAACACCAGCGATGCTCTGACAACCCGGCACTGGAGCTGCAACATAATAAGGGATAACAAATAAATGTCAAATTTTTTTTTTTACGATTATGGCATTGGAACAGAAGCAAATATTTATTTTACTAAAAATGTTTTTAGAGCTGCATGGCATTTGAGTGGTTAGCGCACAGACCTCAAAGCTAGGAGACCCAAGTTCAATCTCACCCGTGCATGCGTGGGTTTTAATATTATTATGATTATTATTATGAGTATTATGATTATGATTATTATTATTATTATTATGCTCATGATGATGATGATTATTATTATTATATGATTATAATAATATTATTATTTAATATTACTAACAATAATAATATACAAAAGTTTTCCCATAAGGTATTGCATCTGAGCAACACATTCATTGGGGTGCTGCAATGACGTCAGCTTCCCTCTTTTTGTTTTGGGCTCCAGGTCCTCAGGTTCCCTTTGGTGGAGAGAAGCAGCACTACAGCATCATTTTCTATGCATTCTATACTCTCCTACAATGAAATTGATTTTATCGAACAAAATGCATTATGGGGGCTGCACTGCCACCAAGTAGTTAGCGAGAGACCCGAGTTCAATTCCACCCTCGGCCATCTCTGTGTAGAGTTTGCATGTTCTCCCCGTGCATGCATGGGTTTTCCTCCCACATTCCTCCCAGACTCCAAATTGTCCATAGGTATGAATGTGAGTGTGAATGGTTGTTTGTCTATATGTGCCCTGTGATTGGCTGGCCACCAGTCCAGAGTGTACCCCGCCTCTCGCCTGAAGACAGCTGGGATAGGCTCCAGCACTCCCGCGACCCTCGTGAGGATAAGCGGTAAAAAATGAAAATGTTTTTAAAAAACGTCCCTCCAGTGTCTCGACCCGACTTAAAAACTCAAAGTCTCCAAGGCAGAAGTGTATTAGAAGTTTAAAAAAAAGTCTAAAAACATCCCTCATCATTGACAAATATCTCCTTGGACTTTAAATTGACTCGGGCTGACTATATTAGAGCAGATTATTTTTGTAAGCTGCCGCTTTCCAGTGTGATCTGTTCCATTGAGAGCATTAAAGTCCAACTTTTGCTCTGCTCTGAGTCACCATACCATAAACAAACCCTTCACGTGACGTTCTTAGTGCCTCCTGGGTTTAATATTTATATTTCACCAACTTGGTATTGCTTCTTTATGAGGCCCCAGTTGATGATGTCTGCAGGCTTTTTCTTCACAGAGCAAACATTCTTCAAATCTGGCTCATTACTCCTACCAATGTGTGGCTCCGTTTCCTCTGTGGAGCTTTGCATTTCATTACCGCACTGAGAAATACAAACAGTCAATGAATACTTCCCTCCTGCTGGTGTAGAAATTATTGAAAAGTGTCCTATTTTTATGCAAAATTGTGATGATATTGGCAGAAAAAAAATGGTAATGGTAATAGTTTAATTTCATTTGAACATGCATCAGATTACAATTGAATGCATCACATAATCAGTTCACAGTTTCACATGTCCAAAAGGAGTAGGAAGAAGCAAAGCTTATTAAATCCTACCCCTCCATCTGGTACTTTTACAATCAGTAACTGTTACATTTGTTCACTTCCTGCTTTCCTAATATAGTTTAATGTTTTTTTTTGTTTATGTTTTGTTTGTTTTTTTTTGTCACGTACCAAAGTACGAGGTGACAATGACATAATGTGTACCATAGTAAGTATCAATATAATTAAATCATTACATTTAATTATATTTTATTAAATCATATATTTATTCATTTTTATTAATTAATTTATTTTTTATTTATTTTTTTATGTTTTTATTTTTTGTCCTGTACCGAAGTACGAGGTGATATGACCATCCAATGCCATAATGTGTACCATAGTAAGTATCAATATAGTGATATATATAGCACATCATGACTGGTTCAAGACTCTTCATCCTTGTATTTAGCAAACATCAACTGCTTGTATTGTTTCTTGAATTGGCTCATCGTTGTGCATTGTTTGAGTTCCTTACTCAATCCATTCCATAGTTTGATTCCACATACTGAAATGCTATGGCTTTTTAACGTAGTCCTAGCATATAAGTGTTTCAAATGTAGTTCTTCCCTGAGATCATACTTCTCCTCTCTTGTAGAAAAGTACTGCATGACATTTTTAGCTAATTGGTTATTTTTAGCCTTATGCATTACTTTAGCTGTTTGAAGATGAACTATATCAGTAAGTTTAAGTATTTGTGATTTTAGAAATAAGGAGTTAGAATGTTCTCTGGAGGCGGTATTATGAATTATCCTTACTGACCTTTTTTGCAGTACATTTAGCGAGTGAAGATTGCATTTATAGTTATTACCCCATATTTCCACACAATAAGTAAGATATGGTAGAACCAGAAACAAAAGGATTTTGGTCTCGGGTCACTTACTGCTGTGTCCATAAGAGCATCTGCTGCGCCTGGCGAACGGGTCTTTGCCCTCTTCCCAAAACAGAGTGGAAGACTCAGGTGAGTCGAAAGGTTGTAGAAGTGAATCCAGCGTATCACGTGATCCGGGCAGTGAGCTCTCTGACCGAAAGCAACTAGAGGTGCTGTACCGGGCTGATGAGCGACAGGATGAGGAGGATCTGTGGCTGGAAGAAGTCAGTGATTCCATAGCAACAAAGGCAGGTTCTTCTCGCTAACACAGTCTGTCTTTTTATACCCACTACACGGAGGTGGGGTCTCTATGAGGCCCTGGTGCATTGATGGTCACTGGAGGAGACTGATAGTTCTTCATGTGGCCATAAATGGCGAAAGGGCTGACAACTGGGGCCAAGAATGTAATGACAAACTGATAAGGTGTGTAGACGCTCTTTCATTGAAGCACACACAGACCTGAGATAAGCTCGAGGAGGGGTACTTCTGGCATGTGGTCAGAAATAGAAGTGTGCCAGAATGAAACGGTCACATCTTCGGTTGGGCTGACCGCGCCCGCTGTGTAACGTCTCAGTATCAATAAATAATGCAGGAAAATGTGAGTTGTGTTTACCTACTAATGGAACAGCAGAAAAGAAATGAAATAGAGGTTCCTGTGGGAAGACCGAATCATAAATGCAACTATCAGTCTTTAGACATTTTAATTAGTTTTAGTCTTTTTCCACAATACTTGTATACAGTACGGTGAGGTAGATGAGAACTATGGAATGTATATGTTTAGCAGTGCATAGAAAATACAGTATTTATGTGGTAGTAATGTGTGTGTTTGTACATCAGCGGTGTCATTATTACATTGTAAGTCACTGTACCATAACAACCTTTGTGTTCTGATTGAGTCTTTAATGAAGAAACATTTACTGTTCCAGCAAAGGGCTTAGTAGCATTTTACCTTTTTAAAATATATTTATTATTATTATTTAATTATTTTATTCAATCATTCATTTTCTACCGCTTATCCACACACGAGTCGCGGGGGTGCTGGAGCCAATCCCAGCTGTCTTTGGGTGAGAGGCGGGGTACACCCTGGACTGGTGGCCAGCCAATCACAGGGCACATATAGACAAACAACCATTCACACTCACATTCATACCTATGGACAATTTGGAGTCGCCAATTAACCTAGCATGTTTTTTTTGGAATGTGGGAGGAAACCGGAGTACCCGGAGAAATGCACGGGGAAAACATGCAAACGCCACACAGAGATGGCCGAGGGTGGGATTGAACTCGGGTCTCCGAGCTGTGAGGTCTGTGCGCTAACCAGTCGACCACCATGCAGCCCTTTTTATTATTTTATTATTTTATTATTTTATTATTTTATTATTTTATTATTTTATTATTTTATTATTTTATTATTTTATTATTTTATTATTTTATTATTTATCAAATGTCGCCATCCTCAAAAAGATTTGACAAACTACAAAAACAGTATGTGTGTAATGTATGCGTATACATAAAATTGGAAAATATACAAGTATATTTTCTCATAGGAAATTCTACTGTCTAACATTTGCAGCATTTCTTGAAATGCTGGCTTTTCAATTGTGTTAAAGAGCAGTATTTCTTTCGCGATGACTTGCGTACGTACACAATTTTGCGCTGTTCCGTTTGTATTTACTTTGCCGACCAAATATCTCAGTGGATATTGACTTTCCAGACGAAGGCATCTCGATGTGTAGTTTGTTTTGTTTTTTTCTCGGATGGGAAAACTGGGTGAGGTGGATATGTTTCAGGTGGGCATGTTTGTTTTGTTGCCTTTTGATGTTGATACCACTTTCAAATGAATTTGGCATATCAGCTTGTGTATGTTGATGCTCATTATTTGCGTGCTCATTTCTCCTTTTATTTAATTTCTCATCATTTCCTTGCTCATTATTAATATTCCCACAAGGGGGCTGTGGCATTTGGCTTCACAGGCATATTTTTCTCTCCTATCTTCTAGTACATTGCCTTGCATTGCCCCTCACAAAGCTTCACTCCCATCCTGATATTTACAATATTTCCCAACGATGGTGGTCCCTTCAACTCGTAATAACTGAATAATGACCATGTCGTCGTGTCAGCGAGCTAATGACACCTGATTTTATGGTGTCCACTCCTTGGAGGGAGTCCCTCCACAGGTCAGTGGTGTTGGAAGAGGGGGAGCTTATGTAAGGGTTCGTTATCAAATCATGAAATTAAACCACTTGATGGCACTTGCCGCACTTCCTTCTCCCATTAAACGCTGACCTATGAGATGTGTTCTATACTCCTATCCGTCTTCTATACTGCTGTCGTTTGAATATGAAATAGCTGCAATAACACAGATACAACCACTGGGGAGAGTGAGTGACCCAGACAGTTTATTGAGCAATCAGTTAAATAGGGTTCTGAACGAGAAAAAAATGGTGGCGTTTCTCCCAACCTGACATTTGTCCTCTATTGAACTGACCTACAGTATCTTGGCAAACTGAAGTACTGGCTGTTCCATATTCAGGGTGTATATACTCTATTGTTTGGTCGTGCTCCAACTTTGGTACTACGTATTACCAGATACGTCATAATGCAGTATTCTCCATTGCTGCTTCAGTCTGCTTTTGAAGCACAGTACCAATAGTTACTGTATCTATTGCGCAACATCTTCATTGGCTTTTCTATGTGCTTGAGGGCTGCACCTTCCTGTCCAATTATAATTCAATATATATGATTGACAGTGGGGCTGCACGGCGGTCGAGTGGTTAGCATGCAGACCTCACAGCTAGGAGACCAGCGTTCAGTTCCACCCTCGGCCATCTCTGTGTGGAGTTTGCATGTTCTCCCCGTGCATGCGTCGCTTTTCTCCCGGTACTCCGGTTTCCTCCCACATTCCAAAAACATGCTAGGTTAATTGGCGAATACTCCAAATTGTCCATAGGTATGAATGTGAGTGTGAATGGTTGTTTGTCTATATGTGCCCTGTGATTGGCTGTCCACCAGTCCAGGGTGTACCCCGCCTCTCGCCCGAAGACAGAAGATAAGCAGTTGAAAATGAATGAATGATAATATGTGTTGCCACTTGTTGCAACTTGGCTCGCGCCATTACATTCCAGTGGATTCCAATAGGCAGATTGTTTGTGACATTTGGTTCCATTTGGTGGACACTTCGCACCACTTGCATCAAGCAATTGGTGTGACAAAGATTTAAAATATTTTGACATTTACTTGCCGCCAAACTCAATTTTTGCCACCGTTACGGGCCACTACAAGCCAGTTGGGAGACAGTTTGAGCCACTGCACGCCACTAGGCACCTTATTGGTGACACTAGGTGCCACAGCAAATTGCATTGGCGCGAACTGGCACCAACTGGCGGCGGCCCAGTGGACTCCAACCATAATGAACATAAAAACATAGTGTGTCCAACCTTATGACAGTAATACTATCACAATATCACTTTCACGTGGTTCTCCGATCCCACAAGCTGATATTTGAGTAGCTCAAAAAGGGTCAAAGAATATTTGCTGAAACTGGAACAACAAAATGGCATTCATGCTGAGTCGGCTACTTTATGGGAACCATCGGTCTGCATTATGTATCAAAATAATTACATCACAGCAGTATTTCTTGCAAAGAACAATAATATTTTTATTAACTGGAAATCAGAGCAGATGCAACAAACAAGATTATTATTATTATTATTATTATCAAATCCAAAGTAGAAATATTCATGTCATTACATTCAGCCAAAATAGGAAGCAAAGAATGAAAAAGTGAGATTTCAGAGGGAGATGAAGGTAGTGTGTGTGTGGTCAGAGGATGAAAATGATACAGTACAATTCGGTCTCCTTACACCCTGTTTGTTTTTGTTGTCTTTTTGTTTCTTCTGCCAGTTAAAACCCCAAAACTGTCTAGACACAATTCACTTTTCTTATGACACTTTAAGTAGGTAGGCCAAGGTTGAAAGGCAGACACGTTGTCTAATAGATGTTTGCTTGTCTTTTTATAGCACACACACACACACACACACCAGAAGGAATGAGTACACTACATACCTACATACCGTAGTATTTAGGACACTTGTCTCTGATGTACAAAATTGCCTGATGCAAGAATTTAAACCCCGCCCACCCACAGACACATACACACACACACACGTTTACAAGGACTACCACTCAAAAGCAAAACCTGCCAGACTCAAGGACAGTTAGGTTGATCCTGCTAGTATGTGACAAAGAAATGTATCACCTCCCATGTTGCTTTTAAGGAACGTTTAAAGATAACTTCAAGTATACAGTATATACTCCGCTTACTTTGGTGCTAATCTGATAACAAGGCTGAGCATTTTCCACCCCGTTTTCTGTTCACAATGTCACACTCTGTTCTGTCATTGGTCAGTGATGCAGTCGGCACTGAAAAGAGTCTGTTATACTATTAAGGGCAATTATTTTATTATCCTTTGCATATTTAAGAAAATAAAAAACATCTATAATGAGACCTATTAATCTATTGTGCACTAAGACGTTGACGCTTTGGTCTGAATTCACCAAGCTCCCGTTCTAATTCCAAATCACTGCTGTTATCACAAGTCTAGATCAGCCTATCATGGCTGGTGACGGTTATGTTTACTCCTTCATTGGTGTCAGTAAAATACAGTACAAATTGACATGTATTATCACAGTAAATGAGGATATTTTCAGGAAAATATGGGTTATCATTGCACTTTTATATAGTATATGTGTATTAGTGCTAAGATTATCTGCTTGAGGTCTTCATATACTCGGCATCTGCCTTTGGTGTCTAGGTATTTTCAGCCCTCCCTTATATTAACTAGCATTTTAGCATGAATGTTTAGGACATTTTCTGTAGAATTTGTCTGTTTAGATTTGTACTTATTTGAAGAGGAGAATTTAAATTCTGTTCTCCCCGTGCATGCGTGGGTTTTCTCCGGGTACTCCTGTTTCCTCCCACATTCCAAAAACATGCTAGGTTAATTGGCGACTCCAAATTGTCCATAGGTATGAATGTGAGTGTGAATGGTTGTTTGTCTATATGTGCCCTGTGATTGGCTGGCCACCAGTCCAGGGTGTACCCCGCCTCTTGCCCGAAGACAGCTGGGATAGACTCCAGCACCCCCTGCGACCCTCTTGAAGATAAGCGGTAGAAAATGAATGAATTAATTAATTAATTAATTTAAATACAAAGCCAAGGGTGAAAAAGTTTTGGTGTTTTTTAAGAGTGGCAGGCAATTTTTTGTCAGCGAAGTTAAGAAATCCTCACAGTTCCATCCTCACAATGACAGGGGTCAGCAACCCGTGGCTCTTCAGCCTCTTTGTTGTGGCTCTGGGGAAAATACGGATCTTTGTCATGAGTGTTTTTTTTTAATCTGACTTTCTGTGAGACTCTGAATGAATCCTGGCTGAGTTCTGACTAGTGATTGGTTGAGCTCGAGGAATGGAGGGGAAGCGGGTGTTTGCCTGCTTTGGTTGGGATGTTACAGGTCTTCCCTCAACGTGGTAAACTATGACAGACTCCGTTGTCTTCTCTGGTTTACATTTATGCTTCTCACATGACAAGAAACAAATTGCTGGTCAAATTAAGATTTAAAAGTTTATAAGATATTGTTTTTAAAACAATAGCGTGGGGGTCAAATGGCTCTTTTGATAGTAAAGGTTGCCGACCCCTGCACAATGAGATGCATATGGGCAAAGATAGAGAATGGGGTGGAGGTAGAGATGTAAGGATGCAAACAGAGGGGTGGGAGGAAAGGAGATGATGAGGCAGCAGGAAATGGTAGAGACAGCTAGAGGAGACATTCATCAAGCTGTCTAAGTGGTGTGTATGTATGTGTGTGTGTGTGTGTGTGTGTGTGTGTGTTCACTGTAAGGACAAATACTTGCATGTCAGTGTGTGTATGTATAATGAATGAGACAGAAAAAAAACAAAGTATCGACATGCCATACCCTCCTATCTGTATGTCACATACACACACAGCCCCTTGGACAAAGGGGGCGGGGTGGGAGGGGGAGCACTCAGACAGACAAACAGAATGGGCCGTCAGTTGCAAAGTCAGTTGACGAATAGAAAGAAGCCAGGGCGGCCGGTGATTGGTTCACAACACCACATTTAAACCAACGTCAGATGACTTTTAATGTCACCCAGAAGAACGACAATAATGTCCTACAGCTGCAAGAGATGCAACAGGATATTTGGTGTTTTTAACACCCCAGGCAGCTGACATTGTTTTCATTCTTTTTTTCTAAAAAAAAAAAAAAAACGATCTGCATGATGACAAGGTGACGAATGAAAGGCACAGCTTCAGTGTTTCCCCCTGAGTTGTTGCTGTCCCCTACAACTCCACCTACTGTACGTCCTCGTGTTCAGCTCATCGTCTGCACTCAATCTAACGACTTTAGCACTGGAACCCGTTTACAGTTAACATCCCATTAGATTAGCTGACATAAGCAGTTGTTGACATTACAAAATTGCCAGTTTGTGACTTGTGACTTTCACCAAATATATATATAAGGAGAATGGTTGGTAACAAACGGCACTTTGTTGCCATTGTTTTACTCCATTCTTCCATCCGTTCTTCCATCGCAAAGAAAAGCCAGCACTTTTTTAACAGCTGCAGCACCAACTGGAAAAGAGCAAATCAAACGCATTCAGTATTTTTTACACCTTGCTAAATTAATGAATTATTTAATACAAGACGAGCTGCACAGTGATCAAGTGGTTAGCGCGCAGGCCTCCGGCATACCTCCGCAACCCCAGCGAGGATAAGCATCATAGAAGATGAATGGATATTACTTCAATTTGCAGCATTGTTTCTTTTCTGGCTGCACGGCGGTCGAGTGGTTGGCACGCAGGCCTCACAGCTAGGAGATCCGAGTTCAATCCCTTCGTCGGCCATCTCTGTGTGGAGTTTGCATGTTCTCCCCGTGCATGCGTGGGTTTTCTCCGGGTACTCCGGTTTCCTCCCACATTCCAAAAACATGCTAGGTTAATTGGCGACTCCAAATTGTCCATAGGTATGAATGTGAGTGTGAATGGTTGTTTGTCTATATGTGCCCTGTGATTGGCCGGCCACCAGTCCAGGGTGTACCCCGCCCAAAGACAGCTGGGATGAATGAATGAATGAATAATCCAAGACTTTTGCATGTATAATTATGTATAATTATAAAAGGTAAGGTCCTGTACTAACAGGAGTCGGTGCCTCGGTGCCATGAACCTCACCGCACATCACTGGTTGCAACATAAAAATTGTCAACATAAACAATGTAGACTTAAACGGGTTCCAGTGTACGCCATGCTGTCATTATACGTTATTCTCCAGCACCAGTAAAAGTTCAACCTCCAATGAGAGCTCAGCAATGCCAGACATGGTTTAAAGGGAACGGCTGCATCGGAGGGGTTTCGGATTCAACTGCAAGTTTCAGGAGCTTGCTGACATCGTACAATACACACACACACACACACACACACTCACATAGACTCACATTTTGAGGATTCCGTAAGCAACAAAAACCAGGGCAATGGGGCCAAGTCTGTGCTTAAATTATTTGTAGAAAACAAGCATGTAAGGCTTTCCCGCTCACACACACACAAGCCCAGATTCACAAAGATGAAGTATAGGCGGAGAGGTGAGTGTTGTAATGCATGCTGATGCAGTGGTGTGATGGGATTTCCTGAGTTGTATGAATGACGATCCCTCTGGGAGAACCTGAACAGATCTCCTACATGAATGGCAGAACCATGCCCTTTTGCTAACATGACAACAAAGACTTGAAAGAATATCGTCAAAGGCAAAGCTTTTCAGAAGTCATTAAGAGCATTTAAACGAGCATTTCCAAAAGTCAGGAAATAAGAGCTATTTCTAATAACAAATAGTAAAATACCGTGTTACAGTGCAGAGTTCCCACTCGTTTTCAGCTGCTAGCTACTTATGCTAGGCGCTAACTCAGAGTTTGAAGAGTTAGCTTAGAACTACTCTAAGCGGAAATGCAAATCTGATTGGCTGGTAGTGTCACATGGGCGCTACCAGCCAATCAGATTGGCAGAGAAGCACTGTGCCTTTATGTTGTCCAGAAGATACGTCCATTTTAACCTGTCCACCTTTTTCTCATTTTCAAGGTTTTCCAGAACGTATGGGAACTCTCACAGTATTCACTTAAAATAAAAAAAAATATGTTTTCACATTTTTTTCCCCCAAGTAGACTATATCACACAGTGATAACAAAGAAAAGGATAAATGTACAGCCACATTATAGCTTCGTGCAAGAAACCACATACACTGGCACGCCATGGAGGCATAAAGATCAAAGCAAGACAACGCATACAAAAATATAGAAAATCCCCACCTCGGCTTTTCAAGAAAAGAAAACATTCACTTTTCTGTCTTTTTCAGCATGTGTCATTTGTTTTGTGTGTTTTGTTGCTGCTGTATGTGTGTGTGTGTGTGTGTGTGCGTGTTTAAGACATCAAAAAGTTCTTGTTTTCCATGCAGGAATCCACAGAATTCCAGTAGATTTGATTATTATGGCAAATATCCATCAATCATAATGCCGATAGGAATATAATATCAACAACTATTGTGTGATAGAAAAACAGTACAATAAAAGCATTTCATTTCAGTCATATTTCTGACAAACCGTATTTGTTTCTTTTTTTTTTTTCCAAACATTGTCATTTTAGAATACATTAATGTCCTGTCACTTTAAAGACATTCCAGCATTTGCTCAGATAGTGGAACCTCCAAAGTCGAACACAATCAGTTCGACACAAGTTGAGTTGATAAAGCCTCCATTTTGCAATGATTTAGCTAACGTGCATAAAAACCATAAACTATAAGAAGTTAACCAACTATTAACATCAAATACCATAAATTAAAAATAAAAATTGTCATTAAAGTCATTAAAACCTTTCCAAAATGTACTCGAACTCAATACATTTTTCCCATAAGAAATAATTTAAATCAATCAATCAAACTTTATTTGTAGAGCACTTTTCATGCATATAATGTAGCACAAAGTGCTTTACATGTTAAAAAAGAACATATAAAGCCCAGATTTTTTACATAATTGGATGGGTTTAACAACAGTGTTTCAGGGCCTCAGGACCGATGATTAAAACTTCAGTTTTATCCTGGTTGAGCTGCAGGAAGTTTTCTGCCATCCAAGATTCGATGTCTGAAATACAGTTAAAAAGGGTATCAAGTGGACCTGTGTCACCTGGAGACATGGAAATATACAGCTGTGTGTCATCGGCATAACTGTGAAAATTTATATATATAGTATATATATATATATATAGCATATATAAATTAAAAAGAATGGGGCCTAAAATTGATACTTGGGGCACACCACATTTTATCTCATGAATTTTTGAGGAGCATGTATCCAAGCTTACCATGAATTTGAGATAGGATGTGAACCACTTAAGAACAGTGCCAGAGAAACAACATGGCAGCGAGATCAACAAAGACACCGCCATGGTGTTTTGCGACAAGTTATTTCAGTCATGTTTCTCACCTTTATGGAAATCCTGGCAATGCAACTTTCTTTGGCTCCATTGTGGGTTATTTTGACCACTAAGAATTGCAGAAACAGGGCACATTAACTGTTTATTATTTTGAGTATTTTTTAAAATTCAAACTAAGACAAGTAACAGTTACTTTTGTGCTTTATGTGTGTGGTAGAATCCAGGTTAACACCGCCATTGCATGCCGACGTCAACTTAACTTAACACTGTTCCTCTTTGGTGGCTTACAAGAAAAATAAAAAGCCAAAGAAAAAGCAAACACTCCCACGGAGTTAACCCTAAGAGGTACTACTTTTTCTACTTTGGAGGTTCCACTGTAATTGGTAGTGACAGGATTAAATAGTTTGGCATACTCAGCAAGCCATGCCTAAAAGGATGCTGTAGTTTGTCTCTTGCAAAGGGTCGGTGTGCTTCTCCAGTGGGGAGATGCTTGGGGGGGGCTGGATAGGGGTTTGGGGGTCATACAGAAGAGATTACAAACCGTGCTCGGATCTGACCATCAATGTCAGCACTTGCAAAATACATGCAAAGAGAAAAAAGGGTTCTGGACTAAGTCATTCTGCTTTTCATGTTCATTTCTGGAGGTCTTGGTGGACCTGTGGGTATCAAACCCAAGGCTTCCACTGAGCGACTCGTCTTTGCACGCAGATAAAAAGATTGTTTAGACGCTTGCAAAAAATAAAGTTGATGAAAATACTGCAAAACGAAACGACAGGGGTGTTTGTTTGGAGGTAAGGCAAAGACAAATGAATAAATAAAGTAGAAGTGAGGCACCTCAATGAGCACTGAGGTGGGAGGAGTCATTGGTTGGCTTCCTCCTCCTCCTCATCCTCATCAAGCGAAACAACTCCAGATGAAGCAACATCAGACAGCCTCCTACGGGGGTCATAATCAGGTGGGAACCCCTCCCCGTTGGCCTCCACCTGGCACATGTCCTTACAGGGGGTTTCGTCATCCTCCCCAGGGGATAGGTATGTCTCGGAGTAAGACATGGAGTATGAAGGCAACGCCTGGCCACCACCAATAGGCCCAATACCCCGCCCATTCCCCCTAAGGGTGTGGAATCCACAATCCCCCCTACCGGGCCCTGTCTGCCCGACCCTTTGAAGTCGAGCCAGAAGAAGCTCCTCCCCTCCCTGCAGCGCTGACAGGATCTTAGCGGCGAGCTCGGCGGTGTTGCTGTGATGGCCGCCACGGGGGCCGCTCAGGTCACGCAGCAGCGGGTGGTGCTCGTCCAGACTGCACAGGCTGGAGCACAAAGTGTCTGGCGAGCCCGCTGTGGGAGACGGCTCGCCGCTGCCCACTCGGTCTCGGCCTCCGTCGTCTCCTCCCTCGCAGCACAGACCACGCAGGCCCAGGTGTTGACAAAGCTGGCTGTGGATCAGGTCCTTTAAGTAGGGAGAATACGATGGCACGTCTACAAGGAAGCAAAATTCACATCAATCATTCAAAACAGGAAAGAGAAACGACCAATAATTATGAGACTTATGAAAGTACGTTCCAAGAATTTAAAGTACTTTAAAGTACAAGATGTATAAGTACTGGGGATGCTCTGATCAGGGTTTTATGCTGCCGATTCCCATACCGATCATTCATTCATTTTCTACCGCTTAGCCTCACAAGGGTCGCGGGGGTGCTGGAGCCTATCCCAGCTGTCTTCAGGCGAGAGGCGGGGTACACCCTGAACTGGTGGCCAGCCAATCACAGGGCACATATAGACAAACAACCATTCACACTCACATTCATACCTATGGACAATTTGGAGTCGCCAATTAACCTAGCATGTTTTTGGAATGTGGGAGGAAACCGGAGTACCCGGAGAAAACCCACGCATGCACGGGGAGAACATACAAACAGGAAGGGTGGAATTGAACCCTGGTTTACTAGCTGTGAGGTCTGTGCGCTAACCACTTGCCGTGCAGCCCGAACTATTTTCAAATAGGTGGAAAATTCTAGCTCATTTTCCCGTTTCCTGAAATGTCCTGTTTTAGGGTGACATTATTATAGCCCTGTGGACATTAAATAACAATAATAAGACATAACAATAATAAGACATAACTCACTTCCTTGTTGAAGTATCTGAAACCTAAATCGTGTGGCATTAAAAAAAGAAAAACGTTTGTGATTTGATTGATATACAGGACAACTGGTCTGACAAAAATCCGGCACACATAATTGTAGTAATTGTTAGCACGACATTGTACAACTCTTATCAGCATGCTACGGTATCACTGAAGTAACACAAGCGACGGATGCCTCTAATCTATTTATTCTAAAACTTATTCTAAAGTTAAAATGAAGGAAGTCAAAAGTACCACTTCCACATGGAACGAGAGGAGAACTTTTTTCACTATATCATGTCGAACTCAAGTTGAGGTAATGTAATGAATGTAAGGCAATGTCTCGTCCATGTAACATTAGTGACCAGAATACTCCATATGACTCTACCACAAAATAGCAATCAATTATTGACACATTTTGTAGAACATACAGTATGTATGACTCTTGAACGAGTGACTCGCCTTAAGGTTTTAATTCCGAAACCATCAGTGAATGACCACAGGGCTACAGATTTCTTAGGAAGATACGTGTGGTCAGAACTGAGTTAGGTGTTATGACCTGCAGTTATTGGTGGCTGGATGTAATCAAGATGAAAGCTCTGATAAATACACACACACACATATCCGTGGCCACACACCACCATCTGACACACACTACCTCTCCAGCAAAGGAAATCATATTAAAGTTGCAAGAGGATATCAAATTACGAAGAGGAACAAAAAAAAAATCAGATGAAAACTGGGGCAGTGGGACAGAATGACGCAGAGGGAAAGCCGGATGGACATGGAGGCGTGTTATCTGGAGCAAAGGGACAATATGAAAGAAATACATTTCAAATAGGTCTGTGTGTGTGTGTGTGTGTGTGTGTGTGTGCATACCTGTGCTCTGTGTGGTGGGCTCGTTGGCAGGCAGAAAGTCCTCATCGTATGAGTCATCATTGGACTCATCACCATCTACTGACGACCAGGCTCTCAGCTTTGCCTCGGCGATGGCAAACTGCTCTGCCACACCTGCAAACACACACAAGCACACAAATAAGAAAACACACGGTTACCATGGGAACGTCATTGTGTCTCCATGTTGTGTCGTTCTTTTGGACGAGCAGAAGAAAGGTGCAAACAGAGATGGTGCAACGTTGGCCACGTTGCCATGACAGCTGATGTTCTCCAGTCATTTAGTACATGTATGCAGTTTTGGAAGGTGTAGTTATTGGATATATGGAGGCCTGTTGTCATCAAATCCAGGAAAACATAACATCCAAGGCATGGCACCAACTGTGTATCATCATTAAAATATTAATTCTGTTCTGCTATACTTTGTCACACTTTAGGCTATGAAATTAAATTTTTATGATTTTCAAATGAAAAATGAAGCCACTGGTTTTGAATTGTCAACTTTGTACAGACATGAATAGAATTGTTCTGTGAAAGATTTAAAAAGTGCATATTTCAGCAATTATTGTTGGCATAAATTAAGCATTTTTAAGTGTAAAAATGTCCTATATTAACTAAAATACAAATACAGTTTAAAGCAAAACGTAGTAAAATAAGAGAAAAAGAAAAGCTTTTCGTATTTTACAATTATTTATCTCACAACAATTTGGCACTATCAAATTATTACAAATTTTAATCAAATTCATCACCATTTTGAAATTAATCATGATTAATCAGCTTTCCGTATTTTACAATTATTTATCTCACAACAATTTGGCACTATCAAATTATTAAAAATTTTAATCAAATTAATCACCATCCAGCAGTTAATCATGATTAATCAGCTTTCCGTATTTTTACAATTATTTATCTCACAAATATTTGACACTATAAAATTATTTAAAATATTATTTAAAATTTTAATCAAATTAATCACCACTTTGAAATTAATCATGATTAATCAGCCTTTTTATTTTACAATTATTTAACTCACATCAATTTGGCACTGTCAAATTATTAAAAATTGTACTCAAATGAATCACAGTTTTGAAATTAATCATGATTAATCACTTTTTGAAACTATGTGATGTAATAGAATTTTGGACTTATGTCTAGTTTCTTTAGTTTTTCTAACAGGTTAAAAACAATATGAAAATTGGGATAAAAGTCGAGCGATATTCATTCACTTATTTGCTATGCCGCTTGATTCTCATTAGGGTTGCTGGGGTATGCTGGAGCCTATCCCAGTCCAGTACCCGCTGGACTGGTTGCCAGCATACAATATGAAAATATGTATCATGATAATTTGTTTTTTTGCCATATAGCCCAGCCCTATTCCATCATACTGTGCATGTATGTATATATATATGTATATACACACACATACATACATTCATATATACATAGAGTATATTATAGGCCAGCCAGCTCTGTGTATGCATGTTGACTATGATGCTCTTGCTCTCTCCTGCATCCATCCCCATACATCTGTAACCTTCATGGTAACCGTTCTCCAGTTACCTCTCAAAATGAAATGTCACTTCGACTGTCTGCCATTGCCTTTTGTTTCATTGCCTTGTGCCTGGTGTCTCCCTGACTACCTTTGTCATCATGTCTTCTTGTCTCCCCAATATCCCAATTCCTCTCAGCCATCATGCGGTGCTCCTGTCTTTCCTTGTTAGCTGCATTTGCTGTCTTTCCGCATCCCATCACTTGGCTATGTCTGCTGTAATTCCACTTTCCATGCATCACTTGAGCTGGCTATAAATCAGCACAGCCTGCGGCACAAAATCTCTGCTACTATATCGTCAATATGAAACGCATCAGTGTATTCTTACAAAGTGATTCTGATTTATCTGATTTATCTGACCTTTACATTATTGTTATTTTTTATATATATCACATTCACATTGTCTTGATTTTCAAATGGATGACACCTTCTATGGTGACTTCTGATCTTCTGATGAACCAAAATAACGTTTTGACGGAGGTTGAGATTACCAGGAGTTCATTCATGACTTCAGTTATGGGGTTTGCAACCAATAAAGACACAATTAACAGGTAGGCCAACGCACGTTCAGATATGTCGCACTTCCTACATGCGTGTCCACGAACAATTTTTAAAAAAGCAGCGATTAAGGGAAGGCCAAAAAAAAAACGCCTACGTCTGCTTGTTCTTTGAATTTCCAAGACAAAATGACATTAAACACACCATCGTCTTTTAGAACAGAGATGACCTTTAAAATAACAAAGGCTTGCAGAAGAGAAGAAAACAAGTGAAGACCAGAGAAGTGCTGGAAGATAGAAGATAGGCTACGACAGCAGGACGAAAAAAAACACTTGGGAAAAGCGCTCAGTCACTATGTAGCAGTGGCAAAACCTTACTGGGCAAATTAACCTTGAGTGTCTGCATTGCGGGGAGCAAGTGAGCGACCAGTGGACGACGCGGGGTTGAAAGATGAAAAGATTAACACATTCAAGTCTGGTGTGAAAATAAGGAGAAAGGAAAAAAATAATATAAAGAGTAAGTGGAGGCATACTGTATGTGTGATGACAGCTTGTTGATGGCTCACGTGTTGTATGACCATCTTGGAAAGTGTATATTTATGGTAATGGTAATGGTTTAATTTCATTCGAACATGCATCAGATTACAATTGAATGCATCACATAATCAGTTCACAGTTCCACATGTCCAAAAGGAGTAGGAAGAAGCAAAGCTTATTAAATCCTACCCCTCCATCTGCTACTTTTAAAATCAGTAACTGTTAAATTTGTTCACTTCCTGCTTTCCTAATATAATTAAAAATTTTGTATTTTTAAATTAAATTATTAAATCATTACATTTAATTATATTTTATTAAACCATATATTTATTCATTTTTATTAATTAATTTATTTTTTATTTATTTTTTTATGTTTTTATTTTTTGTCCTGTACCGAAGTACAAGGTGATATGACCGTACAATGACATAATGGGTACCATGGTAACGGTCAATATAGTCATATATATATATAGCACATCATGACTGGTTCAAGACTCTTCATCCTTGTATTTAGCAAACATCAACTGCTTGTATTGTTTCTTGAATTGGCTCATCGTTGTGCATTGTTTGAGTTCCTTACTCAATCCATTCCATAGTTTGATTCCACATACTGAAATGCTATGGCTTTTTAACGTAGTCCTAGCATATAAGTGTTTCAAATGTAGTTCTTCCCTGAGATCATATTTCTCCTCTCTTGTAGAGAAGTATTGGATTATATTTTTAGGTAATTGGTTATTTTTAGCCTTGTGCATTATTTTAGCTGTTTGAAGATTAAGTTTAAGTATTTGTGATTTTAGAAATAAGGAGTTAGTATGTTCTCTGTAGGCAGCATTATGAATTATCCTTACTGACCTTTTTTGCAGTACATTTAGCGAGTGAAGATTGCTTTTATAGTTATTACCCCATATTTCCACACAAGTTAAGTTAAGGGTAACCAAGTCCACCAAAACTATTAATGTCATCCCACATCAATAAGTTGTGACATCACCATCATGAATTCAGAATGAAAAACATGTAGTTCTTCCCTGAGATCATATTTCTCCTTTCTTGTAGAGAAGTATTTGCTTTTAGCTGTTTGAAGATTAACTATATCAGCAAGTTTAAGTATTTGTGATTTTAGAAATAAGGAGTTAGTATGTTCTCTGTTAGTATGTTCTGTTTACGCGTTTAGAAGCGTGATGGGAATATTGCAAATTCTGTGCTTATTGCTTTGTAATACCGAGTCAGTAGGGATCCATACTGTATGTCTGCTCTGCTTCAATATTAAGATTCAGACGGCGAATGTGCAGAGATTATCCCTGCTGAGATTGACAACTCCAAGGTAGTAATATGGTTATTATATTAGTCACTGAGGATAGACGGTGAGCTCATATACACCTAGTAAAAACTGATATAAGGGTGCTATCATCTGGTTTATTATTCTCCGAGATGCTTGGCAATAACTGATAAACATGACAATAAAGTCTCTTGAAATGTGGATGATGCCTAGCGAAAAAAAAAAAAAGATTTACCTGCAGCAAAGCGAGCTTCCTGTTCTCCTTCTGTAAGATCCGAGTAGGAATTAAAGTCCAATTCCAGGGCTGCAGGAGTATCCATGGGCTTACACCACCCCTTCCACTCGATGAGGTGGGCCACTCTGCCCTGAGCCATGGCTGTAGGCTTAGTCACATGATCCTTCACTACCTGGGAAATACCTGGGAAGTAAATAGCCGTTATGGTACTGCATTTGTGTACTATTTGTTGAGTGTACGTCGATGGAACATACCATGTAAGGAGGATCGCGCTAACGTTGCAATCTCTTGAATGGTCAGAGCTCGTCTTGATTTTGGTAACATTTCAATGGTGTCGTCAACATTCACCTGGAAGGAGGAGAATAAAGTGGCTCAGCAACAAAATCCATCCAAATAGTCAAGGTTGGTGATATATTAGAGCAGGGGTGGGCAAAGTACAGCACAGGGCAAAAATGCAGCCCACCGAGCATTTGAATCCGGCCCGCCAGTTGCTTTTATTTCAACTTTTAACAAACAAACTAGCAACACAACTTGCAAGTCAGATGTCTTATTTAGTAAAAAAAACAACAAAACTGTAAAATTAAATTACATAGTTTGATGTTGTGGGCCGCACGGCGGTCGAGTGGTTAGCATGCAAACCTCAAAGCTAGGAGAGCCGAGTTCAATTACACCCTCGGCCATCTCTGTTTGCATGTTCTCCCCGTGCATGTGTGGGTTTTCTCCGGTTTCCTCCCACATTCCAAAAACATGCTAGGTTAATTGGCGAATACTCCAAATGGTCCATAGGTATGCATGTGAGTGTGAATGGTTGTTTGTCTATATGTGCTCTGTGATTGGCTGGCGACCAGTCCAGGGTGTACCCCGAAAAATGAATGAATGAATGAGTTTGATGTTGTCTGATGTCTAAAGTGCGCCTGAAAAAAGGGACACAAGAACATATAGCTGATAGTATAACACTTTTACAGATACATTAGACAAATTATAAGCATAAAATAGTGTGTGTGTGTGTGTGTGTTAAATATATGTTCTGGCACCTGGGACAATTTTGTTAACTCAACACGACCCACGAGTCAAAATATTTGCCCACCCCTGTATTAGAGTGATTCATATTTTTCAGTTTTTTTTGCCGTGTTGCTGATATTGTTCCATGGTTGATATTTGTATAGCCCTGGCTTATATTGTAATAATAATCAACAAATTAACATCAAAATCACAAGAGGGATTATTTATTTTAAGAACTGAACAGAAGCCAAAAGATCTCAAAGCACACATAGAAAAAGTTTCAGGTGGCGATCAGTCACTTTTTCTCTACAGTCACATGATGACCAAGCATCAACACCAAAAACCACACGCAGAGCTGAATCGACCGCATCGACATTCGATATGGGTCAACACACTTGGCTGACCGAGCAGTTTGAGCCAGATGAGTTTATCTCAACAGGTGCGGCCTGTGTCCACCCGCATGAACGATCACCACAGCCTTTTTGAATGTGGTACAACAAGTCCGAATATAACCAAGGGGGCATGTTGACAGGAGTGAAGCCTGAATACATTAAACTAAAATCTGTGCCTATCTTTTATTGTTCAAAGTATTCAGTCTCATGGCTGATGAGGTACTGACGACTAAAGAAGAAGAGACTAATTCACTTTGGTTATTTATGTTTTGTTAACCGAAAGCAGGCTGCACGGCGAACGAGTGGTTAGCGCTCAGGCTTCACAGCTAGGAGACCCCAGTTCAATTCCACCCTCGGCCATCCCTGTGTGGAGTTTGCTTGTTTTCCCCGTGCATGCATGGATTTTCTCCGGGTACTCTGGTTTCGGAAGACAGGGTTGGATGGAGGAGATTTGAAGTACAGTAATCCCTCATTTATCACGGTTCGTTGGTTCCAGACCAACGATTTCCATAAAGTAGGATTCAATGTTAATAAACACAATATTTTCGTAGTTAGACTACAACAAACCAGTTAATGACTTTCTAAATATGATTTCTACCTTTAATAGAGACCATGTGATAGCACCCCTACAGTCACCTCGATCTGTTTTTCCATGACGCTTGCTAGGGTAACTATAGAAGTTTGTGTGAGAGCACACACTGAGCGATGCATCCTGGAAGATTGGCAAGTTGGGTGGACGACCCTCTGCTCTTATCTTCATTCAACCCTCTGAATGAGCGACATTATCTAGCATTATTACCTCCATAGGTATGAATGTGAGTGTGAATGGTTGTTTGTGTATTTGTGCCCTGTGATTGGCTGGCAACCAGTCCAGGGTGTACGCCGCCTCTCGCCCGAAGACAGCTGGGATAGGCTCCAGCACCCCACGCGACCCTCGTGAGGATAAGCAGTAGAAAATGAATGAATGAAAAGCTGTATATATGAAGTATACCCAGCCTGTCATTCTCCAGGAAAAGTTTAGATACTTTGTTGCAAAAGTCTGATCACCTCCTGGTTAGCTTGGGTATATGATCCTTCATCTTGGCATCATAATACAGTTGCCTGCCTCCAGTGACTGCATATCAACAGACGCTACAATTTGTCAAGGTTGCTATCACACCAATTAGACAACTGATGCACCATCACACAATTTCTCTGTAAATTTGATCCAACTGTTGTAGCAATCAAATGCACACGCCTACTCTTGAACCAACGCTACGAGTTCATTCAACTTTTGACTGGGATAAACTCCAGCATACCAGCAACCTTAGTGAGGACAAGCGCTATAAAAAAATGGATGGAAGGATTATATAATATTAATGATATTATTAAATAATATCTGATATTATTCAACTAAAAGTAGATGGGTGGGTGGAATCCCAATGTTGCGATGGTATCAGCAGCAGCCTGGAGGCCTGATAAGCCTCTTGTGCCACAGAGGAGCTCACAGCTCAGACGGAGGATAATCTGAAGATGTGTCACATACCCTTGAGGAGATGTGTTGCTTTTTGATCAGCAAAACAAAGTCTGACTGTTCATGAAAAAGTAAAAAAATAAAAAATAGGTACGTATATCGTGGAGAAATCAGTTTCTTTCTCCATGTGGTTTTTTTTTCACTGATGATATCACACTTTAGGTGATCAGCCACTGGCCACAAAGTTAAGGGAATAGCACTCCCAGTTGCTTTGTATACAGTAAGTACAGCATGCTAACAAAATTCTTTATGTTCCTTGTATGGAGCAACGAGCAACAATGAGCAACGACCCTATCAACAATTAAGCTCGCCGTCCACATGAGGAAGATGCCAGATTGTTCCGGTCTGCGCCATACTACACTTAACTGTATCTAGTTTTCTTTGCTTGAAGTCTTCTTTTGCCATTTTTGCCTGCGGGTACCCTAGATTTTTGTATGCCGTTTTGTTGCCTCCATCTGCCGTCTTCCTGGTATTTGGTGTAGTTGCCGATGAGCTTTTCTATCAGCCTTTTTCTGTTTTTTTTTTTCATTTTAGGACTTTAGTTGTAGTACCTTTTTGAAACTAAATTCAAATCCATCCATTTTCTGTACAGCTTACTCGCGTCATGCTGGAGTATGCTGGAGCCTATCCCAGCTGTCCTCAAGCAAGAGGCAGGGTACACCCTGGATATTAAAACAAAAAAAATATTTTGGTATGACGACAAAATAAAATACAGTGATATACTTGTTCCAAAATGAATTAAGACATGTGAGATGTGAAATGGAGAGGCTGGAGCCTATGCCAGCTGTCTCTGGGCGAGAGACGGGGTACAATCACAGGGCACATAGTATAGACCAGGGGTCAGCAACCTGCGGCTCCAGAGCCGCATGTGGCTCTTCAGCCTCTTTATTGTGGCTCCCTTTGCGATGCTTGAATATTTTTAACACCCGAGTGGGGAAAATGGACGTCTTTTGTAATGAGTTTTAAAAAATCCAACTTTGTCTGAGACCATGAATGCATCCTGAGTGAGTTCTGACTGCTATCCAGTTCAGTACATGAAGAAAAACAAGTAATACTTACCTACAAATCTAAAAAATAAATTCGAGATAATTTAAAAACAGCGGCATGGGAACTTGTTTTTACGTTTACAGTAGTTTACACATACATTTATGTAAGTTTATTTCCAAAACTAGCAAGAGTACTCCAACTCGTCTTTTCTTATCTGAACTACTTTGATACCCCCAAATTCCCTCCAATGTTGTTTTAAACATACTATATGTTTTGCGGCTCCAGGCTATTTTTCTTCAGTGGGCATTGGGTAAAATGGCTCTTTTCATAGTAAAGGTTGCCGACCCCTGGTATAGACAAACAACCATTCCCACTCAGATTCATACCTATGGACAATTTGGAGTCGGTAATTAACCTAGCATGTTTTTGGAATGTGGGAGGAAACCGGAGTACCCAGAGAAAACCCACATGCAAACTCCACACAGTGGCCGAGGGTGGAATCAAACTCGGGTCTCCTAGCTGCGAGGCCTGTGCGCTAACTGCTTGTGTGCCGTTCAGCCCCCAAAGATACTTGAGTAGTGAGAAAAAAGTAAGTGATAAAATACTGTGAATAACTTTTTTTCATGTTGTCATTATTGAGTGTTGTGAATTGAGGGGAAAAAAACAAATTTATTCCATTTTGGGGGAAAAAATGTGGAAAAAGTGAAACCCTGTGAATACTTTTTGGATGCACTGCATATCATTTATGAAACCAAAAACATCAGCAATTCTTCCTCTGTGTGGCAGTAATATAGTGGACCTTCTCACCATACATCACAACATGAATCACTTCATGATAATTGTCACGGGGGGGGTAAGTATTGGTACACACTAATGGATAAAAGTAATAAGTGGATACATTCTCATTATATTATCAATTTACAGCCAGAATGTGTTTACTTTCACATTACTCCCCTTTGGCTGGCTTAGTTGTACAAAAAAAGGTAATTTCAAGACCCTGTAAACATTTCAATATGACACTAGTGTTGTGTTTACTTTCACTTTGTCTTTTTAGTGCCTCATTTAAAGTAGTGAGTACATGTTAGTGGAAAATAGTAATATTCATTTTTAATTATTGTAGAACCAAGATGTCCGGGGGGTTGATCCAAATGTTGGCAATATTGCCAATAAAGTGGTTGGTATTGCCCTAAGGTACTCAATTAGGGACATCACTACACTAATAGAAGTGTTCTGCAGAAAAAAGAATTATTTTTTGCGTTGAGTCCAACTGCAAAAAGTTAATAGCACATTCAAATCCAAATCAATTCCATTCCAGTTGTGCTTCTGAGTCGTTAGACGGAATAACATGTGACACAATTTTTGAATAACACCACGAGAGCTCATGGTTGAATGATATAATAAACATATGGTTACTTTGATTTATGATGTCATTATCTAGCAAGGACGGGTTGAGAAAATAATCACTGCTTCAAGTAGCAAATTACGGAGTCTGTCAAGACGCTTCATGAGATTCAAGGAACCCGAGGACCGGCTGGGCCTGATGAGGACGGACAGTATCCATTACGCTGTGTTGCCAAATGCAGATGGATTTCCATCCATCCACTTTCTATATCGGGTATAAGGGTGGTGGGAGTATGCTGGAGCCTATCCCAGCTGTCTTTGGTGGAAAGGCGGGATACACCCTGGACTGGTTGCCAGCCAATCACAGGGCACATATAGACAAACAACCATTCACACTCACATTCATACCTATGGACAATTTGGAGTCGCCAATTAACCTAGCATGTTTTTGGAATATGGGAGGTAATAATGCTAGATAATGTCGCTCATTCAAAGGGTTGAATGAAGATAAGAGCAGAGGGTCGTCCACCCAACTTGTCAATCTTCCAGGATGCATCGCTCAGTGTGTGCTCTCACACAAACTTCTATAGCTACCCTAGCAAGCAAAAAACAGATCGAGGTGACTATAGGGGTGTTATCACATGGTCTCTAATAATGGTAGAAATCATATTTAGAAAGTCATTAACTGGTTTTCTATGGTCTAACTATGAAAATATGGTATTTATTAACATTGAATCCTACTTCACGGACATTCACTTATCACGATTGGGTCTGGAACCAACTAATTGCAGTGCATGTGATCTGTGACGGCAGACTCCAGTGAATGGAGTCCTCGGTTTGCGTGGGGTGTTGGAGCCTATCCCAGCTGTCATCAGGCGAGAGGCGGGGTACACCCTGGACTGGTGGCCAGCCAATCACAGGGCACATATAGACAAACAACCATTCACACTCACATTCATACCTATGGACAATTTGGAGTCGCCAATTAACCTAGCATGTTTTTGGAATGTGGGAGGAAACCGGAGTACCCGGAGAAAACCCACGCATGCACGGGGAGAACATGCAAACTCCACACAGAGATGGCCGAGGGTGGAATTGAACTCGGGTCTCCTAGCTTTGAGGTCTGCGCGCTAACCAGCCCGACACAAACATATATAGCAGATAATAATTTCAGGTGGGCTGTTACGTGTAAAACATATAGTCTGCCCCCCCCAAAACGTTTGCCCACCCCTGACCTAGATCTTTATTTTCCATGTCCAATCTCACCCGCACCTCACAAATTACGAGTTTTTGTTGAGAAGTTGCTCAACTATCCGCTGACACCCATTTATCTACTATCAAGACACATCCATCACTCACATGAGCTCAAGTTACCCAGAAGCAGAATTTAATATGTGGCGTTTAATTGGGCGTGTGAGATCAGGTGTTGGGGTGTATTGTATCACTGAATTTAGGCCACCTCTGTGAATGCCGGTATTGTCCAGAGGAGTGACAGCTGTGTAAATATTACACTACTGGTGGCCAGTGTCTAAAACAAAAGCAGGGATTGTGTCAGAGTAGGTCAGAAGATAAAGTTCAACCCATTTAAGTCTGTCCCGCTTGTGTCAACCACTCATTTGTGTCGACCAGCTCATCAAGTCTCAGTCAACCGTGTTCTAATTAGCATATTTTCCGGACTATAAACTTAAGATATTGAGTTTAATGGTTGTGCAAAGCAATTTATGTTTGTGAATTATTTTTAGTTTTAGTGCATTGTACTTAAAATACCAAGTTCAGGAACTTAAAGTCTTTAATTAGAACTCATTGAAGTTATCATTTCATGACTTTAATTTTTTAGGGCAACCGTTTTTTCCTCTAATTTTAAAGTTAATTCAACTTATCCGGGTTTAAAGTGCAAAAAAAACGCTATATTGGGTTTGACCTCCGAAAATAAGTGTGACTTTTTTCCTTGATCATTTTGATTTGATTGACTGATGCGACTTTACACCACAGAGACTTAAGTTGACGTCAACATACACACGTGACCGCTTTGGTCGACATACAATACGAAACAATTGTTATCATTAAGCTACGACAAAATGCAGACAGCAGTAGAAAATATATGAAAACATAAGAACCTAAAAATCTGCACAAATGGAAGAAAACCATGTAAAAAAAATGTAATTATTATGTCTGTGGACAAAGTCCCAAATATACATATGTGCAAGCAATTTCGATTCCGGTTATGTCAAACAACCACCCATATCGACGTGAGTTGGCCAATCAGAGGGCCTGACAGAATCAGAATTTCTGTGTTCACTTTCCTCTGATTGGATGTATTGCTGCAATACTAATTTTAAGCATTTTCTTCTCTCTCTCTCTTGCTCACACACACACACACACATCCTCTTTCTGTATGTCCCGTTGTCGTGGAAACTGCAGACAGAGAGAGACCTCGCATCATCTTTCTCCCTCACACACACAGACACACACACAGGCACACACACATCAAAACAATTGGGTCAATACTGATGCGTTCACATGTAATGCATGATGAATATGCGTGAAACAAGTGGTAACAGTTGAGCTTGCACTGCAGCCTTCCTTGGTCTTGATGGATGATAATGGCTTCCAGGGCGCCGTCATCATCATCAAGTGACAGATTGCACAATCATTTAGCATCTGGAGGGGAAGATGTATACACAAACATGGTGGATCAATCACACGTGGGGGGAGAGAGAGAGAGAGAGGGAGAGGAAAAAGTGGAGGAAGGACGGAATGATATGAATGATAAGAATGATAGATGAATGTGCGGTGGGTTGGATGTGCAAGCGAATAGACCACCGGATGTCGACAGGAGCCGCCGGCCACGTCAAGCAAATGTGTAAACAACCGGAAGTCTGTTTCTTGGCAACAAATGATCCAGATCCATTTCTGCGAGCGCAGATGCGCACTAACTGACGCATTTTGCTGCAACAACTTCAGAAGATTAACCTCGGCTTCTGGGAGAATGCAGAATGCAGAATGCATCTTACCTTGCAGTGAAAGTGGATCAGAACCATCGTGTCGGAACGCGCCAAGACAATAAAAAGTGTTTCATTGAGAGGGAGCTTCCTTCACTGATGTCACACGCATGCAGTCTGCTCTGTAGTGGTGGGTGAAGGGATCCCAATGTCGACTGTGTCAATACCACAGTGTAGAACTAACGTGTTGATACGAGTGTGAAGTCATCGATATTTATCGATGATTTTTTCGTGTGTTGTTCTTATTATTACATTGTTGATGTTGTTTGTGTTTACAACTTCAGTCGAGAATAAACTGGACAGAAGAGGACTTTGCGGCAACGAGGATTTGCATGAGAGATAAGAGTTTTTGGGCTGCACGGAAGTCGAGTGGTTAGCGTGCAGACCACACAGCAAGGAGACCAGGGTTCAATTCCACCCTTAGCCATCTCTGTGTGGAGTTTGCATGTTCTCCCCGTGCATGCGTGGGTTTTTGTCCGGGTACTCCGGTTTCCTCCCACATTCCACAAACATGCTAGGTTAATTGGTGACTCCAAATTGTCCATAGGTATGAATGTGAGTGTGAATGGTTGTTTGTCTATATGTGCCCTGTGATTGGCTGGCGGCCAGTCCAGGGTGTACCCTGCCTCTCGGTCGAAGACAGCTGGGATAGGCTCCAGCACCCCGGCGACCCTCATGAGGAAAAGCGTTAGAAAATGAACGAATGAATGCATTATTTTAGCTGTCTGAGGATGAACTATATCAGCAAGTTGAAGTATTTGTGATTTTAGAAATAAGAAGTTAGTATGTTCTCTGTAGGCGGCATTATGAATTATCCTTACTGACCTTTTTTGCAGTACATTTAGCGAGTGAAGATTGCTTTTATAGTTATTAGCCCATATTTCCACACAAGAAGTAAGATATGGTAGAACCAGAGAACAATAAAGAGTGCGGAGTGATTTCTGATTTGCTTTGTTGAATATTGAAATATTCCTGGCCATATATATATGTATATATAGATAAATGTAATTACTTCAACATAATGACATTCATTCATTCATTTTCTACCGCTTTTTCCTCACGAGGGTCGCGGGGGTGCTGGAGCCTATCCCAGCTGTCTTCGGGCGAGAGGCGGGGTACACCCTGGACTGGTCGCCAGCCAATCACAGGGCACATATAGACAAACAACCATTCACACTCACATTCATACCTATGGACAATTTGGAGTCGGCAATTAACCTAGCATGTTTTTGGAATGTGGGAGGAAACCGGAGTACCCGTAGAAAACCCATGCATGCACGGGGAGAACATGCAAACTCCACACAGAGATGGCCGAGGGTGGAATTGAACCCTGGTCTCCTAGCTGTGAGGTCTGCGCGCTAACCACTAGCCCACCGTGCCGCCAACATAATGACATAATTAAATCAAAACGTAGATACTAAAATACACTGTTTTTCACACAAAATCTATCAATGCGCTTCAAAAACTGAAAACCAAGCATCGATATCCGTCTCAGCATCGGCAAGACTGCCCTTATAGTACTTGGTATCAGACCGACACCAACATTTGCAGTATCCCCCACCCTAGTCAGAAGCATGCTATGGCTTCTCTTCTTATCGTCTGCCTCCAACTTAAAGCTTGTTGCAACTATGCAGTGTTTAAGGTCGCAGTGCCTTCCTATCACACCCACGCAGAGCGTATCAACATGAATATGAAAAATATGGGAGCGTACCTCATAGAACGGGAACCGCGCTCGCTCCTCGCATCCAAGGAGGCTCCGCTGGGTTCCGAAGCGGCGGTATCAGGCGGCCGGGACGGCGGGGCTGGCCATCACTTGGCGTCGTTTCTGTTTTTTCTTTCATTCATAGCCATGCGTTATAATTATGTGTACATTTGTGCTGATTACGCTTCAAAATGTGACTCTTCTAAGAGTTCGTCACCCTTTCACCCCTTCCTCTACTCCTGGTCCGGTCACGGTTCGATTAGTCCATACCGGGTGCATGTGTATTCTTTCTGAAGCACCACAGACCCACACATGGGTATCCGAGTCCAAGCAAGAGCTTTTATATCCACACACTCCGCCCCCTGACACTGTTTTGACTCGCTAAGCGGGAGCGCAATGAGATGTGATTGGCTGGTGTCACTTTTTCGTGTCATCTAACATGGAGGACAGGGGCGGACATACGGGAGGAAGTTGTCAACTAGACATATTGGACCACGCCCCACCGCCATCATCTAGATAGAGAATTATATCACACACTTTTAAAATAGTCCATATTGGGTAATATGAATGTAAAGGTGACTAGATTGGTGTTATTTCATGTCTAATCATCTAAAACAAAAGTTTGTAAACAAGTTTAATTCATTCATTTTCTATCGCTTTTCCTCACAAGGGTCGTGGGGGGTGCTGGAGCCTATCCCAGCTGTCTTCGGGCAACAGGCGGGGTACACCCTGGACTGGTGGCCAGCCAATCACAGGGCACATATAGACAAACAACCATTCACACTCACATTCATACCTATGGACAATTTGGAGTCGCCAATTAACCTAGCATGTTTTTGGAATGTGGGAGGAAACCGGAGTACCCGGATAAAACCCACGCATGCACTGGGAGAACATGCAAACTCCACACAGAGATGGCAGAGGGTGGAATCGAACCCTGGTCTCCTAGCTGTGAGGTCTGCGCGCTAACCACTCGACCGCTGTGCAAAAATATTACAAAAATATTCTATTTATAAAGAAGTGTAGTACATTTTGCTTAATTTGCACAAAAACTAAATTAAACATACAATTGATATGCAAAGTTTATCCTGTCGGAACTGAGCACTGCTGTTGCTGTGTTAAGGTTGACGACTGTTACATTGCTTACGTGACGTTACTCGCACAATATCACTTTCAAGCATGTGTTGCTGGGTCCGCATTCATTTAGCACACAAATGAGGCGCCAATCGCTAATTGTGTTTTCGACCTTTTGTACTTCCTGTTTTTGTTCCGTTACTACGATACCAGCTTTCATGGTTTCATGGTACTGTCGGTTTTGTTAGTAATCTTATATAACATTATACATTAAAATGTTTAAAAATTGACATATATAGAATATACACTGTGTACAATCAACAAGAAAATGTTATATATAATTTAAAATAGCACCAAAGCAGCGGATGCTTTATTTTTTTGTCTGCTCAGTTCAATGCAGTGGCTGTACGGCAATGGAGTGGTTCGCGCGCTAGGAGACCCGAGTTCAATTCCACCCTCGGCCATCTCTGTGTGGAGTTTGCATGTTCTCCCCGTGCATGCGTGGGTTTTCTCCGGGTACTCCGGTTTCCTCCCACATTCCAAAAACATGCTAGGTTAATTGGTGACTCCAAATTGTCCATAGGTATGAATGTGAGTGTGAATGGTTGTTTGTCTATATGTGCCCTGTGATTGGCTGGCCACCAGTCCAGGGTGTTCAATACAGTGATACATGGGCAAACAAATTAGTTTGTTACATGCAACTACTGGTGCCTCGCATTCAAATAATTTGCCTTTCTGACCATAAAGCAATTTTTTCCAACAATACAACAACAAACATATACAGTAAATATAATATAATAATGACAATGTTACAATATGAACAGAAATACAACAGGCAACCAGTCGAAGATGTACCCGCCTCTCACCCAAAGTCAGCTGGGGTAGGCTCCAGCATACCCCAAGTGAGGATAAGCGGCATTGAAAATGTATGGATGAATAGTATCAATCTGATACCGATGTTACCCTTGGTATCGCTCCTATCAATATTTGGATCGACCCCTTCCATCATCAGTGATGACTCACTGTTGCACCTCCATGTTAAGTGTTTTATAGCTAGATATCTATATTGATTACAGCACAGTTAGATTACAGCATGGATAGAGAGGTAAATTACAGCATGTGAACGGGTGGAGGATAAAAAAAAAAAGAGCAAAGGTAGCCTACTGTGGCAGCATTTTCATTCTACCTACATCTTCTCTTCACGCCCACCACAACTCATCGACTAACAGTGGCCGCTCCTCCACAGTGCCCATTATCGGGTGCAGAAGAGCTGATCCAGAGCGCTTTTTTTTTTTAAATGCATCCCCAAAGAGAATGATGATGCTTGTGGAATAGACGATGAAAGTCTAAATCAGTGCTTAGAGCATGCGTTTCATGACTCACTGATCCACCACCAAGCACATATATGCTATACATACTGTATACTACTCCCCATGTTAATGAGGCTTTTTCTGTTGGACTTCACAGGCAGAAAAGGGTTGAATATTCAATATACTGTAAGAAGATGAACATATTTAGTATTCAATAAGACAAAATGAATGTTAACAGCTCTAAAACTACACAATATCATACAGAACAACATGCTGAATAGGTGTCCGCTAACATTAAAGGGGGCCTATTAAGCTCATTTTTCGACCCTTTGTATTGAGTTGCGGTCCTCTGTAGAGCAGCTACACACAATAACCTGCACAGAAAACTTTTTCGATTTTCCAGAATCTTCTCCTATTACAGCTGTATACGTATCCTTTGATTTGTGCTTCCTACCAAAACAGTCTGTTTTAATTTATTCCGCCCACAGCCCGCTTCTGGTCACATGCCCAAAGTGCTTCCTAACTACTCTGTGACATCACAAAGGGGCAGTTTTACCCCGCCCTTTGAAACTGAGCGTTTTGAACCATCCCAAACTTCTTTCAGGGCTCACTTCCAAATGCGCAAACCTCATTATCTGAAACTTTGGCACAAGAATACAACATTATAACTACATTTAAGGTCCCCTTTAGCAGTTATTTAGCTACACAATGGCATAAAAGAACATTTCGGGGAGGCTGGATAGGCTACATTGACATAACAAGCCAGCGAGTTACCGCTAAGGAAGTTCACCCAGCTCCCGATCTACCGATCCAATTCTCATTGTCTCATTCTCATTGGTAAAGCTCACTCCTTGGTTCATGTCTTCATCTTTGATATTTTGGAGAACCTGTTGGAAAGTTGTCTTGCATTTTCTTTCCAAGTGCTCTAACCATTTTTTTTTTTAACCCGTTATATGCACAAATGCCGAAAACAGTCCTATCAGTAAGGGTCATGAGTGAAGGTACACAGGTGGCGTTAAGTGTTCATTTATCAATTTAATTTCTCATTATTTGACATTGTTTCAGCAAGTGAAACTATATTCTCTATAAAATGTATTTTTGTCAATGTGTTTGAGTAATTACATTTACATTATTTCCAAAAAAAACATTCTTTCCAGTGGGAAAAATTGTCTCAGCTTCCTTAGGTTGTGGTTTTCATCAAATACAAAACTACTATAAAGATTAGATTGTACAGTCATATACTGGTCACTCATAACACAAAACTGGGGATGTTTGGTTCAGATAGCTTGGTATATTTTGACTTACAATGGACATGTTTCTCATTTGTCCTCACTTGTATGTAAAAAAAAAAAACAAAACAACAACAACAAGAGGCAATATTATTACTGCAGTGCATTCCAGCAGCCACAGTGTCTGGTGCTGTGGTGCCACCGAATGGTGACATGGAGTACATGACTTCAGAGCAGCAGGACAACAGCTGTCACTACACTGAAGCTACAGCACCATCGGAATATTTGTACAGCAAGTTAGCAATTAGCAATTTAAAAACGTTGAAATTAGGCTGTGGTCAATCTCTCCTACTCATAAGTGCACAGTCGAGCCTGCACTAAATGCACTAAAGTATGATATGACAATATAACAGTCTGACTAACTGTGTCATCTTTCAAAGAACACCTAACTAGCAGCACTAAATTCATCACACATCAACTTCAAAATCAAAAGGAGCATATCTAAATATACAAACATGCACCATTATGAGTTTAACATAAAAAACATTTTAAAGTTTTCCAATAAGGCATTGCTTAACATTAACATAACATTAGCATAACATTTGGGTGTTAAGTTGCTGTGTGATGAGTTTAATGTTATTATCATTATTTTTAATGTTATTTGTAAGATGAAATCTTGAGTCAGAATGTTATCTTGAGTAATGACTTCCTGGAAGTAATCGTCTGTTCTTTCATAGCTCATGATTAGCTCTTGTCAAATAAAGAGTTGACTGCGTGGCATAATACGCCACTTTGTGACATGGACATGTGTGTTTTTTCCGCAAAATGTAGTGGGTGCGACTTATACACTAAAATTTAAGGTATGTTATTTTATGTCAAGAGGGCTCTCATAGTGTTGAAACTGGACTTAGAAGGTTGTAAATAGGTTTGCTATGCTATTTTTTTTTTTCATGAATTCTACTTCACAGAAATGAATTTATCACAGTCAAGTCTGGAACCAACGAACTGCAATATACGAGGGATGACTGTATATTATCTGTCCAGGCGTCGTGTTATGAACTAAAAGTGAGTTATTTGAGTTCCTATGTGAATTTAATGTTAGGAACAGTGCCATGACCATCATGAATACTGCTAAATGCCACTTGTAGTCTCATGTGACTTACAGTATATATGTGTTTTTCCTCTTCATGAGGCATTTTTTGACTGATGCAACTTATATTCTGGAGTGACTTATAGTTGGGAAAATACGGTGATGTCTAGAAATGAGATGCTATGTGTCAAGAGGAATTATTCCATGTCACGACATGAAATATGTGGCCTCAGTCTGCTTATCAGATCTGTGAATCTTGACTGAGTACGTGCAAAAGCAGGTCCATTGTCGGGAACGAAATGATAGCCTGCAGCTGTTCTAAATGAGTCCGAGGCAAATGGAAATCAGGTTTGATAAACTCTGAACCACAGCACACATCCAAAATAATTACCATAATCTGTCACCCAAAGATAAAAATAGGTGGTCTTTAAATATTTTGCATTATTAACCGTCTGCCGGTGGTAATGTCATCAGGCTCGCAGCAGCCTCGATTAGCCCCGCGTAAGAAGGTCATGGTCCAGGTCCAGCTTGTTGCACACATCTCGTTTGTCATGATGACCATATTGGAGTGATACAAGGAGAACTGGTGATATTAAAGGGGATGTATTATGCTTATTTTTGGCCCAATGTATTGAGTTGTGGAGTCTTATAGAGCAGCTACACACAATAACCTGCAAGGAAAGCTTTCTTGATCGAACACAATCTACACCAATTCCAATTGTATTTCTTTGGATTTTTGGAATTCACCCCACTGCCTGCATCCAGGCACGCCCACTCCGCTGTGATTGGTCCACCTTGTATTGGGCTCAGCCCTATAAAGGAGTCCGTCTCACTGTGACTTCACAAAACTCTCTTAAACCCAAGGTTCAGAGCCATCTCAGACTTCCAAATTCACAAACCTCAAGATCTGAAACTTAATAATACAACATTATAACAACATCTACAGGTCAGACAAGTGGAAAAAGCATAATAGGTCAGCTTTAAAGCATTTTTGAACCTCCAGCAGTTTATAGATGTGTTTTTTGTCTATTAAACAGGTTATTTTGTCACTTTCAGGAAAAAAGGCTGAGAAGTCTACCACAATTGAAAAAGGACCATTAGTCCAATGCCGAAGTCTTGAAGGTAAATGGCAGTTCCTTTCCTGTTGTCCCTCCCACCCTTTTTCATTTGTTCGTATTGATTTTGACATAACCACAAATCTGCGTTTGTACTAAAAACACCCACGCAATAACGATGAAGTTAACACATCAACATAAACTGACCCATTTTTCATGGAAAAGATTCCTTTGGGTTATCCCAAGAATCGATCAACCATATATGTTGACGTCAGCTTCAGCGGGCACACTAGGGGTTTTGTAAGATGGATAATTAGGATTCCGGTGAAACTAAGTCGATCCTATTGTCTATTTCACCAATTTTGTAGCCAGTGGATCCTAATTTTTTTTCCATACATTCATTAATTCATTCATTTTCTATCGCTTATCCTCACAAGGGCCGCAGGGGTGCTGGAGCCTATCCCAGCTGTCTTCGGGCGATCACAGGGCACATATAGACAAACAACCATTCACACTCACATTTATACCTATGGACAATTTGGAGTCGCCAATTAACCTAGCAGGTTTTTGGAATGTGGGAGGAAACCGGAGTACCCAGAGAAAACCCACGCATACACGAGGAGAACATGCAAACTCCACACAGAGATGTGTGAGATATAGTAGTCGTTGCCCAAAGTGTGTGTTATTGTGTTAAGTTGGTGTGTGATGATTCCAGACCCGACTGCACTAAATTCATTTTTGTGAGGTAGGATTCGGGGAGAACATGAAAACTCCACACAGAGATGGCCGAGAGTGGGCTTGAACTCAGGTCTCCGAGCTGTGAGGTCTCCGTGCGAACCACTCGACCGTTGTGCAGCCCTTTTTTCCATAAAGTTTATGAATATTATCATCTCAAAAAGCAAAAGTTTTTTGACAAAGACTTTATTGGCAGTATTGTGTTTATGACAAACTTCCAATAGACATGTCCATTATACTGCTACCCATTTTGCCTCATTTCCTCCCAAAATGGTAGCCCTTAATAATAATAATGCATTTTATCCATAAGAACCTTTCAAGGAACCCAAGGACACTACATATTGAAACAGTATTTGGAGTGACGTCAATCTAAGGGGACATTAAATCAGCACTTTAAGGGCCACTAATGTACCAAGGAGACCACTGATCAATACTGCTGGTCTGTGGGCTCCCCCAGCCTTGTTGTTAACATTGTTGGTGGTGTAAGCCACCGGCGGCGTGGTCTGTCCTCGACAGTGTCTCAAGTCTGTGCCCACGCACGCAGCATAGGCCATAGCATGGGCAATGTAGTTCTGCTCCTGGACACCATAGAAGAGGTGGGCCATGGGTCCACGGGCAAGCACTGCCACATCCTCGCCACTGTGGGTAGCTGAGTCTGTGGGCACTGCTGACAGCTGGATATACTCTTTCGTTTCTGTAAAAAAAAACACACATTAATTCATTTTCTGCCACTTATCCTCACGAGGGTCGCAGGGGTTCCTGGAGCCTATCCCAGCTGTCTTCGGGCAAGAGGCGGTGTACACCCTGAACTGGTCGCCAGCCAATCACAGGGCACATAAACCCATGCATAAACCCAGAAAACCCACATATGCACGGGGAGAACATGCAAACTCAACACAGAGATAGCCGAGAGTGGGATTGAACTCAGGTCTTGCCGATGCTGAGACGGATATCGATGCTTGGTTTTTAGTTTTTGAAGCGCATTGAAAGATTTTGTGTTATATACAGTGTGTTTTAATATCTACGTTTTGATTTAATTATGTCATTATGTTGAAGTAATTACATTTATCTATTACATATAGATGGCCATATATATACATACGTACTATATATGACCAGAAATATTTCAATATTCAACAAAGCAAATCAGAAATCACTCCACACTCTTTATTGCTCTCTGGTTCTACCATATCTTACTTATTGTGTGGAAATATGGGATAATAACTATAAAAGCAATCTTCACTGGCTAAATGTACTGCAAAAAAGGTCAGTAAGGATAATTCATAATGCCGCCTACAGAGAACATACTAACTCCTTATTTCTAAAATCACAAATACTTCAACTTGCTGATATAGTTAATCCTTAGATTTTCCATCGCTTTTCCTCACGAGGGTCGCCGGGGTGCTGGAGCCT
The DNA here is from genome assembly GCF_037039965.1 of Doryrhamphus excisus. Classification (NCBI taxonomy): domain Eukaryota; kingdom Metazoa; phylum Chordata; class Actinopteri; order Syngnathiformes; family Syngnathidae; genus Doryrhamphus; species Doryrhamphus excisus. The sequence goes on from NC_136364.1 coordinate 15,284,004, forward strand.
ATCCCAGCTGTCTTCGGGCGAGAGGCGGGGTACACCCTGAACTGGTCGGCAGCCAATCACAGGGCACATAAACCCATGCATAAACCCAGAAAACCCACGCATGCACGGGGAGAACATGCAAATTCAACACAGAGGTAGTCGAGGGTGGGATTGAACTCAGGTTTCCAAGCTGTGAGGTCTGCGCGCTAACCACTAGAACACTGTGTAGCCCAAAAAAACACACACATTGTATGTAAAAACATGCAACACTATTGTCCAAGATAACCCTAAACCCACCTCTAAATCTAACCTACCCAAATAATTCTGGACTTAGTAGTACATAAATATGTATGTTTTATATGGAGGACCAATTAAAACGAAAACCAATAAAATGAGCAGGGAATGTTATCCTTCTCACTTGTGTCAACTTTTCGGATGTCAGGTCGTGAGCCGTTGGTGATTTTGTGTCCGGGTCCATTCCCGTACATGAGTGTGGTGTAAGGCAACATGTCTTTGGCCCACAATGGAGATTTACCTAAGAAATACAGAAAAGATCCTCATTAATTGTTTCTTCTCACACATGACAATAGGTACAGAGTAACACACTCAAAGATGTATTTTCTGGCTCCCTAAGGGGGGCCGGGTTAAACTGTTTTTCTTTTCAGCCACGAGCCATTAGCCTGACTAGTCTCCTTGTTGATGAAGAGCTCAGTTTCACAAGCCCATTAATCACCGCTGAGAGGAGGAAGATGGTGAAACAGGAACAGGACAGGAAATGGCGTATCACAATAACACCACCAAGACTCAGAAAGGGATGATGTAACATGTATACGTACAGTATAGTAATGGTGGGAACAAAATATTCATTCATTCATTTTCTACCGCTGGAGCCTATCCCAGCTGTCTTCGAGCAAGAGGCGGGGTACACCCTGGACTGTTGGCCAGCATATCACAGGGCACATATAGACAAACAACCATTCACACTCACATTCATACCTATGGACAATTTGGAGTCGCCAATTAACCTAGCATGTTTTTGGAATGTAGGAGGAAACCGGAGTACCCGGAGAAAACCCACGCATGCACAGGGAGAACATGCAAAACTCCACACAGAGATGGCCGAAGGTGGAATTGAACCTTGGTCTCCTAGGTCTGTGAGGTCTGCATGCTAACGCCATGCAGCCCAGGGATAAGATATCATAATTGTAATATATTGCTAAGGTACACTCATACAGGGTGTCCTTACTGTTTGTAAATATACATTGTGTTACATTCCTGTGTGTGTGTGTGTGTGTGTGTGTGTTTGTGTTTTTTTTCACACTCTTCTGCAGAGTGGTGACACACCTGAAAAGTGCATGTCAGGTGTGTTGGATTGGCAATCAGGTGGAGCTGGCATAAAGGAGGCAGACAGCAGGCAGTTCACCTGCTTGCTGTCTATCGCTGTGTGAGACCAAGCCGATGTGCTGCGTTATCTGTGCTGTTTGCTCAGCCATTTTGGTTTACAACTTTATGTTAATTGCCTAGTGCTGTGTGTTTACTTTCACTACACTGTGTACTTACTCTGACTGTTTGTGATGTCTTTATGTGTTACCCTTTTTGGTATTTTTGTCAGTTTTGCTTCACTAGTTGGATTTACTTCCTGGTTTTGAGGATTTGTTTTTGTGGGGATTGTTATTCCTGGCAAAATTTTTAAAAATAACATCACCTCTTTAAAAAATGTAAAAAATACCAGTGTGTTATTTTTCCCTACCCAATATTTACTTTCATTTTGACAATTTTTTTGCTCAAATATTTAAACAATTATAGCAACATAACACAAATGTAACACCATGAACTATTTACAATTTGGAACTCAACTGTTTGAGTGTTTGTGTGTGTGTGTGTACGCAAGCATTAAAATGTTCTTACAATGTCACGCTACACTTCTCCACGCTCTCTCACTTCTCTTATTAAATTCCAAGCTCTTATTAAATTCACTTTCTTCCACCTTGTGGCCTTATTCATGGCTTAAAATTGCTCTGAAAGTGATAGGCATTAGTGGAGAGTTGCGTCATCGCCTCTTTTTGCCATATAAAAGACGTATAAAAAAGTTTAGAAGCTCAAATATTTAAACAATTATAGCAATGTAACACAAATATAACACCATGAACTATTTACAATTTGGAACTCAACTATTTGTGTGTGTGTGTGTGTGTAAGTACTAAAATGTTCTTATGATGTGTAACCTGCACGCTACACTACTCCACGCTATCTCACTTCTCTTATTAAATTCCAAGTTCATATTAAATTCACTTTCTTCCACCTTGTGGCCTTTTTCATGGCTTAAAATTGCTCTGAAAGTGAAATGCATTAGTGGAGAGTTGCATCATCACCTCTTTTTGCCATATAAAAGACGTACAAAAAAAGTTAAAAAAAAAATACCAGTGTGTTATTTTTCCCTTCGCTGTATTTACTTTCATTTCGACACATATTTTTTGCTTTTGTGACACCTCAAATATTTAAACAATTATATGATGAATATAATAAATGTAACACCATGAACTATTTACAATTTGGACCTCTACTATTTGTGTGTGTAAGTAAGCATTAAAATGTTCTTACAATGTGTAACCTTCTGCACGCCACACTCCTCCACGCTCTCTCACTTCTCTTATTAAATTCCAAGCTCTTATTAAATTCACTTTCTTTCACCTTGTGGCCTTTTTCGTGGCTTAAAATTGCTCTGAAAGTGAAATGCATTAGTGGAGAGTTGCATCATCACCTCTTTTTGCCATATAAAAGACGTATAAATTGGTATTGAATAAGTTAAAATGGGGGGTTGCCAGAAAAAGGGTAGGAGTTTCTGGTGAAAACGGTTATGAAGTGGTACCGTGTTTTGGGACTATTCTCTGTATAGTCTATTGAACATGGAAACACAGCCTTAAACCACCTTCTGGAACTGGTGCTGGTCTTCTACCTTCAATGACCTCAAATTGCAGTCTGACTGAGGTTCAATGAGAAGGCTTGCAGATTGGTCAAATATGCCATCATGATGTACTGTGCCCAACTGAGGCAAGAAACTGTCCCTTCTAATTTCCATAATGAGCAACAACGATATTTGCTGAGGTTGATAATTACCCAGGATGCTGTGCCCTCGAAAAGGGTATCCATTGAAGGTGAATGGGTGGGAATGGTCAGCCATCACAACAGTGAGCGTCTCCTCCTCGTTGGTAAGTTCAAGGCCCTTAGCAATGGCATTGTCCAACGCCACGGCCTCGTGAAGCGCCATGTATGCTCGGCCGTCATGGTGAGCCTGGTCAATACGACCCCCTGAGGGCAGAGTCGCAGGCACGTTGGCGAAATTGGGAAGACATTATGTGAGACCAAGAGTTCCCAGGAGACTTTGAGTAAGGAGTGAATCTTTGTAATGATTGTGTAGTCCAAATATAAATGCAAATCCATATTGATATTCTAGCATCAACCTCCATTACAGTGAGTCCCTTTGTGACGATGATAAGATCAATAATTAAATCCATCCAGCAGGGGCAACCACTTGCTCCTTCCTGTTTTAGAAAAGCTGCCACCTCCTTGGGGATTACATTGGCTGATTTAGTGATTTGGTAGGTTTGTCCTCACCCTCCACCAGGAGGAAGAAACCTTTGGGATTTTTACGGAGGATGCGGATGGCTTTTTCCGTGGTCTCCACAATGGATGGGTCCATGTTGGGGTCTCTCTCGACTTCATACCGCAGATCACCTGGTTCAAAAAGAGCTGAGGGAGAGAGAGACCGAATACAACGGAATCAATGTAGAATGTACATAGCTGTGGCCAACATGATGGCACTATACTCTCTGGCGTCATTATTCACTTTTACGACACCACATGGCCATGAAGCTTTGAGAGAATTAACAAACAAAAGAGATCGATGTTATCGATATTTCCCTCAGGTGATGATGACTCAATCTTAAGAGTTGGCGGCCCGATCCCAATATTGACCGTATCAATAACAGGGGTAGTATAGTATTAGTATTGGATCGATACTATCATGATACCAGTAATATTTAGGTTTTTTGTTGTTGTTCAGATATTGTTTAGAACCTCAGGGAATACTTCAGCAAAAAAGGATTTCAATGAGGGCCATTGGTGGTTTTTTTTTAGGATTTGTTTACTATATTTGCACTTTACTATGATTATTTTGGATTTATTCATAGGGAATAATTGTACAAATTTGGTCACACTGTGCTATATTAATGTATTTGTATACATGTTCACATATGTGCTTGTTTGCTTAAAATCTTTGCCCGGTGTTGCATTGTGATTATAAAGACCAACAAAATAAAGTCAAAATCCCAAAATTATTTGACCTTGAAAAAAGTTTCAGCATCAATGTTATTTTGTGTTTTTCTGCACCACATGTAAGTACATGATATCAGATCGATACCAATCACCAAATATGAAAACATTTGTGCCTTTTAGTCTGGAAAATACAATAAATATACACACGCTTTTGAGTATAAATGAGTACTACTCATGGAGGGGGGGGTCCTGTTTTGACGCTAAAGCTGCTCTCCAAGATAAGAGATTCTGTTTAAGACAACTTAAAAGGAATTAAATGTTTCTTCCAAGACATCCTGATGACTGAAATGTATAATATAACAGTATAATGGAGCAATTGTTGAAAAATATAACCAAACTCACCCATAAGGTAGTCTGTTGTTTCAGGGTCCACAGCGTCAAAGTCGGTTTTATTCCAAACGTAATGGACTACCTGCAGGACAAGCCACACACAAGCGTTTTCTTATCACTCCAGAGGCAAATTATGGCACTTTATAATTTGTATGCATGTCCTCTTCTGCACTATTACTGAATACAACCATTATCCGACTTATATTTGTACTTTTGTTACTTTACTATGTTTTATTTTATTGGCTCTACCTTGCCAAGTTTCATGCTTTGCCATTCACTGATGAGGTTTCGTTTGTCTTGTCTTTTACCCCTGGATGAGAAATCTCTGGGGTATTCCGGGTCCTTGGTGCCCCTGGGGGTCATGTACTTCCTCCCACCACCAATGATAACCTGGAAGCAAATACACTCCCTTCAGCAAAAATATCACTTAGCACACATTATGAATGATTTTACATCAATGTCTGTGTTATTGAGCAGCTGAGAAGCAATGTCAGTGCAGCCGTCCCTCTTGGCGGCAGCAGGCATGTCTGCATCACTGTACCACTTCCTACTGGCACTGTGGGCATAGCTGGTGGCCGGGGTAGCATGTTGCACTCGTGTGGTTGTCACAATGCCGACAGACTTGCCTAAAAAAATATATAATAGCATATTAGTGTTTCTGGGACGCCATTTTTTTATAGTGTTACATGTGTTTAAACCCTCGTGTAAGAAGGCCGCATTGCATGTCCAGGGATCAAGGTCATTGCATATTTTGTGTGTGTGTGTTTATCGTAAGATATTTATGGCTGCTATTAGCATGGTAACATGATAAGCGTCAAGTTGATTCTTCTGTGTCAGTACAGTAACCTGCAACTACCTTTTCATATATAAACACCCAGAGCCGACCTAAGGCACAAGCAAACTAAGCACCTGCTTAGGGCTGTTTACACCTTATTATACCCGCAAATGTAATAACTGCCCACAAACATAATAAACCACAAACGTAATACAAATCTGCAGCTTTGAATGTAATAATCCCGCAAATGTAATAAATTTCCCACTAACGTAATAAAATTTGCCCACTGCAAACGTAATACTGAATTAATAGTAGTTATTACATTTGCAGGAAATTATTAAATTTTATTTGTGGGCATACATGTGCGTTTTAGTTACAGTATATTATTATATGTGTGATTTTGTGTGTATATTGGGAAAAAATAATCAAAAGAAGTAATAAAATAATAGTAATAATAATTTTATTAAAACAATTGCAATTATCACAATTATGTTATCTTTTTTAAATGAAAATACATTATAATTTAATAATTAAAGATTTATTTAATGTATTCAAATGATACTTTTTTGAATAATATTTTTTCCCAAAAAAAAGAAAAAAAAGAATTATCTATCAAAAAAATTGATTCTCGAAAAAGGCAAATCACATACAGAAACTGGATAGTTGGAGATTAAAAATGAGATAAACAAGGTTTCAAAAATAGCACACTAAATATGACTCTTAATTTGACACCCCGATTATGCCATCCGATGGTATCCTCACCGGCATCTTTGGCCCATTTCAGGATGGATGTGACTTCATTTCCCTTCTGACTCCTGCAAACGCCATTTCGAGCTGCCGCACTGACCCCAACGGTGTTCAGGTTGGTTTTTACTCCACACAGATAAGCAGTGGCTGTGGCAGCACTATCTGCAATCTGGAAATCCACACTGTAGGTCTGCGCAAAGCAAAAGAAGCAGCATTAATCTCATCTTTACGCTTTACTCAATAAGATCCTTCAAAGCTGAACACCCCAACATCGTTACAGGATTAACCTTTATTTAAAGCAAGTAGGTGGCAGTCTCATTCATATTTGAGTATTTTGAGTTGCTTTACTTTATTTTGGTTTTATTGAGGCATAAATACAAAACTGCAGTTTGCAGCTTCTCTGGTGTGGGAGCAGTTGGTTAAGTGTTTCGGCTTTACGCTTTAATGTTTGGGTGTTCAAAGCTGAACACCCAAACATTTTTTGACCTACAACACGTACTTCGTTACAGAATTAACCTTTTTTAAGCAACGAGGTGGCAGTCTCATTCATATTTGATTTTTGGAGTTGCTTTACTTTATTTTGGTTTTATTGAGGCATAAATACAAAACAGCAGTTTGCGGCTTCTCAAGTGTGGGAGCAGTTGGTTAAGGCATTAGGAAGCACAATCTTGGGTCGGTCTCCCTACTGAAACTGCTGCCGATGGTGGATGGAAGGATGGATGATGAATAAAAAGTTAAACGCCAGTTTACTTTGTAATGCTGGTCCTAAGCCCGGGTTATTTGAGAGAGAGAGCATTCGGCGTAAAACTTTGCCAAACAAATATGAGAATCCCGATATTTGCGATAAAGCTTTCCATATCAGATCGGTCAGGAGATGGGTTAACAATGACCGCATTGTCAACCAAGACGGTCTAGCACAGGGGTCAGCAACCTGCAGCTCCAGAGCCGCATGTGGCTCTTCAGCTTCTTTGTTGTGGCTCCCTTTGCAATGTTTGAATATTTTTTAACACCCGAGTGGGGAAAATGCATGTGTTTGTAATGAGTTTAAAAAAATCCAACTTTGTGTGAGACCATGAATGCATCCTGACTGAGTTCTGACAGCAGACAGGATGCTATTCAGTTCTCTCTCACACAAGTAAACATGAAGGAAAATAAGTAATACTTTACCATGGGCTGCACGGCGTACGAGTGGTTAGCACGCAGGCCTCACAACTAGAAGACCCGAGTTCAATTCCACCCTGAGTTTGCATGTTCTCCCCGTGCATGTGTGGGTTTTTTTCCGGGTACTCCGGTTTCCTCCCATATTCCAAAAACATGCTAGGTTAATTAGCGACTCCAAATTGTCCATAGGTATGAATGTGAGTGTGAATGGTTGTTTGTCTATATGTGCCCTGTGATTGGCTGGGCACCACTGAATGGTGAAGTAATACTTTCCCAGAACTACTTGATAATTCCAAAAAATATATTAGAGATCATTTTAAAAAAAAACTGGTGCATGGGAACTTGTTTGCGCCAGAGTAAACAAATCAGGTAAGTTTACTGTACTTTACACATATATTTATGTAAGTTTATCTCCAATACTAGCAAGAGTACTCCAACTCGTCTTTTGTTATCTGAACTACTTTGATACCCCCTAATTGTTTTAAACATATGTTTTGCGGCTCCAGGTTATTTTTCTTTAGTGTGCAAGGGGGTAAAATGGCTCTTTTCATAGTAAAGGTTGCCGACCCCTGGTCTAGCATAAAGAATCCAAACGGAAGGCGAGAAGCATTGGAGGAATGTATAGGCTGTTTATGTGTGTGCGTGTGCGATACCTTGACCAAGCCCACATGGGGGAAGGTGTCCATGGTCATCACTGTCTCCTCTCCTGTGTGGTTCTGCAGCTGTCCCTTGAGGATACGAGCTGCTGTGTAGGTTGTGATTCCCATACCTAACATGCACACCAATACACACAGGCTTTCTATCCATTCCATCTTCTCATGGAGGCGTATTTCCTCTAACCAACTTGTTGGGTTTATGTTGTAAAGAAAAAATTGATTTGAAAATCACTGGGTTGGACATCAACTCCTTATCTGCCTTGACTGTGTTGCGTAACCTACCATCTCCAAGGAAAAACAAGATGTTCTTGGCCACGTTGGTGTTCAGCTTCCTATTTAAAGCCGTGTCCAAAGTCTTCTGAGCTTGTGATCTCCAAAACTGTGGGTTCTCCTCTTCAACTGTAGGGGGAGCACATCCATCATGCATCAGAATATCAAAAAGCATCTCTTAGGAAGAGGCGTAGCAGAGGAAGGTGAGTCAGAGTAGTTTTACAAGAGCAACTGGGAATTGAGTCGACTGCTCTTTGTCCAGGCCTTGATGATGTGGATGTGTATCGCACATCACGATCATCACCTCTGATATGCTGCATGATCATGCCCAACGCTCCGTACATTTTAGATCTGATGCTTTGTCACTTGGAGTGATAACTGCAAAGCACAGAGTAATGGCGGGCGATACTGCAAACTCTGATAGTAAATACAGGGCCAGTATTGATATCGACACTTTCAAGATTAGTTTGTGATTTTGCCTTTTAATTTGTTAATTATGATTATATTATAATAAAATACTACCAGAAGAAATGCTGCCAATTTAAATATATGATAACGATGCTGATACCAATGATTTTTACAGGAAAATGGCGATATTACTGAATAATTTTGTGATTTTTGCCATTAACTCGTTGATCATGTTTATAGTAATAATAAAATACTACCAGAAGAAATGCTGCCAATTTAAATATACGATAACGATGCTGATACCAATGATTTTTACAGGAAAATGGCGATATTACTGAATAATTTTGTGATTTTTGCCATTAACTCGTTGATCATGTTTATAGTAATAATAAAACACTACTGGAATAAAAATTGCAAATGTTGGTGTTGATTGATAACAAGTACATACATTTTCAGAGTACTTAAAGACGCTTTACAGTAGAGAAAAAAAAAGAAATAAAAATAGAGTTGAATAAAAACAGACTAAACGATGCATTAAAATACAATATCCATACATTCATTCAGAGCTAAAACAAGGCTAAAAGCGGAGCGGAGGGTTTTGGATGTTGTACTGTAAAGAATACTGTTGCAGTAGTCCATTCTCGATGTGATAAATGCATGGATCATGGATGAAGTCAGCATTATGTCACAGTTAAAATAAAACGATTTTATAGTAACTGTGAAAGTAGCAGCTTTCACAGTTACTTTCTCAGAGGCACATGCAAACAGCGGTCCTGTGAGGAGGCGGAGCCCATAGTGATCTGACGTCACTAGTATTTGCATATATTACCCATCAGCCCTGATCAGTCTCCCACAGACTGCATTTTAAATTTCTATCTACGCACTACTGGCTCTGGTTTCATATAAACAATTATATCATAAGCAACTGCATATACAGATGAGTGCAGTCTATGAATATCTCAAGATATCTAATGTGACTACCATGACTGTAAAAGTTATGGCAAAAGGCAGCCTACTTATACTGCAATCTTACCTTGTTCTGTTGCGCTACTTCGGTAACGCATATACTAAAATTGGAACGATACAGAGAAGATTAGCATGGCCCCTGCGCAAGGATGACACGCAAATTCGTGAAGCGTTCCTCATTTTAATATCATTTTTCAGTTTGTAACGTTCAATTTAATTATTGTTCAATATGACGCTCCTTGTGTTGGTTAAGGTACTACATTACCCATGAATCTTAGTGCAGGAGAGTGCCCCGGACAAGCGGAAATAAAGGAGTTGATACATGTTGCTGAACTCGGCAGCTCCTGTCATATGTTTAAAGGACGAACATAACACTCCTCGTGCACACACTCGCGGGTACCCTCGTGCACTAAGCTTCATGGGTAATGTAGTACCTTAACAAACACAAGGAGCGTCATGTTGAAAAATATGATAGATATTGTAGAAAAATGATATTAAAATGAAGAACGCTTCACGGATTTGCGTGTCATCCTTGCTAATCTTCTCTGTATCGTTCCAACTTTACTATATGCGTTACCGAAGTACCAAAACAATATTAATAATGATACTGATGCTGATCCTGATACTTTTTCATTGAACTTTTTCAAGATAATTGAAGGAGTTTTGGGTTTCTGTTAATTTGTTCATCATGATTATAATCATAATTAAATAGAATTTTGAAGAACTGCAAATCACCAAATAAATATATAAATACAAAGTGAGTATTGATAATGATACTTATACTTTTTATTGCCATTGGGTTGGCAACCAGTCCAGGGTGTACCCCACCTCTCGCCCGAAGACAGCTAGGATTTTGCCTCTAATTTGTTCAACATGTTAAAATCATAAGAAATACTACTGCAAATATACTTGTCAATCCAATGCAAATTAAATACAGGGTTGATACAGTAAATATGAAATCAATATAATGGTATGAACTTCACTTTCATATGTAAGCAACATGAAAACCGTCCATGTGTCTTACCTTTGGCTGCACTTGTGACAAACATGACGATTAATAGAGCAAACGTGGACCATCTTGGAAGATCCATGGCTGTGCTCAGGTTGGAGAACTGATCCTTTTCCTCGTCTCAATTTATCACCTGGGCCATTTATGACCCTTGGGTACTTTGCTACATTTATTGCCTCTGTTGTGAGATTCTTATGTAGAGTTACTGATTGTGTAGACAAGGAATGTCCAAACTTTTTCCACCGAGGACCACATACTGAAAAATGACAGAATGCTAAAATGTATATAGTGCATAAATTAAACTACGTTTCAGCTTTGTCTTATATAATAGGTGGCAAAGTGTATTACAGCATACACAGAACACATAAAGGTCATATCAAATACAATATTGGATGGGGAGAACTGAAGAATCATTAACATGTCAGATGGTTGTTTTGTGGCAGGGCTGAAATGCAGTGGAAATGTTTTTTGTTTTTTTAATTAAGTTCAGTTTCATGACAAAGAGTGATTTTGAAAATCATTGTCATTCATCTTATGACTCTTCATAACATTCTGGAGTATGTGCAAATTGCCATCATAAAAACCGAGCTTACAGATTTTGTGAAAATGAATATTTGTGTCTTTCTCAAAGCATTTGGTCATTACTGTATGTGTGTGATGCATCTAATAACAGTCAAATGATAACGCAGCAGTCTATCATTATGTAAGCGTGAGAAAGTCCACTAGGACAAACACGGACTATCACTAGCCACAACATTAGGTACTCGTACACAACATTGCAATAGACACAGTATTGTAATCGTTTATTATGTCAGTGCCGTTCATGTTTCAACTTGAGTGTCCACTTTCTAATGAAAACACAAGCAAGGGAAGAATATTAGTTTTTGACTTATGCTTGACCAAAATGTCTTTGACAATGTCATTGATGATACAGAGCTATTGGTGCAGTATTTCTTATTCAGCAAGTACAAAGTGTCACGTAGATAACAGAACATTTATCAGCTTTAATTTGATCACTTAATGTCCCAATGGAGTCGCTGATGAGCCTTTCAAACATGAACAGGCCGCTGGTGATCAGATAGGGATAGAAATGCAATTTTCTTTCTTTTCATTGAAGTGGATGCTGAGTGGAATTATGATGGTATATTATCTACTGATATACTGTAGTCACACTTGGTGTCCTCCTGGTGGAACTGGAAGAAGCGGCTGGGAAAGCCGGAAGTCAGGACTTCCTTGTTTATTCAACTAGTATTTTAAAATCACAATATTTTTTCTTGCTTGTATAATGCTTGTTAGTTTAACCATGCACTTTGTGTTACAACTACTAGTGCAACACCGCCATCTAGTGGTTGTATGGCGGTCCTGCAAATGTAGACTTAAGAATAATCTGACAAGATCCTAGTTTACACACATCTTAGATCTTTTTCTTTGTTTTTTTTCTCCGATTATGGAGTCGCATACTTATTTAAGTAACTTTAACTAGGGGTCGCGACCCAAAAGTGGGCTGTGAATCTTTGACAAAAAATAATGACCCAATGTCCGTGAATGCACCACCACGGTGTGTGTGTATGTAACAACCATGTTGACTATCTTGAGTATAGTTTCCCCATAAATGGCAGCGTGGCAGATAAATTTGACCCAATGTCCGTGAATGCACCACAACGGTGTGTGTGTATATATAACAACCATGTTGACCATCTTGGGTATAGTTTCCCCAAAAATGGCAGCGTGGCAGATAAATTTGACCCAATGTCCGTGAATGCACCACAACGGTGTGTGTATATGTAACAACCATGCTGACTATCTTGGGTATAGTTTCCCCAAAAATGGCATCGTTGCAGGTAAATTTCAAAAAGCTTATTTTGCCATAAAAAATGACATTTTAAATCTTTTCAAATATTAAACAACCCAATTACTGTCTAATCCAACTGGCAATATTTAAAGTGGTATTAACTGTTTGTTTAAAATAAACAAAAACAAGTGTACTTTTCAAGAATACATTTTATTACATTAAAGATTCTCCCCCCCACCCCACCCAATTGTACAATGGAATGTTAAGATTCCCCTTCAGAAGTGTGGTTAAAAATGGTTGATTTAGTCATTTCCAACTGCAACACGTCAATACAACCATAGCCTTTGAAATTTGGGGAGTCCATGTGAAAAATAAACAGGAAATACATTAGATTTTGAAGAGTTCGAAAATAAAGGATGACTAAATAGCGCTGGTGGGGGGGGGTTTCTTCCTGTTTACCTTGTTGACCCGTGATGTGAAGGTCAAGGGGTCCCAATAGTCATGTCATCTGACAGCCAAACACTGGGGGCGCTTGAATTAAGAGCTTTGTTGTTTCTGGCCAAAGTACGTTGTACTATTCGGGAATTCAATGACAGTCGTGGAAACTGTTGTCTTCTTTTTTTTTTGTGCGATGAGTTGCTACAAGGGTGTTACAAAAATAATTCTTGGGAAGTATAAAAGCTGAAATAACCAAATATATTCACGGGTGTGTAGGTTCTGCTCGTCAACATCCAGCTTCTGTCACATAAAGTAAAATGATGACAAAAGGTAACCAAAAAAAAACAATGAAAAGGACACATTGCAAAATTATTACCGAAGCTAACCGCAGATAGAAAAACAGAATATACTGAAAATCAGCTTTTAAAAGGTCCAATTTTAGCTTTCTACAAAAATGACCCCACAAGAAGAAGAAGAAATTTCAAGTGAGATAATGTAGAACAAATCATAAGCGTTTAGTGATTGTTTATCAAGAGACACAACTAGAAAGAAAGCAAGAACCCCAAAAAGGTTTATCAAACAGCACGGAGAGGGAAGAAGACCAGTCGCAGGATGCATGATTCCAGGGATGGTACAAGTACAATTCTAGTGAAAGCTGATATCATTCCTTGTGGGGAATAGTACTGAGACCGACCATGAGGCGACCGAGTGGCCTGCCCCCGCAATCCCTTAGCCATCCTCAGCCTTCATGTGCGTCAGCAACAGTATCACCGTTATTTTGAAATATAAATGATGCTTCCTCTCATACCAACAATATAAATACACCCCTGCCGCTCTGCCCCAGCACATGGAGTCCTGTTGATGTATACAGTCTCTGGAATAGTATACAGATTGGGCAGGCAAGGAAACTTCAACTGATCTCTGTAGCATAGATTTGAACTATTTTTTGTGGGCTGTATTTTTTTTTCTTTGAATATTCTTTTTTTTTTTTTTTTTTACAAGATTTCATATTTGTCGACAACAAAGGAGGTCTCTGAAGAGAATCTTACAGCACTGTCGCCATCTACGTGAGTCACTTTGGCCACCTGGTTAAAAAAAAAAAAAGACAAAAAAGAACAGTAAGCATTCTTCGTTAGCATGTTTGAGGTTGACACCAAATTAATAGACAATACCTGTCAAAGGTTCACATACATTACTCAGGATATGAATATCATTCAGTGTTTCCCATTCATTAATATAAATTATTCGCTCAGTGTGTGTATCAATGTATTTTGTATATCAAAAAAATCCCAAGTACACTTAAAACTGATAAATTCACAAAATTACACGCTAATGCAAAGTTGATATGCCTGTCCCAATAACTAATTGTCACAGGGAGTGCTGGAGCCTATCCCAGCTGTCTTCGGGTGAGAGGCGGGGTACACCCTGGACTGGTCGCCAGCCAATCACAGGGGCACATATAGACAAACAACCATTCAAACTCACATTCATACCTATGGACAGTTTGGAGTCGCCAATTAAGCTAGCATGTTTTTTGGAATGTGGGGGGAAACCGGAGTACCTGGAGAAAACCCACGCCGAGGGTGGAATTGAACCCTGGTCTTCTAGCTGTGAGGTCTGCGTGCTAACCACTTGCTATTATTCATTAATTCATTTTCTACTGCTTTTTCCTCATGAGGGTCGCGGGGGGTGCTGGAGCCTATCCCAGCTGTCTTCGGGCAAGAGGCGGGGTACACCCTGGACCGGTCGCCAGCCAATCACAGGGCACATATAGACAAACAACCATTCACACTCACATTCATACCTATGGACAATTTGGAGTTGCCAATTAACCTAGCATGTTTTTGGAATGTGGGAGGAAGCCGGAGTACCCGGAAAAAACCCACGCATGCAAACATCCAAACTCCACACAGAGATGGCCGAGGGTGGAATTGAACCCTGGTCTCCTAGCTGTGAGCTCTGCGCACTAACCACTCGATATTATTGTCAACATAATTTGAGACCATTGTGCCGTTAACTGATTTATCGTGACAGGCCTAAACGTTACAAAAAAAAACTGTGTGCACTTCAACTGGACTCATGAGTGCTTAACAGCATCAAAAGTGACATCTATTTCAATTCTAAAATTGAATAAAAATCTAAAAGACAGAATGTTAAAGCAACCTTCCTCGACACTCGTAAATCTTCCGGTTAACAACGTACCTGAATGTCGCAGTAATTGCGTTTGGACACAAATGACACATTGACAGGGAAGAAATCACTGGGCTGTCCGCTGATGCTGAACTCCAGGCTGCCAGTCTTGTTGTTGGCATCAATGACAGGTAGGCACCACTCCAGGATGTTTCGCCTGCTATCGTGTTTGTATTCTCCATCCAGATCTCCAATCACCGGAGCACCCACGCCGGACCTGGAGAGGAACAGTAGGAATATGTGCTATCCAGGACCACATCAACCATAATGACGATGCCTAAATATTTTGCATACATGAGTTTACCATAGCTCATACTCCAATACTTTTGTTCAGTAACCATCTAAAACATAGTATTGCTCTACTTACGGTACTGGGATGGTAATAACCACGTCGTTGAGCTCCAGGCTCTCCTCCTGCAACTCATACTCAATGTTGACGTCACAACCGTTGCCACTCTCTGAAGGCCAGCAGTTTACTGAGGGATGGATGAATGACAGGTATCACGGATATTACACGTCAAAGTCATGACACGCCATTGTATCAAAGCAGCCTCCTGTACAATCCATTTGTGATGGCCCAGCGCAAATACATTTGAGGCGCGGACAAAGGGATGCTTGTGTTACACCTACTAGGTCCAGTCGATGTCATTTTAAACAATATACTAAAGTATTAGCATGTACATTATGTAACTGGAGCTCAGGACACATTATAGATGTTTACTTATTCGCCCATGCATAATAAGGAGCACACACAAAATGAAACCACACCTGTGAGTCAACTCCATTTTTGGTTGTTAAAACATGAGATGCCATCACACACTTCTTATGACATAAACCAAAAAACTCTTTTATTTGTCCGTACACAAACGCTGTGGCCGATTATGTAAATGAGACAATGTCATCTCGCAACCCCGCTTTGGGAGGAACATCCAGCTGCTACACTTAGAGTAAATTTAAGAGTAACATTTACACTTACTAGTTAACGGTATGAGGGACTCATCTGTAGTCTGTAGTCTCCATTTTAGCACGCCAACATCATTGTTGAGAGGGAAGGCCTTCTCTGGGTTTTTCAGGCCAATCACTGAATCGGCTGTGAACAACTTCTTGTCCACATTGGGATGTGTCTAGGGGCACATGATGGTATTTGATGGTCAGAAATGGAATATGTATACATCTGTAAACCTATGAGTAGTACATATGTCATACATTACTATATATTATGTATATAGAATAGTATTCTGTGACAAAATATTTTCTTATGAGTTTCTCAAGGATGTTTTATCACAGGGAAAAAAAACCACCTACTTGCAACTGTAATCCTTTGCTGTCATTATTGACAATAACGAGTCGGATGCGCCCGTTCTTGTCGTCTGTGACCCGGAGTGTAACCATGCCCAGAACTTCCATGTTCTGCAGCCCACCGTCACGTCCACAAGTCAGTGAGATCTTCTCCTCGACACGTAGATGGACACTGTGGGGCAAAAACAAAATGAGGGAAATACATTAATTCAGGTGGTCCTGGGGTTACTCTATGATTAATAATAATACATTTTATTTGTATAGCGCTTTTCAGAGTACTCAAAGATGCTTTACAGTAGAGAAAAAAATAAACAAAAATAGAGTTGAGTAAAAACAGAGTAAACAATGCATTAAAATACAATATCAGAGCTAAAACAAGGCTAAAAGCAGGGCGGGGCACAGCAGTCAGGTATAAAAAGTTAGACATTAAAAACTGATTTAAACAGGTGGGTTTTGTGTTGTTTTTTGAAGGTGGGAAGGTCAGGGCAAGCACGGAGTGAATGGGGCAAAGAGTTCCAGAGAGTGGGGGCAGCGATTTTTTATTAATAAATAAATTCATGTTAATGAACCACTCTGACACCAAACTCTCCAAGATGCAAAAACATTACTTGAAGTTGTTTAATTTAACGATGCATGGTAAGCCCATCTGTGACTTGCCAAGTCCCAATTGGAAGTCAGTAATATGTGTCCGTACCTCTCTACATTCACTGGTGGTGGGAGAGCTTTAGAAACATCCGAGCCTCTCTTGCCAGTGGATGGCATGATGGTTTCACCCTCCGACTTCAACTTGTCAACAAAGTTGTCCACTTCTTTCCCTTTAGCTCCTAGTTTCAGCGCCTTACTTGGTCCACTTGGTCTGGACAAAGGAAAAGAGAAGGCAAATAGGAGGGAAAAAAAGTCAGTTGTGGTCCTCTATCAGAACATTAGTACTGTTCAATTATAGATTTCTCTAGTCTTGTACCTGACTGGAACAGATGTGATCTTAGGTTTCTCTGGTTCTACAATGGTGTCTGTGATAGTAGAGCCAGAGGAGATGCTGGTCATGCCGGCACTGCCAAAGCCACCGAAAGCTGGCACCTTCTTCCCAGAACGCTCAGCGTCCCTTCTAGCCTGTTGCAGCTCCTTGGCCTTCCTCCTCATCTCTGCCTTGGCCTCTCTTTCTTGGGTCTGTAAGTCAACAAAAGATTTTAGGTGGGTAATATATAAAATAATATAAGACTTAAGCCATGATCACTTTACACTTTGAATTTTTGCATACAATCAATGACTCAATTGTACCTCACACTAAATGAACCTTCTGTGTGCACAATATGAGTAAATCTCAACCTAAAGATGGCAGGGTGCTGTGATGTCAGCCATTAACAAGGAACAAAACAACAACAAGGTTATAGCAACGAAAAGCCAAACCTTTTGTTAGCATCACTGTCAAATTTTAAATGGGATTGTGTTTTCCAATCCATACCGCCAAACTAATTATCGTAAAGATACACAATAGTATGCATTATCGCTATTCAAAAGACCCACAACTCTGGTTTAACTCACCTCTCTTACTGCACGGAAAACTTTCTCCTCATGAGAGTCCATCTCTGTGAAGGTGCGGATTTGAGCCAGGTTGACATTCTCTCTGTAGCCTAAAGCCACAATTTCATCGAAGGCAAAGATCAGGTCAAAACAGTGCTCTGATATTTCGCTTTCCTCCAGCACACGGCAGTATTCTGGTATCTGGACAGGCATAAAAAGAAAATCAGTTTCTTGTAGCAATACAATACAGTGTCACTACAAACAAACAGGAGCTTATCAATGCAACTGCACACCTCACTCATGGTGCAACACACAATGTAACTGTACCACAAAGTCCATGTTACCCAGCATGCCTTGTGAGTTAAATTAGTATATATTATATCAGTTGTGCGGTGTATTCCCTGTTATGTGTTTTTTTAAAGCAATGTGAGTGAAGGGGGCGTTTAGTTTGACGACTTCCTGTTGGTGTTAAGTGTCAAAATAAAACTTTTTATGGGCAGCTCGTTTGTGGGTGATCTGAGAACACAACCCCCATGGATACAGGCTCCAAAAGTGCGACATCTCCAGACAAACAATTAATTGGCTTTTGTGCATTGCTCAAAATTGCACTGTGGCAGAAAGAAGCCTGTGGCATTGCGTGATGACAACGATTCTATCTATTTTATTTAACAAGCTCCATCGCATACAAGCACTGTTTTAATGAAGGACTTGTGTTGCACTGTCAGCCGACGTTTCCTCCTCAGGCTTCCTTATCCACTGACAAACTGACATGTCATGAATCAACTCACGGGGGGAGTGATCACATTCATGAATTTACCCGTTTTTTATTACTTCCATGAATGTACTCCTGAGGAGCAAGCGTGCCATAGGTTTTAACTTTGTTGATAACTGAGTCTCTCTTTCATTTCTATAAAGAAAGTCCATCATCAAATGTCCTTCCATGAAGAAGGGCAAGAAGACCATTAGAAATTTGCAAAGCAGCAGACGGCAATGAGGAGTCTGGGAATCATGAGCTTAATTCTAACGATTAATATGTCAGAATTGTGCAGTCCTGGGCAGGATACACCTCACTACAACAGTGACAATTTAATGTCAATTAAAGGCTTACCACACGAGAGAACAGTCTGAGTGTCTCAAGATCCTCAAGGATGTTGCTGTTTTTGGTAGTGATGAGGACCATGTAGAGCTTCTCCAGTGGCTGGTACACATAACGAACACTGTCCGTTTCCACAAAGGTATGCTGCTTCCCTGTGTTCATCAGTTTAGGAAATGCGGCAAGGAGACCTTCGATTCGTGTTCGCGTCATTTCAACAAATTGCCGTGAAACGATAGCCTTGCCAGCCTTGGTGCACACCGCCGCTGCCAACAGCACCTGCAGATGAGGAAGGTTTGTATATTGTATACAACGCACACAACACAGTGCTGACAACATTTGCCACAAGTGACAAGTACAGCATAAGATGTTATAAACGATATCTAAATTGTATATGACAAAATAGTTACCAACACAAAAATTAATATGTAACTCAATGCAGGTAGAGTTGTGCTTCTAACAAACAAGTCAATGTTTCCTAAAGCATTTGGCAAGTGTCTCCATCCATCCATTTGCTATGCTGCTTAATCCTCATAAGGGTAATGGGGGTATGCTGGAGCCTATCCCAGCTGACTTTGGGCGAAAGGCAGGGTCCACCCTGGACTGATAGCCAGCCAATCGCAGGGCACATATACAAGTGTCTCAATTATGGTAGATTACCGTTTATGACGTACAAATCAACACTGGGTGTAAAAAATATATATCCTGTATACATTTCGATCAATATCTTTAGAACTTTAGCTCGATCTTTAAACCACTACTATAATAAGCTAAAGTTCTAAGAAGCGAATGTTTACTTTTGACACTTTAATGCAGATTGGCAGTGGATAATGTTACGGCACAATACAGAAACGAGCTACTTCCCGTCAGCAATGTCTGCACATAACTGCCGCCCATTCACTTTAACACACACTTTGAAATAAACAGAAACAAAGTCATTTATAGAGAGAATATAATAATATTACATCCATTGTATCAATGAAGATTGAGCTCGGCTAACTGGGATCCTGTCTTAGCTGGCTAACTGCTACGTTAGCCTATGTTTTGGAGTGCTAGGCCCGAAAAGACGTGTTTACTTTTACGATTTAACGATTCTTACTCACCATTTTCGTTTGTCTGTCTGTAGGACGTCGGTCTTCTGTTTCTTGTCTTCTTTGCTCTGGTTATTGTAATGACTCCGAAAGGAGAACGCACGATGATACAGCCGTCTAAAGATGTATGACTTTTAGCTAGCTTGCGTCAATATGGCAGCAGTACAGAGCCACGTCTCCACCGGAAGTGGACCGCAGGATCAGCCCACAGTACAAACCAGTGACGTGTTGCATTGCAATGTGTTTTACGGCGAATGTAACTTTTATTTCCATTAATGAGAATGGAAAAATAAAAATGATTGGTTTAGTAGAATTTCATTTTAAGATTCAAATAAACTGAAATACAAAACCTTGGAATTTTTTGCGATGTCAAAAAATATAATTGTACCAAAAAGCAATGTATTTTTTCATTGTATATTTCAAATAACAAATGACAGAAACGAAACGAAAAAAAACATTCGCGTTCGAACACCGGTAGTTGCTATTTAAAGGCAAGACCGCGGACTGGCCTGCAGGTGGTGCTGTAGCTTGCGTCGGAAAAAGATACAGAAAGTACATTTCTGTAAATGTCAGGTCTCGTTTTGACATGTCTAAAATAATTTGTGAGTATAGGAGTGCACATACATTTTAGTACTGTATACACTAGCCCAGGGACACGAGAATCGAAGAATCAAGTTGTCAACTTCGTATCCACTTCCAAAGTGTCCCTGCGCAGGTTTGACCACCATGATGGTGAGCAGAATCCAGAAACATTGTATTGTAAACATGTACGTCGATACATACTAAGTATCCATATAAGTAGTACTATTTCTATGTTGTTAATCATTGATAATACTGTAAGTAAGGGAAAATATAAAACATAAAAATTATAATTTTGTAATTGTATTCTGTTAAATAAAGTAAATAACATTTCATGAACGTGCACTCACAGCATATAACTATTTTATTATTGTGACAACTAGCACTGTTGTCAGCCTAGCCCCGCCCACCTCTCTTGCTCACCATCATGGTGGGCTTTCTGCTCCATGGCGTATGATTTAAAAAAAAATCCACGGTGTACTACATTCTGTTTCATTCATTTGCGGTTGATTTGATAGGCCTAGGCAATATTAATGTACTTGCACAAGCCTACCGCCCCTTCCCTTGTTCATCCAATCAGCAATGAGAACATCGTCTAAGATGCATTCATGGACTTGCGGTGAGTCGGATATTTCAAACTCTTTTCGAAAATGCACATTTCTTTACTTCTGTTTAAAAACAAATCACCACACTTGGCGAAAGGGGGACGAAAGAGCCCGTGCGGCTCAGGGGGCGCGGGTTGCCTACTCCTGGATTAAAGAAACCCAAACCACAGAAAAAACTACAACACGGAACACGGAAATGACTTCGAGGCGGGTCTGATGACGTCATCGATTCAGCGGTCATTCGGAGCAGTGGAAGATGTGCGCCGGTAGAATTTTCAAGGTTTTCCTGTACTAATTGCCTCAGTGGAAATCTAAACGCGTCGTAAGTTAGCATAAAACCAGGGTAGTGAACTAAGATACAATCATGTCGGAGGAGGGGCTCTCTCCGGTAAGTTAACTCGTGTTTTTCCACCATGTGCGGATCACATTCATGGCTAACTGTGGGCGGGCCAAGCACCATTGCGGTCAAGAGTGTTTTTGGCATTGGCTAATGGGCACGTCTGTCATGGTAATCAAGCGCACGATTGGACCTCTAAGAATGTGAGGGGCGGTCGATGTAAGCAAGAGCTGAAGTAGTGAAGGGTTTGAAATTAATATTACTTTCTGTTTTAAACTGTAGCTGTACAATAATATTTATTACATATAATATCAAATGATAGTTATGTCGAGGTAAGCATGGGAGCAAACAAGGGGTGTGGCATGATGTAACGCTGTTGAATGGTTTGGAGTTGTGGTCAAACGTCCAGTGTACAGGACGTTTTTTCAACATACAGCATTGAAGCTGTTGCTATTTCTATACTGTATGTAACGTTGGAGATTTTCCAGTTATTTTTTGTAATCTGTAGAAGTAATTATATACATGTAAGTATTAGTGATTCCCACAGTTCTGCAAGTTGTCTGTGGACTACCTAGCATACCTTGCGGGTATTTGTTGTTAGCACTTAGTTGTTACCCACATAGAACGGTAGTTCTTTGTTGCTATACTATTTATTATACTGTTTATTTTTTGGTAATAGGCCAATATTCAATGTTGCAATATCCGAATTGTATTTTAATGCTTTTATTTTGTTAAAAATGAGAAGTTTGTTTTGACACCAGAAGCTGCTTTCCGTTCTTTTTCCTGAATTTACATGTAAACGCAACAAAAATACACTTGAAGTCTATCTTTTGCGTTTTTTAAGACGCGACGATCAGTCACATGTGAGACGTGCGTATGCATTTCAACCCAGACTGATTTAAAATAGAAGCATTTTGAAAGCATATGACGTGCTGCTACACCCGCACAACGTTACGTTATGTTTGTGATTAAGCTAGTTAGGTCAAAAACTTTAAAACAATTATAATTTAGAAATTCGATCACATGTTAGTGTCAATCAAGAGGGTTGCAACTAATGAAAAATTTTTTAATTCGATTTAATCTGAAGCTTTTGGTTTTGACTGATTGAGTTAGACTTTTGACTGACCAATTTAATATGCACCAAACAAAAAGTCAGTGGTTTGGTCAGCAACATGTCTAAAATGTTGATTACTGTTTTTCATAGTCAAAGTTGATATGTGTGAATATCTGTTTTTGCCTAAAACACAAACATAATACGCCTGCTCTAATGGATGACAAAGGAAATACAAATATTCATGTTACAGATTGTTTAACATCAAATAGATTTAGGTCTTTTTTTGCTTAAAAATATTTAAGTTGCAATTTTTTATCTGTCAAGAAATAAACAAGAATTATCTTAAAACATCAGACTGAATATCTTATGAAAAGCAAACTAAAGTATCACTTAAAACAACAAAGCTGCTTTTATTCAGTATCTGAACTACGCTTTTTGGCTTGTCTCTTATACTCTGCAGTAGGGTCATCCCTGATCACAATCCGACAGTAGTCGACAAGCATAGATGGATTCCACTTTCCCTGATATCCTTTCTCCATGGCTGCAATGTCCTGGTGGAATTGTTCCCTGTGATCATGAACTGTTTGTTTGTAGCCTGAAAAACTATTTTTTTTGCCTTATTTTACATAAATGTCATATTTTGATCTAATACTGTACCTCGGAAACGATAGCCAATCTGCACTTTTGCAATACTTTTTCTTTATTAGAGACCTAAATCAATTAAAAAAAATAATTTAATTTGTAGACCAGTTTTATTGGTAGCCATATACATAACTGTTGCATTTCATTGATTAAGCATTAAAAATGAAGGTGTCTATAGATGATGCATGAAAAAGTTTGACCACACCTTATGCGTGACCGCTCCCTGCTTCTTATAACGGACTCAGCCGACTTGTACTTATCTTTTGGCACCAGAGATCTATTAGGGAGGAGGTTCTGAAGAAGGAGGGTTTGTCTTTTGTTATTTTTTCCAAAGACAACTGCTGAGTATCTTGAGGCTGTATGAACTAAGCACAGATCCATACTGCAATACAGCCGGCAGAGGCAGTCGTTTGGACAGTGCGCGTGCAGAGTTATGGAGCAAGGACAGTTCAAGTACATCAGGGTGAGGTCAGATAATGGTTTTGTGATGCCGGGTCAAGGATCCTGGAAGTCATCGGTTGACAAAAGACTTGAAGAGAAATGAGACATCTTTAACTTGTCTTTCTTGTTCTTGCAGAACGAGGATGGAAAAGTTAGCCGAGTCATCCGCATCGGGACCCGCAAGAGTGAGGTATAGCAGTGCATGAATTCAGTTGTTGCTTTAGCCTTGTTGTTTTAGACTCAACAGAGCTATTTGTACAACCGTGTCAGCATATCCATTCATTGCCATTGTTGTTGATCATCAGACAAATATTTATACTCATTGAAGGTCACATCGTAGTTATGGCTGCCTTCATAGAACCGCTTAACTGTCAATATATATTCATGTAAATATGAATATGGTTTAATTTATTTTGAGCATGCGTACAAATTACATTGCAATACATCAATTAGTGCTATTCACACAGTCCAGAAAGGAGTAGGAAGAAGCAAAGTATATAATAAACAAATATATAATCATAACCGATGAAAATGTTAATAGTTGACAGAAACATAGTTGGATGATGAATGAGTACAGACAAGAAATGAAGAGTAAATGTGGTAGTGGTTAAACAGAACATTGTATGTACACAGTGGATCAACATGAACTGCTAGTACTTGGCTTATTTTAGTACATTGTTTGACGTCTTTACTGTGTTTTAAAGTTTTTTTTCCCAAAGGCTGTATTTCTCCTGTCTTGTTAAGAAGAATTGCATTGTGTTTTTTTGTAGCACATTCTTGTTTGCTTTATGCATAATTTTAGCTGTTTGACATTTTAATAATTGTGATTTGATTGAACAGCTTTGGTCCCAGTATTGACCCCTGGGGTACACCGTGCGATATATCTTTAAGCTCAGGGCATTATGGACACACATTATTCCCAGGCTTTCATGTGACATATAAAATGTTGTGGTGGGCCACATTTGGACTATGGGCCTTGAGGTTTGACACATGTGCTTTACGTGCTTTTGTTTTGCACAAAACCATGGAACTAAATGAAACATTGTTGTGATCTTCTTGTAGTTGGCTCGCATTCAGACTGCCAGTGTTGCTGACAAACTTAAAGAGCTGTACCCTGATATCATTTTGGAAATTGGTAAGAAATATAAGTCAATTTCATTGTTATTTCTACCCCCCCCACACACAAACACACACATTCTCCTTGGATTTTGACTCAACATTTGCAATAAAAAGGACTGTTGTAATTATTAGATTAGATTCAGTTCCAGAACATTCTTCTTCTCTCTTCAGTTGCCATTTTTCACTCACAACACAATCCAGTGTTAAGCCCTTATTACCACTTATTAAACACATTCATAGTATAATATATGGGTACTTGCGATGAACCATGAACAGATGGAATCTTGTGTCACACTTTCGCCAGTCACATTATACAGTATGGTGCGTTCAAGGACTGCCAAACAAAGTTCAAAATATCAACGGTTGATGAAAAAATATGGTCAGTGAAGCATAAAGCCATAAACATGTAAACATAATGGGATTTTAACAGGGCTACATGTAGGTTGAAATTTTGTATTATCATGTATTCATATAATGTAAAATAAAATAAAATATTTTGGTGTTTTCTGCAGCACAACACATAATGAAGACATTACATTACATTACATTGCCATTACCACCCTCTTTTCACACACAAAGCAACCACAGTGGCCATTCGGCCCCCCACTCTCGCACACATTGGCTACTGGGCTGAAGTGTAGAGCAGAGGTTTGTCAGCAACAAAACATATTCAGTAATATTTAAAATCGCCGGTTGCACATGCGTTGAGTTATATGAAAAATTTAGTCGCAAATGTCTCACATTTTAGTAGGAAAATGCCACCATTTTGTTCCAGTCTGGAGCCCTTAATACATTGCAAACATGGTGACTTCCACCCATCTTATATACACTACAGTCCTGGGTGTGCTGGAGTCCCAGCTGTCTTCAGCGGGGTGCACTCGATGGACTCGTATAGTGATGAGATGACAAGCCAATTTGTTTCTAATTTGTTCCCTTTTCCGTCTTTCAGTTGCCATGTCGACAACTGGAGATAAAATACTTGACACAGCTTTATCGAAGGTAAGGCTTATCTTCATCTTATAATCTTATAATGACGATGAAACCAAAAGATCTATGTTTTTCTTCAATAAAGATTGGAGAGAAGAGTTTGTTCACCAAAGAGTTGGAGACTGCTCTGGAGAAGAATATGTAAGTAACTGTGGCTAGGGCAACTGGAAACGTGCATGTTTATAGTTCTTTACATAGTGAGAGTAAGTAAGACTCAAGTTTCAAAGCGGCATGCCCTGTAAATGAATGGAAAACACAGACTTACAAGCTTTTCACCTCTGCTACAGCTTCAGATGGAGCAGAGGTCTTTTAAGGGTGTTAAGCCCATTATAAATGATTGTATTGTACCACGAGGAAGTGGAACACATCTACAAGACTGCGTTTCTCTGTGTCCCACAGGGTGGACCTGGTTGTCCATTCACTGAAGGACCTTCCCACCACATTGCCTGTGGGATTCACCATTGCTGCTGTGCTCAAGTGAGTCATACCTCTGTGAATGATGCCGTGTGTATCACTATGGTACCGTATTTTATACATGTATGTACATACATACATACATACAGTAACACATACATACACACAATAACATACATGTGAGGTTTTCCCTGTTTTTTTGACCAGAAAAGTGCATTAGAAGAAAGTTGAAAAAAACAACATACGAATTTTGTCAAAAATCACACCCTCAAACACTGGCATTTTATGCCATTTTTGGATGCTTCTGGGGTCCCTGTTGAGCGTGTGTGAGGTTTCCCCTGTTTTGTTTTTTTTACCATAAAAGTGCATTATAAGCAAGTTGGAAAAAAAAAAAAACAAAAAACGACATACTAACCCCTAATGATTTTTATCAAAAATGACTGCCGTCCAACACTGGCATTTTATGCCATTTTTGGATGCTTCTGGGGTCCCTGTTGAGCGTGTGTGAGGTTTCCCGTGTATTTTTGACCATAAAAGTACATTAGAAGCAAGTTGAAAAAAACAAAAAAAAAACGACATACTAACCCCTTACGTTTTTTGTCAAAAATCACAAAATTCAAACACTGGCATTTTATGCCATTTTTGGATGCTTTGTTGAGCGTGTGTGAGGTTTCCCCTGTTTTTTTTTTTACCAGAAAGGTGCATAAAAGAAAAGTTGAAAAAAACAAAAAAAAAACCGACATACGAACCCCTTACGTTTTTTGTCAAAAATCACGAAATTCAAACACTGGCATTTTATGCCATTTTTGGATGCTTCTGGGGTCCCTGTTGAGCGTGTGTGAGGTTTCCCGTGTATTTTTGACCATAAAAGTACATTAGAAACAAGTTGAAAAAAAACAAAAAAAACCCGACATACTAACCCCTTACGTTTTTTGTCAAAAATCACAAAATTCAAACACTGGCATTTTATGCCATTTTTGGATGCTTTGTTGAGCGTGTGTGAGGTTTCCCCTGTTTTTTTTTACCAGAAAGGTGCATAAAAGAAAAGTTGAAAAAAAAAAAAAAAAACGACATACGAACCCCTTACGTTTTTTGTCAAAAATCACGAAATTCAAACACCGGCATTTTATGCTATTTTTGGATGCTTCTGGGGTCCCTGTTGAGCGTGTGTGAGGTTTCCCGTGTATTTTTGACCATAAAAGTACATTAGAAGCAAGTTGAAAAAAACAAAAAAAAACAACATACTTACGTTTTTTGTCAAAAATCACAAAATTCAAACACTGGCATTTTATGCGATTTTTGGATGCTTCTGGGGTCCCTGTTGAGCGTGTGTGAGGTTTCCCCTGTTTTGTTTTTTTTTACCATAAAAGTGCATTATAAGCAAGTTGGAAAAAAAAAAAAACGACATACTAACCCCTTATGATTTTTATCAAAAATGACTGCCGTCCAACACTGGCATTTTATGCCATTTTTGGATGCTTCTGGGGTCCCTGTTGAGCGTGTGTGAAGTTTCCCGTGTATTTTTGACCATAAAAGTACATTAGAAGCAAGTTGAAAAAAAACAAAAAAAAACAACATACTAACCCCTTACATTTTTTGTCAAAAATCACGAAATTCAAACACTGGCATTTTATGCCATTTTTGGATGCTTTGTTGAGCGTGTGTGAGGTTTCCCCTGTTTTTTTTTTTACCAGAAAGGTGCATAAAAGAAAAGTTGAAAAAAAAACCCAAAAAAAAACGACATACTAACCCCTTACGTTTTTTGTCAAAAATCACGAAATTCAAACACTGGCATTTTATGCCATTTTTGGATGCTTCTGGGGTCCCTGTTGAGCGTGTGTGAGGTTTCCCATGTATTTTTGACCATAAAAGTACATTAGAAGCAAGTTGAAAAAAACAAAAACAAACGACATACTAACCCCTTACGTTTTTTGTCAAAAATCACGAAATTCAAACACTGGCATTTATGCCATTTTTGGATGCTTTGTTGAGCGTGTGTGAGGTTTCCCCTGTTTTTTTTTACCAGAAAGGTGCATAAAAGAAAAGTTGGAAAAAAAAAAAAAAAAAAAAAAAACGACATACTAACCCCTTACGTTTTTTGTCAAAAATCCCGAAATTCAAACACTGGCATTTTATGCCATTTTTGGATGCTTCTGGGGTCCCTGTTGAGCGTGTGTGAGGTTTCCCGTGTATTTTTGACCATAAAAGTACATTAGAAGCAAGTTGAAAAAAACAAAAAAAAACGACATACTAACCCCTTACGTTTTTTGTCAAAAATCACAAAATTCAAACACTGGCATTTTATGCCATTTTTGGATGCTTTGTTGAGCGTGTGTGAGGTTTCCCCTGTTTTTTTTTTACCAGAAAGGTGCATAAAAGAAAAGTTGAAAAAAACAAAAAAAAACCGACATACGAACCCCTTACGTTTTTTGTCAAAAATCACGAAATTCAAACACTGGCATTTTATGCCATTTTTGGATGCTTCTGGGGTCCCTGTTGAGCGTGTGTGAGGTTTCCCGTGTATTTTTGACCATAAAAGTACATTAGAAACAAGTTGAAAAAAAACAAAAAAAACCCGACATACTAACCCCTTACGTTTTTTGTCAAAAATCACAAAATTCAAACACTGGCATTTTATGCCATTTTTGGATGCTTTGTTGAGCGTGTGTGAGGTTTCCCCTGTTTTTTTTTTACCAGAAAGGTGCATAAAAGAAAAGTTGAAAAAAAAAAAAAAAACGACATACGAACCCCTTACGTTTTTTGTCAAAAATCACGAAATTCAAACACCGGCATTTTATGCTATTTTTGGATGCTTCTGGGGTCCCTGTTGAGCGTGTGTGAGGTTTCCCGTGTATTTTTGACCATAAAAGTACATTAGAAGCAAGTTGAAAAAAACAAAAAAAAACAACATACTTACGTTTTTTGTCAAAAATCACAAAATTCAAACACTGGCATTTTATGCGATTTTTGGATGCTTCTGGGGTCCCTGTTGAGCGTGTGTGAGGTTTCCCCTGTTTTGTTTTTTTTTACCATAAAAGTGCATTATAAGCAAGTTGGAAAAAAAAAAAAACGACATACTAACCCCTTATGATTTTTATCAAAAATGACTGCCGTCCAACACTGGCATTTTATGCCATTTTTGGATGCTTCTGGGGTCCCTGTTGAGCGTGTGTGAGGTTTCCCGTGTATTTTTGACCATAAAAGTACATTAGAAGCAAGTTGAAAAAAAACAAAAAAAAACAACATACTAACCCCTTACATTTTTTGTCAAAAATCACGAAATTCAAACACTGGCATTTTATGCCATTTTTGGATGCTTTGTTGAGCGTGTGTGAGGTTTCCCCTGTTTTTTTTTTTACCAGAAAGGTGCATAAAAGAAAAGTTGAAAAAAAAAACCAAAAAAAAACGACATACTAACCCCTTACGTTTTTTGTCAAAAATCACGAAATTCAAACACTGGCATTTTATGCCATTTTTGGATGCTTCTGGGGTCCCTGTTGAGCGTGTGTGAGGTTTCCCATGTATTTTTGACCATAAAAGTACATTAGAAGCAAGTTGAAAAAAACAAAAACAAACGACATACTAACCCCTTACGTTTTTTGTCAAAAATCACGAAATTCAAACACTGGCATTTATGCCATTTTTGGATGCTTTGTTGAGCGTGTGTGAGGTTTCCCCTGTTTTTTTTTACCAGAAAGGTGCATAAAAGAAAAGTTGGAAAAAAAAAAAAAAAAAAAAAAAACGACATACTAACCCCTTACGTTTTTTGTCAAAAATCCCGAAATTCAAACACTGGCATTTTATGCCATTTTTGGATGCTTCTGGGGTCCCTGTTGAGCGTGTGTGAGGTTTCCCGTGTATTTTTGACCATAAAAGTACATTAGAAGCAAGTTGAAAAAAACAAAAAAAAACGACATACTAACCCCTTACGTTTTTTGTCAAAAATCACAAAATTCAAACACTGGCATTTTATGCCATTTTTGGATGCTTTGTTGAGCGTGTGTGAGGTTTCCCCTGTTTTTTTTTTACCAGAAAGGTGCATAAAAGAAAAGTTGAAAAAAAACAAAAAAAAACCGACATACGAACCCCTTACGTTTTTTGTCAAAAATCACGAAATTCAAACACTGGCATTTTATGCCATTTTTGGATGCTTCTGGGGTCCCTGTTGAGCGTGTGTGAGGTTTCCCGTGTATTTTTGACCATAAAAGTACATTAGAAACAAGTTGAAAAAAAACAAAAAAAACCCGACATACTAACCCCTTACGTTTTTTGTCAAAAATCACAAAATTCAAACACTGGCATTTTATGCCATTTTTGGATGCTTTGTTGAGCGTGTGTGAGGTTTCCCCTGTTTTTTTTTTTTACCAGAAAGGTGCATAAAAGAAAAGTTGAAAAAAAAAAAAAAAAACGACATACGAACCCCTTACGTTTTTTGTCAAAAATCACGAAATTCAAACACCGGCATTTTATGCTATTTTTGGATGCTTCTGGGGTCCCTGTTGAGCGTGTGTGAGGTTTCCCGTGTATTTTTGACCATAAAAGTACATTAGAAGCAAGTTGAAAAAACAAAAAAAAACAACATACTTACGTTTTTTGTCAAAAATCACGAAATTCAAACACTGGCATTTTATGCGATTTTTGGATGCTTCTGGGGTCCCTGTTGAGCGTGTGTGAGGTTTCCCCTGTTTTGTTTTTTTTTACCATAAAAGTGCATTATAAGCAAGTTGGAAAAAAAAAAAACGACATACTAACCCCTTATGATTTTTATCAAAAATGACTGCCGTCCAACACTGGCATTTTATGCCATTTTTGGATGCTTCTGGGGTCCCTGTTGAGCGTGTGTGAGGTTTCCCGTGTATTTTTGACCATAAAAGTACATTAGAAGCAAGTTGAAAAAAAACAAAAAAAAACGACATACTAACCCCTTACGTTTTTTGTCAAAAATCACGAAATTCAAACACTGGCATTTTATGCCATTTTTGGATGCTTTGTTGAGCGTGTGTGAGGTTTCCCCTGTTTTTTTTTACCAGAAAGGTGCATAAAAGAAAAGTTGAAAAAAAAAAAAAACGACATACTAACCCCTTACGTTTTTTGTCAAAAATCACGAAATTCAAACACTGGCATTTTATGCCATTTTTGGATGCTTCTGGGGTCCCTGTTGAGCGTGTGTGAGGTTTCCCATGTATTTTTGACCATAAAAGTACATTAGAAGCAAGTTGAAAAAAACAAAAACAAACGACATACTAACCCTTATGATTTTTGTAAAAAGTCTGGCAATTTATGCCATTTTTGGATGCTTCTGGGGTCCTTGTTGAGCGTGTGTGACGTTTTCCGTGTATTTTTGACCATAAAAGTACATTAGAAGCAAGTTGAAAAAAACAAACGACATACTAACCCTTATGATTTTTGTAAAAAATCTTTGCCCTCAAAGTCTGGCATTTTATGCCGTTTTTGGATGCTTCTGGGGCCTCTGTTGAGTGTGTGTGAGGTTTCCCGGTTTTCCTGGACCAGAATAGTGCATTAGAAGCAAGTTGAAATAATAAAAAAAAAAACGACATACTAACCCCTTACGTTTTTTGTCAAAAATCACAAAATTCAAACACTGGCATTTTATGCCATTTTTGGATGCTTCTGTGGTCCCTGTTTTTGGTCAATTCTTAAGTTATCCAACTTTCACGTTTTCTTTGCGGTCTTCTAGGAGAGAGAACCCTCACGATGCAGTGGTGCTGCATCCAAAACATGCAGGGAAAACCTTGGAGTCTCTCCCAGTAAACAGGTACGCTCTATTATGTGCGCACGAGTGCCACTTCCGTATTAAAAAGCCAACTTAACGCTGTGTGTTGATACAGTGTTATTGGAACCAGTTCACTGCGTCGTGCTGCTCAGTTGAAGAAGAGATTCCCTCATCTGGAGTTTAAAGATATTGTATCCTTTTTGGAGACAAAGAACGTTTATTAGAACTCTTTCAGAATGGGATCATATTGACAGACATCACCAAAATACAGTATTATGATTATATTAGTACAATTATTCTCCATAACATGTATTTCATTCATTCATTCATTTTCTACCGCTTATCCTCACAAGGGTCGCAGGGGGTGCTGGAGCCTATCCCAGCTGTGTTTGGGGGAGAGGAGGGGTACACCCTGGACTGGTTGCCAGCCAATCACAGGGCACATATAGACAAACAACCATTCACACTCACATTCATACCGATGGACAATTTGGAGTCGCCAATTAACCTAGCATGTTTTTGGACTGGGGGAGGACCCACACATGCAAACTCCACACAGAGATGGCCGAGGGTAGAATTGAACCCTGGTCTCCTAGCTGTGAGGTCTGTGCGCTAACCACTCGACCGCCGTGCATATTTTTTATTCATTTTTTTGAATGTTTGGAAGAGATGAATTGAACTTACATGATTTCCTATAGGAAAATTAGCTTTGTTTTTGTCTGTTTTGGGACAAAAAAGTCAATATGTCAGACATTTTGTATCAGATGTGATTGAAATTGTGCGACGGTGTGAGCAGTTGTTGTTTTGGAAGCGTTCTTCCTGAGTGTTCATCTCCAGCGTGGAAACTTAAACACACGTCTGAAGAAGCTGGATGAGAAGGAGGACTTTGTCGCCATCATTCTTGCTGCCGCAGGCCTCAAGAGGATGGGTTGGGAGAACCGGATCAGCCAGGTTCCATTTTTTTTGTTCAATGACAGGAAGTCCGGTCTCTGTCTGGTTGGCTGACTTCTCATCTTCAGTGTGTTCTTCCTCTGTTAGATCCTGGAGCCGGAAGACTGCATGTATGCTGTCGGACAGGTAGGAACAGGTTACTGTGTTCATAAACGATGTGTTTTGGACTAATATATGTTAACGTCAGGGCGCTCTGGCGGTGGAGATTCGAGCGAGCGATGCTGACATCCTGGAGATGCTGTCTGTGCTGAATGACGGTGACACCGTGCTACGTTGCATAGCCGAGAGAGCCTTCCTCAGGCATTTGGTACACAGCAACACAATGATGAATTTTCGGGCATGTATCCCTTCTCTATGTTCACCAGGCGGGGGTGTTATTTGCAGGAGGGGGGCTGCAGTGTTCCTGTGGCTGTGCACACAGAGGTCAAAGACTCTCAGGTGAGATCACGTTCTGTCGTCTTTGTACATATAAAGAAAAATAATACCTTTTCATACAAATTTAGTCTAATCTTTTCTTCTCCTACATCCACAGCTCTACTTGACAGGTGCCGTGTTTAGTCTGGATGGGTCGGAGAGTCTGAAGGACACCATGCAGACTAGCATCCCCGTCAATGACAAGGTAAGACACCCCCGCCCGCCCGACTTGTATATCAATACATATACATATCATTTAACTTGTTTTTCATTCTGAATTTATGATGGTGATGTCACAACTTATTGATGTGGGATGACATTAATAGTTTTGGTGGACTTGGTTACCCTTAACTTAACTTACCTTGTGTGGAAATATGGGGTAATAACTATAAAAGCAATCTTCACTGGCTAAATGTACTGCAAAAAAAGGTCAGTAAGGATAATTCATAATGCCGCCTACAGAGAACATACTAACTCCTTATTTCTAAAATCACAAATACTTCAACTTAATCTTCAAACAGCTAAAATACAAGATAAATACAAGGATGAAGAGTCTTGAACCAGTCATGATGTGCTATATAATATCACTATATTGACACTTACTATGGTACACATTATGTCATTGGATGGTCATATCACCTCGTACTTTGGTACGGGACAAAAAATGTAAAAAGAAAATAATTAAAAAAAAAAAGTAATTAAAATATTTTTAAAAATTGATAAAGAAAAACTATATGCGGAAAGCAGGAAGTGAACAAATGTAACAGTTACTGATTGTCAGTAACAGTTCACAGTTCCACATGCAGGGCTCAACAATAACGATGTACCGATGGCCCGGGGCAAGTTAAAACAAAATTCGGGCAAGTAAATCTAATCAGTGATATTCCCGTCGGGCAAGTGCACTTTGGCATGCCATACTGCCAAGAGTTTTTTTTAAAGCGGTTCTTGTTGGGTGTTGGTAAAACACGGACTGCGTAATTCCGGTGGTAATTTGCAAAGCAATCCTTGCAATGGACCAATCAGAATCGTTTATTTAGACCGCGGTCCGTAATCCACAGTCCGCGTTTTACCCACACCCGTTGTTCGCGATCAACCAATCAGCGATCGTTTGACTATGAAAACATCCATCATGGCGTCGCTACCAACATCGTCTAATTCTGAAGGAAAACAAAAAGTGATGAACCAGTGCCTCCTAAACAAGTATTTTATTAGCGGCAGCAAATCAAACGATGGCACAGGTGAGTGAATCACATTGCTGTGACAATTTGAAGTGGTCACAATGAAACACCACCCATTAGATCCAATACCAAGTGCTGATTTTGCACAAGCTACAAAATCTAGCGCTTCCATTTCTCTGTGTGTTTTTCTCACCTTTGCTTCACAAATTATTGTTTGACCATTGAGCTTTTTTTTCTGGATTAAAAACACATTACTAGTACACAAATGTGTCTATTCAATAATGTTTCATTGTGGTGCACAACTTATAAATATCACTGCTTACTACGACTACGATGTCGATATTATTTATTTTATTTATTTGAGATTCTCATGTGATGCCACAAAAAATTACATGATATCATTATGGCAGTCTTTTCATTTTACATGGGGCAAGTTCGGGCAAGTAGTTCTCACCTTAAGGATTCCCTATGGGCAAGTCATTTTGGTTTTTAATGTAGAGCCCTGACATGTCCAAAAGGAGTAGGAAGAAGCAAAGCTTATTAAATCCTACCCCTCCATCTGGTACTTTTACAATCAGTAACTGTTACATTTGTTCACTTCCTGCTTTCCTAATATAGTTTTTTTTTTTCACATACCGAAGTACGAGGTGATATGACCATAAAATGACATATTGACAACTATAAATATAGTGACAAGGTAAAAATGTACTTATAATGGACAGTTGTGTAACCAAGTCACCGCAATAAATGAGGGATTACTGTATGACCGATTTAGGGTGACCAAGTTGTGTTTGAGAAATTTTACGAAAAATGCAATCACTAATTCACACTGAATCGTGAATGTGCAGGGTGCAGTCAAACAAAAAAATGTCACTATTATGTTTCCAACTAAAAAAATGTGGGTTATTCCGCATGTTCCACTGCTCATACCTTTCATGCCAACATCGTTGAACTTGTGTACCAGTGCCAAGAGGAGGTAGACGAGAAGGTCCAGCGAGTCGGCGTCACAGCCATCAAGGTCGGCAGTGAGTCTCAGGCCAACGCCGAGCGGCTGGGCGTGGACCTTGCGACCTTGCTGTTGAGCAAAGGAGCAAAGGAGATCCTGACGGTGGCCAGACAGCTTAATGATGCCAGATAATGTCTGGTCAGGGATGATGCAATCCTCTTGACGACAATTAACAGTCTTTTGCAGCAACTCTGGGCTGCTCCTCATCACACAATCCAATAGTTGAAAATTTGTCAGAAAAACTGCAGTTTTTCGATGTCAGAACTGTACTTTTGATGATATGCCAGAGTTTTTCCACATACATAGTAATGACCACGTTCTGTCATCATGAAAAACAGAGTATGTTTTTGTTTAACTCGAGCTCAACTACAAACATTCACACTTTTAGCTGTTTTTTTTAAATGAAAAATTAAGTTATGAAGAAAATGAATGTGAACAAATGAGCCATTTTGCAACGTACTCATATGTATGTGTGGATTTTCATGAATTATTTCCTATGTGTATCCGTTCTTGGTTTACAAGTGCATGTCAGCTTGAGTTAGTTTTCCGCTCCGAGTTAACTTTGTACCGTGCTCTTACATTGATAAGTTATCATTCGCCTTAAGTGTCTTTTTGTTTACACGTTTCTCAGTGTGGCTTTAATCACTATTAAAGGAACAGAAGCAAATAATGGCATATGCCTGTCTCATTTTTACTTTATTTTTTTTTTAGGTCTATTAAAACACTTTGTGCAGATGACGTAATACAGTGATACCTCCAAGAGTTAATAGGCTACGCCTCAAAAGTCAAACAATGCTGCATTAGAGTTACTGAGGGCTAACAACGGTTTGTTCTACAATGCTAATGTATTGTCGTCCTTTTATCACGGTTGATTCCATACCCTAACCCTAATAAGCGAGTTTCCCGTAGTCACGTTCATTATGTATAAATTGAATATAGTTACAGCATAGAAATTCCAACCTTTTAAATACATGAACATTAGAGCCCTCTAAAAATGAAATAACAACCCTATAGTTACCTTTATACTCATAATACACCAGGATCCCTCTGAACTTGTCTCCTACTACAACAATACCCTCTCCTGTCTCGATGAAGTGGCCCCTAAAAAAAATCAAAATGGTCGCTTTTCTCCCATACTGCCCCCGGTACATTCCTGCACTCCATAATATGACGTCCTGTAAACGCCAGCTTGAGAACCTGTACAAGAAATATGGCCTAACTCTTCATCTCCAAGCTGATACAGATTTTTTTTTACAACAAAACATGCTAGGTTAATTGGCGACTCCAAATTGTCCATAGGTATGAATGTGAGTGTGAATGGTTGTTTGTCTAAATGTGCCCTGTGATTGGCTGGCAACCAGTCCAGGGTGTACCCCGCCTCTTTGAGCATCTTTGAGTACTCTGAAAAGCACTATACAAATAAAATGTATTATTATTATTATTATTATAAACCGTTGACTATTATACTACTATTTCATGTATTATTACTATTTCAACTACACTTTTTTACTCCAGGAGGAAAAGTTTACTGGTGAGCTAGTTTTGAATCATTCACACTTCAGGTACAATATAGCACTATAGAGCATTACACAATTCATTCATATTGCTGTACATTTATTGAAAATTAAAAATCTTAGTACCCCTGTGATAACTTGGTAGCGGATTGATTGATTGAAGCTAACGTTAGTGGAGAGATGAATTACAACAATATGCGTTACACAAAATTGTTTATAAAATTTATGTACAAAATAAAGATTCTCTTCATATAAACAACTATTATGATACAAAAATGATGGCATTTATGCGATACAATTTATGGATAAAATAAAATAATAAAATGTCAAATTTGTTAAACAGCATAATGTTTCATTATTGATCTGTCAGCTAAGTTTCAGAAAATGTGCTATTTATGGATTTCCAGTATTTAATCCTTATTGTCTCTAAATATACACAAGTATTTTTTCCCCCATTAATGAAGCAACTGGGAGTTGAGGATCTACAGTGGTGGTTCTTAACTGGTTTGGCTTCGGTGGTCAACCAACCTTTACGGGATCAAAATTAACATTAGTGTTTAGTACGAACGTGCAATGACTAGTGTTGGCCATGAGTAACCTAATTTGGGTCCGGGAGCGGTGAGAGTCTACAGTGGACTGCTGATGGGTCGTATGGCGTGATGACACAGAAGACACAACCAGCCTCCTGGAAAGCTTGCCTCATCTCCACCTGGTGGTCCAAACACAAGCTGCATTAGATCGTACCATTGTACCAACACTTTGGAGATGCTTTGTTATTGTATTTATATTATGTATTGTGTCTGTTATCCCATTTGCTATGATTTTCTGATCTTATCCTGAAAGTAAGTCCTCCACATGCTTATCACCTGATTCAAGTAGCCTTGGATGTCTAGGTGTGTGAGCCTATCCTGTATAACTATACTTAGAACATGATAAAAAACAGTTTTGTGTTAAGATTTTTGGCTTTCTGGGACAGATTAGTTGGATTCATATTACCGTATTTTCTGGACTATAAGTCGCACAAAGCAAAAAATGCATAATTAGGTAAAAAAAAACATACATAAGAGTCGCACTGGAGTATAAGTCGCATTTTTTGTGGGTAATTTATTTTACAAACTACTTGACCAAAACAGACATTACGTTCTCTTGGAAGGCAAGTTCTAACATTAATAAAAGAATAGAGAATAAGATATGCTAACACAATGGTAATTCAGCTAGACAAAAAATAAACATAAACAAAAAAGGTGTCCAGTGTTTATGTAACAAAAACAGTTTTTTCATTTATAAGTCGCTCCGGAGTATAAGTCGCAGGAACAGCCAACCTATGAAAAAAAAAGTGTGACTAGTCCGGAAGTCTAGTCCTATAGTCCGGAAAATACGGTATTTGTTATGGGAAAAATTGGTTCAGTTAGCCTACGTTATGGCTTAAGTCTTCACTAACCAAGGTTCTAAAATCGGCCTTTATGAAGAAAGCAAGGTTCAGTTTTCGATAATACTGACTCTTAATATCAACTACTCCTAAATGTAGACCTGTTTAAGACTGGATTTCATGAAGAAACCTGACTTATATAGTCTATAATGACATGCTTGTATTTATCCCTTAAACCCCTTGGCAAAGTCAGCTGCATGAGGCGATAGCAGGCTAGTCATACTAGTTTAGTTAGATCCAGACACAGTCCCACTACGGCCCCTCCACTTCCTGGTAACTTCACTGCTGATCCAAACTGCAGAGTAAACACGGATCATTAGAAGAAACACTCTTCAGAAGGTCCAGATGGAAAAATGACTTCGTACAGAGACGGTGAGCACCTACTTGTTTTGCCAGCTCAACCATCTTGAGGTTGCCAGGACCAAGGCACTCATCAGAGTACACAGACCTGGACAGGTATCGTTTTAGCTGTTAAGTCAATGTATGCTTTTCACATTCAAGGAATGCATAAATTAGACGATTTACCTTCTTAGCTCAAAGTTTTGGTCCATTAGCTCTGCTAGACGCTTCCAGTCTTTGTCCGTTAGAGCAACCCTGAGAGAAAGAAGAAAAAAAATTAATTCATTCATTTTCTACCGCTTCCATCCTCACGAGAGGCGGAGTACACCCTGGAGTCGTGGCCAGCCAATCACAGGGCACATATAGACAAACAACCATTCACACTCACATTCATACCTATGGACAATTTGGAGTCGCCAATTAACCTAGCATGTTTTTTGGGTTTTTTTTGGAATGTGGGAGGAAACCGGAATACCTGGAGAAAACCCACGCATGAACGGGTGGAACATGCAAACTCCACACAGAGATGGCCGAGGGTGGAATTGAACTTGGGTCTCCTAGCTGTGAGGTCTGCACGCACACCGCCGTGCAGCCCCCAAGAATTTTTTTTTTACATAAATTTTAAAAAAAGATAAAAAATCAACCAGATTAATCACTGTTTTAAATTAATTAATCATGATTAATCAACATTCGCAACTACATCTGAAATATACCATTTTCTTTACTGTATTTAATGAAGAGAAAGATAAATGAGGATTATATAATGTAGAAAATCTGAATTAAGAACTACATAGTGAGTGATTATGTTTTTCTTTATCATCCTGTTTATCTACATATAAACTATAGAGACAATTTTGTGACATTTGACGTGACGTGCGTCCTCTGGTGAGCATGCGTTAATCACACACACACACACACACACATATATATTTAAAAACCATAATCAATCTATGAAAATTGTGCATAATTAAATATCTTTACAAATAGTGTTTCAATCCACAATTATTCAAGCTAACCTGGCTTGATCAGTAAGGTGAGCAAAGGTCTCCATGGCTTCAACCACCAAAGGCTCCCCTGTTACAAGACAATGATTTGAGCCCAAATAGGGAAAATAAAAGTATCAGTGCTAATTATTCAAAAGCAATGTTGGGGATAAAAAAAAAAACAAAACGAAGTCTACCGTTGATCCAGCGCTGACGGACGTTGCTATGAATGCGTCCAGAGTCGCTGGGGTCACTCAAGTAGGCCAACCAGAACGGGGGCAAAGCACACATATCCATTGAGATGTAGTTACCTGAAAGTGTAAAGCACACACATGTAACGCTAATATTGACGTAGTACTTATACGTATACAGTGACGTGAATACCGTAACCCTGCTCTTCCATGAGCGTCTTGTTGAAATCCATGTAGATTAAACCTTCATAGACCTGCACATGAGGAGGCCACTAGTTAGTAGAGAGATATTCCTTGATAAATCACTTGTTGTTGGGATATGAAATTTCAGTTAAATATATTTTTAAAAAATTAAAAATAATTTTAAAAAAATGTTTTTTTAAAATAAAAATAAAAACTAACAGGGTGATAAATAGATAGAAGTGGAATGAAGGTTATAGGATTTACACAAAGTGTGCAATTATTATTTAACAAAATGTGGGCACCCTTGTTTTACTGATTTGAATACCTTTAGAACTCACTACTGGAAGACAAAATTAGTTTGGTAAACTCTCTGACCCTTGACCTACATATACAATCATGAGAAAGGTGGCATTAAGTTGCATCTTCTGTGAAGAGTAGTACAAGTTCGCCTCAAAGCATTTGTCATATGACAATGAGAGCAAAGATTGTTCAACATCATGGTCAAGGGGAAGGATACAAAAGCTTCCACTGTGAGGAGCATAGTGAGGAAATGGGAAACCACAAGGCACAGTCCTAGTTAAGGCCCGAGAAAAATCTCAGATAAGCAAAGTCCGAGGATGGTGAGAACAGTCAAACTCAACCCACAGACACTTCCTGTGAACCTGGTATTTATTTGACACTGACATTGACACTGACCTGTACAACCCGGTCCTGCAGGCCTGCAGTAATGAAGAGTTCTTCGCTTTCCACGCTGAGAATGAAGTTGGCTCGAACTGGCTTTGGTAGATCCTGGCATGCGTGGTATGCAAACATTATTTTATCATATTTAATATTCACATCATTTGACATGAGACTTTAAAGGCCATTCATTCCTCAAAATCTGTGTCATTTGCATACCCAGGAAATAAAGTAGTGCATAAATTCATTCATTCATTTTCTACCGCTTACCCTCACGAGGGTTGCAGGGGGTGCTGGAGCCTATCCCAGCTGTCTTCGGGCGAGAGGCGGGGTACACCCCGGACTGGTGGCCAGCCAATCACAGGGCACATTTAGACAAACAATCATTCACACTCACATTCATACCTATGGACAATTTGGAGTCGCCAATTAACCTAGCATGTTTTTGGAATGTGGGAGGAAACCGGAGTACCCGGAGAAAACCCACACATGCACGGGGAGAACATGCAAACTGGCAGAGGGTGGAATTGAACCCGGGTGTCCTAGCTTTGAGGTCTGTGCACTAACCACTCAATTGCCGTGCAGCCCCCAAGAAAAAAATTATTAAATAAAATTTTTAAAATGATTTAAAAAAAATCAACCAGATTAATCACAGTTTTAACTTAATTAATCATGATTAATCACCACGCGCAACTATGTCTGAAATATGCCATTTTCTTCAAAACACTTTGAATTGTGGAATTGAACCCGGGTCTCCTAGCTGTGAGGTCTGCACGCTAACCACTCGATGACCCTGCAGCCCCCAAGAAAAAAAATATTAAATACATTTTAAAAAATGATTTTAAAAAATCAACCAGATTAACCAGTTTTAACTTAATTAATCATGATTAATCACCACGCGCAACTTTGTCTGAAATATGCCATTTTCTTTAAAACACTTTGAATTGTGGAATTGAACCCGGGTCTCCTAGCTGTGAGGTCTGCACGCTAACCACTCGACGACCGTGCAGCCCCCAAGGAAAAAATTATTAAATACATTTTTTAAAAAATCAACCAGATTAATCAGTTTTAACTTAATTAATCATGATTAATCACCACGCGCAACTATGTCTGAAATATGCCATTTTCTTTAAAACACTTTGAATTGTGGAATTGAACCCGGGTCTCCTAGCTGTGAGGTCTGCACGCTAACCGCACGACCACCGTGCAGCCCCAACTAGTGCATAAATGCACAATAAAAATAACTTTAAAATACATTTTTTCATTACATCAAATGTCCTGCACATTGATCTGATTGCATATTTACATCGCCTACATTGCCAACCTTTGGCCCAGAGGTCGTTTGCATGTTATATGCAACATATGGTTTGATTGGTGGATTCTA
Source organism: Doryrhamphus excisus (assembly GCF_037039965.1). NCBI lineage: Eukaryota > Metazoa > Chordata > Actinopteri > Syngnathiformes > Syngnathidae > Doryrhamphus > Doryrhamphus excisus. The sequence goes on from NC_136364.1 coordinate 15,326,226, forward strand.
CTCCTAATAAAATGCGTGTTTTCACACGGTTAGTGCCGCATTCATTTTGGTAAAATGGCATGGATTTAGTGGAATGGTCTTAATATGTTCAATAGGTTATGGTGCATATTATTTCTGTGTTACCTCCACAAAGCGATGGAGGTTACGTACAGTATGTGGTGTCATGCACACAGTCATGCAATTAAGGGGCGTCCTTACATCATCTATGAGGTTGTAGAATTTCATGAGACATTTCAGGGTGGCTGAGACAATGGCACTGTGCAGAGAATTGGAAAACCAAGCAATGATTTTACTATCATTTCAACAATATGTATATAATTATAAACCAAAAAGTGTATTACCTGCTCCCAGCAAGACCCTTCAACAAGTCATATGGAGAATATGGATTGGATTAAAGATGTTTGATATACTAATTGACTCTAATAGTTATGAATTGATGAGTATAAATGTACGTGACCCTTACCACTTGCCGAGGAATGTTTGTGTCATACTTTAGTGTGAAGTTCTGCTTTGTCAAAGCAATACTGCAAAAAAAAATAAAAATAATAATAATAATAACAAGTGATGAAATACCAAAACACTGACAGGTCTCCAGTCGTGCATTAAAAGCCTGCACATTGGTCATCATTGGGCTAATCGATGGAAATCTTACCCTTGTTTGGAGCAGAACTGGTAGAATTTCTTACAAGTGGCTTGCAAGAGTCGGAGTCCTCCCAGGTATCTGAGTTATATGATTCATACATTACATACATTTAACAATAATGTCGTTTGTTTTTGTTTTTTTTAATCATACCCACCCTTCTTTCAGACTGATACTGAACAAATCTTGCAAGCTTCCAAACTCTGTGGGGTCATTGAGTGGGTGAGGGAGTAGAACCTGTAATAGCAGTATATAATTGTAGATGTTTTCAGTGATAATGATGAGTGCATAAATGTGTGTGTGTGTGTGTGTGTGTGTGTGTGTGTGTGTGTGTGTGTGTGTATGTACCAAAGTGTGGCTCTTTACGAGGGTGACCTCGGCCCAGAAGTTTGAGATAGACATAGCAATGGTTTTCCCGTTGAAACCATCTGATGGATTCCCCATCAATCCAACCCTGTATTGTTACTCAGTATTAATTCCATGCATGGCGGGGTTACAACACTTGAGTCATAATGTACTGCAGTATTTATCATACTTAGGGATGGGTACCAAATTCAGTAGTTTTGAAAGTACCGAACCAAATTCCTTTGGTAGTACCAAGTAATGATTCATATAAAATCAAAGTTTTTGGTATGTAAACACACCCTTTGTGACTGATTACATGTACTGCATGAACCCGTCATTACATGCACTACAAAAACATGCATGAATTGCCTTAAAACTATTTTTAGAAAAGAAATATCCAAGTAAATTCAGTAGTTTAACCGTAGGCAAGACGCTTCAAATGTGAATGGTATCCATCCCTAATCATAGTTCATGTTTTTATGTTAAACTAACCTGGCGTAAGACCGATATGTAATGGGGCTGTCAGATGTGTCGTCTTGCCGGGTGGCAAAACGGGTGAGCCACTTGGTGTAGTCTGAAAGACCCTGAAATTTTAAACAGACAAATATGTTAAGGAAGTATTTGTAAAATGCAGTTCTTGAAAAATCTCTCAAAAAAGGACATACCGAGTTGGTATCCACGTTCTCTTATTTGCAGCTCAATAGAATAAAACACCACTCAATGACTCGGAATTATAATGGGATTCTATCTATCACTGCTACTCGCCTTGCCCTCCCAATTACAATGGGATAATACAACCGCTACTCACCTTGCCCTCCCAATTACAATGGGATAATACAACCGCTACTCACCTTGTCCTCCCAATTACAAAAGGATACTATCACCGCTACTGGCCTTGCCCTCCCAATTACAATGGGATATTACAATCGCTACTCACCTTGCCCTCCCAATTACAATGGGATACTACAACCGCTACTCACCTTGCCCTCCCAATTACAATGGGACACTATAACCGCTACTCACCTTGCCCTCCCAATTACAATGGGATACTACAACCGCTACTCACCTTGCCCTCCCAATTACAATGGGACACTATAACCGCTACTCACCTTGCCCTCCCAATTACAATGGGATACTACAACCGCTACTCACCTTGCCCTCCCAATTACAATGGGATACTACAAGCGCTACTCGCCTTGCCCTCTCAATTACAATGGGATACTACAACCGCTACTCACTTTGCCCTCCCAATTAAAATGGGATCCTATCACCGCTACTCGCCTTGCCCTCCCAATTACAATGGGATTCTATCACTGGTCCTCGCCTTGCCCTCCCAATTACAATGGGATACTACAAACCGCTACTCGCCTTGCCCTCCCAATTACAATGGGATTCTATCACCGGTCCTCGCCCTCCCAATTACAATGGGATCCTATCACCGCTAATCATCTCGCCCTCCCAATTACAATGAGATCCTATCACCGCTCCTCACCTTACCCTCCCAATTACAATGGGATACTATTAGCTGATCCTAAACAAGCCAATCAATATACACTTCAGTGTCCGACTGATTATTGTTTTTCACTCCCAACAACTCAAGCACAAAAAGCCCATGTAAGAAAAGTACAAACCACTTGTCCAATGAGATGAAAGCCAGTAGGAAGCTTCATTCCAAACACCTCAAGCAGATTCTCGTTGATCAACCTCTCCTGAGGGAGAAGAAATTGTAGTTTTAATCCTAAAAGATAGTTGGCCATTACAAGTTTTACCAGTGAAGGAAGGAATTTACTGTGATGTAGCAGGAACATTGGACAAATGTTACAAAAAGTACAAAATGGCGGTGTGAAATGAATTATGTGGACTGTCTTCTTTTTTCACAAACCCAGAATTTTCCAAAGGACCTGTCCGTGGCTTTCGTCCGCAGACTCAGGAAGTCAGACAAGTAGGGCAGCGTGTCTTTCTGCAAGCAGTAAAACACCACACTTGCGAAGCGGGAAGGTGTCAGCCCTTCCTGGGGTTTCTCCAAGAAGCGAGTTATCCTTCATCAAAAGGCAACATAAAAAGTTGCCCTGAGGTGATTCAGTCTGGACTAAAAAGAAAAATAATCAATTTCTGCTCACCTGTGAGAATCGGGGCAGACTTCTACAATTCCCCTGGAGCTGCTTTTCTCGCTTTCCTCCATCTCATAGTAGATGATCAGCTCTCCAGGCTGCGGATCAGACACAAAATAAGTACAGTGGAACCACAAAGGTCAAATACATCTGAAATACAACAATTTTAGAAAATGCTGATATTCTCCCCCAATTTTGGATCAACAATTAACTCACTTCATCCACACTTCACCTCAGCTTCACATCTAATGAGAGGTCTTTTCATTACCTTAGAACTGGAGTTTAAGCATACTTGCACATCTGGTTGGACTTCTCACTTCCACAATACTTCCACAATATCAAAACTCAGAACAGATTGGAGTTCCTTTACCGTAATGATAAAATAAAGGCGAAATTAACACTTAATTATTCATTCATTCATTTTCTACCTCTTATCCTCACAAGGGTCGCGGGGGTGCTGGAGCCTATCCCAGCTGTCTTTGGGCGAGAGGCGGGGTACACCCTGGACTGGTGGCCAGCCAATCACAGGGCACATATAGACAAACAACCATTCACACTCACATTCATACCTATGGATAATTTGGAATCACCAATTAACCTAGCATGTTTTTGGAATGTGGGAGGAAACCGGAGTACCCGGAGAAAACCCACGCATGCACGGGAAGAACATGCAAACTCCACACAGAGATGGTCGAGGGTGGATTTGAACCCTGGTCTCTTACTATGGTACCCATTATGTCATTGGATGGTCATATCACCTTGTACTTTGGTACGTGACAAAAATAAAATAAAAAAAAAAACTATATTAGGAAAGCAGGAAGTGAACAAATGTAACAGTTACTGATTGTAAAAGTACCAGATGGAGGGGTAGGATTTAATAGGCTTTGCTTCTTCCTACTCCTTTTGGACATGTGGAATTCTGAACTGATTATGTGATGCATTCAATTGTAATCTGATGCATGTTCAAATGAAATAAAACCATTACCATTAGAAAATTAAAACAATTCTCACCTTTGAGCGGAAGAAACGGATAACTTGACCAATGTCAAAATTGTGGTCTGCACACAACATGTCTCCCGCTATCTGCTCACACAGAAGTAAAATCAAGCACAGACACAAACTATTGATTTAATTGTATTTTCAAATAAATGTGCAAAGCAAATGTGAATTTATCTTACCACCACATCATCTTGCAGCTTGCGACTACGTATGGCCAGCTCCAGGTCAGCCACAGCGCCAAGACGGTCCACCAGGGTGGTGCTGCCATCATTTATTACGTTTTCTAGAGGGAAATCATTTGCTGTAGCCCAGCGCTCAAAATGCTTATATCTAAAAATCAGGGAGAGGAGAACAGATTTTAACACTTTTGAGATTGAATAAATTAAACAAACAAATCTTTCACTTAATTTAAAATAACAACCATGAATAAAAGCAATTAAAAAAATAAAGCCTGTCTTAAGCGGCACGCCGGTCGAGTGGTTAGCATGCAGACCTCACAGCTAGGAGACAAGGGTTCAATTCGGCCATCTGTGTGGAGTTTGCATGTTCTCCCCGTGTATGCGTGGGTTTTCTCCGGGTACTCCGGTTTCCTCCCACATTCCAAAAACATGCTAGGTTAATTGGCGACTCCAAATTGCCTTCATTCATATTAGCGTATGTCTGCTAACTTGCTGCTAGCAGTCTGTGCATCCATTCATTAGTGTGTGAACTCACTTGTCTGCATTCGTGACAAGATAAACCTCCGTGAATAACTGACGCCTGAGGACAAAACAGACATAGATTTAGCACAATGACAAGTTATGTCAACGTTACAGCGGCAAAGAATGGAGAAAACACATACATGACACTTCAATGTTACTGAGACTCACATGTTGACTGTCTCCCACCAAAAGTCCAGGATCTTCTTTCCTCCGATGCCAGGAAGCAAGGCTTTTGGCACCCCAGTGAGGTGGCTGTACAAGCCGCTATCATCGTTCTGGTTGAGGAGAGATGATGAAGATAACAAGACTGACAATGTTGTTAAATGCTGCATGCCTTGTAGAGTGAATTGTATTTGGTCTATCAATATTACATTCATTTATTCATTTTGTACCGCTTTTCCACACGAGGGTCGCGGGGGTGCTGGAGCCTATCCCAGCTGTCTTTGGGCGAGAAGCGGGGTACACCCTGGACTGGTGGCCAGCCAATCACAGGGCAAATATAGACAAACAACCATTCACACTCACATTCATACCTATGGACAATTTGGAGTCACCAATTAACCTAGCATGTTTTTGGAATGTGGGAGGAAACCGGAGTACCCGGAGAAAACCCATGCATACACGGGGAGAACATGCAAACTCCACACAGAGATGGCCGAGGGTGGAATTGAACCCTGGTCTCCTAGCTGTGAGGTCTGCGCAAACCAACTCAACCGCCGTGCCACCCTCAATATTACCTGTTATATTATTTCTAAGGCTGCCAATCGATTAAACTATTTGATTGTGATTAATTGCATTTTCTCCACAGACAACTCAGGATTAATCACCTTTAATCACAGATGGAAATACGTTTTTTATCTATAATAATTAGGGGAAATCTCTTTGTGGTAAATGACAATAATTACAACAAATTTTATGAAAAGGGAAATCAATTTCAGAACTATGGACCGTTATTTAAAACAATACAGTCAGCAAGCATATTTTTTATTAATATTTTTCTTTGTTATTAGCATATTAGCTTTAGGGGATGACTGGGTTAACCACATTTCTTGAATGTACGTAAAAAGTCAATATTGGAATACCGGGTACTCCGGTTTCTTCCCACATTCCAAAAACATGCTAGGTTAATTGGCGACTCCAAATTGTCCATAAGTATGAATGTGAGTGTGCATGGTTGTTTGTCTATATGTGCCCTGTGATTGGCTGGCCACCAGTCCAGGGTGTACCCCACCTCTCGTCCGAAGACAGCTGGGATAGGCTCCAGCAGCCCCACGATCCTCGTGAGGATATGCAGTAGAAAAAGAATGAATTAATTTTTATTAATTATAAATTATTGTTTTATTTATCGTTTAAGCCGCTACTTTCTTCTTAAACTCTAAACCCTGCGGCTTAGGACTGGGTGATATGGACCAAAACTATACATATATTGGTTGGATATAAATATATATCGCAATATTTACTATGTAACAGTTTTTTCACTGTTGCTTTTCCTTTCATGAGAACCGCAACAATGTTGCGGTAGAAAGCACACAGCTGAGGACAACTTATGTTCCTGCATACCAACATGGCGGCCAAACCCGCCAAAGCCGTACTACGGCAGTGCAAGTGAAGTGAATTAAGGTCTTACTATCCAGCGTCTTTGGTATACACATTGAAGGTTACAGGCGGAAGTACAGTATTCCATTTAAGACACAGCAGATGTGTTCTCATCAAAACCGGTATTTATAATACACCTCTACGACAAATGTCAAGAGTTGTAAAACTAGTTTCATAGAAGGTAGACTTTTACCGCACATGTTGAGATGACAAGTTGACAATGTAATTGTGGGGTGAACAGGTACACACAATAGTGTTGCTGCACAGCAGTGTGAGGCATACACATGAAAAATATTACACTTGATTTTCCAAAAAAATGTAAATGATTTACTTTAAAACAGATTTCCACAGCCTAAGCGGTAGTACTTGCCAAGGTCCGTAGGTTGATCACAGCTTCTGTCTTAATGAACTTACGGAGCAAAGGTGACTCTAACTTCCAGAATATTTGGGGTACAGAAGTAAATGAGGCATCAAACTAAAGTTCGAAGCCATGCTTTATCATCGCAACCATGATTTTTTACAAATGTCAACATTCTGTAACATTGTAACAGGAAAATAACAGCGAGCCGGCTAACTTTTCTTACTTGGTTAGCTTAATGCTACTGCAGCACTTACCTTTATTTGAGTCTCTAAAACGGTGCCGTGACCGGCCACAAGTAATATACAAATCATTGGTAATCCTCGGTTTCTCTTGCTAAGGACGTTCCTTGTTGATTGAGCAATGTATCATTAGCTTAAAACGCCAAGCCAAAACCAATGTGCGAGCCGTGAATGAGCTGTTCCAAATTCACGAGTTTTGAATCGAGAATCACGGGTACTTGTCTTATCTCGTGCGAGTTTCTGCACGCACTCAAGGTGTGTGAGTCAGTGAATCATGAAAACACGACTCGGAAAAAGGAATCGAGTTTCCCGTCACTGGTAAGTACTTCCGTCACCCAGTATACAAAATAAAATGTTCTCGCCAAAATAAAATGTACTATTATTTATATACCAACTTTAATAAACATGAGTCAAAGTAAAATATGGCATACACATAATATGTTTTTTTTTTTTGCCCACCTATATTAACAAGATGTTACATTGTTACAATGTAATTAATTCCAAGGTAAGGCTAAATAAAAAATGTAATAAAAATAATATAATACAAAGCAAAATGATAGTAAAAGTCAGAATCGTGTCGCATTGATATGCATAAGAAGCACAAATACAATAGAAAGAAGAAGTACGGGAGATGATCCTGATGTCGCCTTATTTAAAAGGTGTGATTCAGACACTGGACTGAATATTTTGGATAATTCTCAATTAGTTTCAAATGTTTCATGCACGTTTGACAAATGTCAAGTCAAAGCATTTCAAGTACTCTTTTGGCCCAAGTGTGGTTTGTGTTGAAAGAGCAAAAACAGGCTTTTTCACTGTGGCTCTGTGCTGGATGCAATGCCATGTTGTCGGAGAACATTGCGCAGGATCTGATTCTTGGATTTGCAGTCTTCAACCTGAGCAGGGAAGACACAAATATCACTGTTGATACATATATCATTTATTATGAACATATACTGTACAGTTCAGACGGGACGGCTGAGGACTGCGAGTACCATGATAGCGATAGTTGAGTATTGACAAAGTCATTCAAAGTCATGTCATTAATTGTGCAATAATGCTATTTGTATACTGTATATGTATTAGCCCAGTGGAAAAAGCTAATTATCTGCTCTTTGCCTCAAATCAATCCATCTATGCTGGAGTCTATCCCAGCTGACTTGGGGCGAGAGGCAGGGGTACACCCTGGACAGGTCACCAGCCAATCGCAGTTTTAATAGATTACCCTCATGTAATCACAACATCGTATTGATCCACATTTTGAACAGAGGTAATACTGTAATTATTGGACACATTATGTATTTTTACAGGCGGCACAGCGGTCTAGTGGTTAGCGCGCAGACCTCACAGCTAGGAGACCAGGGTTCAATTACGCCCTCTGCCATCTCTGTGTGGAGTTTGCATGTTCTCCCCGTGCATGCGTGGGTTTTCTCCGGGTACTCCGGTTTCCTCCCACATTCCAAAAACATGCTAGGTTAATTGGCGACTCCAAATTGTCCATAGGTATGAATGTGAGTGTGAATGGTTGTTTGTCTATATGTGCCCTGTGATTGGCTGGCGATCAGTCCAGGGTGTACCCCGCCTCTCGCCTGAAGACAGCTGAGATAGGCTCCAGCACCCCCGCGACCCTCGTGAGGAAAAAGCGGTAGAAAATGAATAAATGAATGTATTTTTACACACCAACATACCTCTTGTCTGAGGAGCTGATTGTCAATCCTAAGTCGATCGAGTGCGCTGAGATCTTCCCCCAACTTCAGGTTGCTCTGTCGGAGTTCCTTGATGTAGTCACAGGCTTTGGACAAAATTCCACCTTTACTCTGTGTATGTGTGTATGGGTGTTAAAAAAAGAGGTCAGAAAAAATATCAGTATTATACCTAGACCATATACTGTAATTAAATAGGGGTGTCACAAGACTAGATGTTATAATATATATATATATACTATATATGCATATATATATGTACTATATATATATATGTGTGTGTACATATATATCTATGTGTGTGTGTGTGTATATATATATATATTTATATGTGTATATATATACACATATACATACATATATAAGTATATATATATATGTATGTATGTATATATATATATATATAAGTATATATATGTATGTGTGTATGTATATATATATATATATATATATATATATATATATATATATATATATGTGTGTGTGTGTGTGTAAATATACATATATATATAAACTTCCTAGTTCCTAGAGTATTGAAAGGAGCTAGCTTACCTGTCCTGTCTTGGTGTAGTCAATGTTGCAGTCTGGTATTGTCTTCGACAGCTGCACAATCCAGTTATTAATTTTGTCGCGACGCCGGCGCTCAACTATAGTGAGAAAATGTATCCATTTGTCATTCTGCTTTATTCAGCGCAAGAACCTTGAGTGGAATTTCTACTAACCTTCATTGTGCTGTGCACGTCTTTTCTCATCTCTGGAACCCCGAGGAGGCTCTTGTTTTCTGAAACGCATGCCATCTTGTGAGATTTTTCCTTAATTTACAAGCAAACGTGCGTAAATTGTGGTAGACAAAGTGTAAATACGCTATGTATGGCTGAGTGCGAGGAGCGATTGTCCTTTGGGTGGATCCCGTCAAAACCTCCTGGGGTGACATCATCACATAGAGCTGCCCTGAAAAACAAGTTCAGGTTTAAAAAGTGGGTGGGACTTAGGTTCTGAAAGTGGGGTATGTGAATAAAATAGCTTGTACATATTTAAAATATGTACACATCATGTTAGTGTTTTTTATTACCTGTGGGCGTGGTCTGGCTGAGTAGCGTATCAGAGGCCTGCACTGTGGTCACCATGGTCCCAGTTGCGGCTTCAGCAATGGTGGCAGGATAATATGAGTACTGTGTCTCACTGCTGCCATCCCCCTCTAACCCTTCGGACTGAGAGAACACAGCCTGCAGTAAAAGAAGTGTTACTCATTCCGCAGGGAAAGCTACTGCTAACATGTGATTGAATGATGTCATTAACTCACTTCAACAGATATATCATGACAAGTAACCAATTGTAAATACTATGTATCATTAGCCACGTATACATGGACCCAAATATTCCAATTGCATTCAGTTTATTTGCTGAAACGGAATGAATTGAACCTTTGTATACACCTCATTCCAATCCGAATGAACATATAATCGAATTGACAGGGGTGGAATATTCCTTTCCCCAATCCGATTGAGATATCTTGTACCCGCTCAAACGGAAAGTTTTCTTCTTCTGTTGTTTATTGGCGGTTGGCAAGCAGCTTTCGTGTGCATTACCGCCATCTGTGGAACAGAATCTAAACACTTCTATAATTATATATAAAAAATATATATCTATATACATAAAACATGTCCCGAGTTTAATTATAAAATATTAGCAAGATTGAATTTGATATTTTCCTGTTTAAGTTCTTTCAGCACATGCTCAGATATGACGTAACACGCAGCTTGAGACGTTCTTCGGTTTTAAAAATGGAGGCGAGCAATCGCCACTGGAGTGCTGCGGAAAGTTTGTTTTTGATCCAAACTAAATTTCAAAACTGGAACGAACGAAAAACTGGCAATACTGAGTTATTCCAACAAGGGAAATAAAAACTTAGCGAAGTCGGTATCATGTGATGTTGATGTTTACGTTTTACTGCGCATGCCCCATTGACTATTCTGGTTGATTATAGCGACACATGTAGACAAGAGATTGGAATATTCCTTTCCATGCATACCATTGTTTTCGGAAAAGTCATTCGGAAAGAGAAAAACTCATGTAAACGTGGCTAGTGATGCTCCAATCAGGCTTTCATGCAGCTGATTCCTATACCGATCACCCATGAGTCTGATCGCCCAGTACTGATCACATGTTTTAACTGTACATTCTTCCATATAGGAAACACTTGATTAATAACGGGATACATTAAACACAAGATTAGTACGCTCACCTGCGTGATGGCCTGAGTGGTTGCGGGGAACCCAGTGACCAGACTCACTGCCGCAGCTCCATCTGTCTGACCCTCCAACTGGCCGTCTGACACCTGGATCACTCTGTAGGTCACCTAGGACCACAAGTTATTGAGAAGTGTCACATGAACCCGAGACAAACACAACAAAACCAGGCTGCAACTCTTAATGTTGAAAATTAGATCGTCAATAAGCAGGCCTAAGGATGCGTTCATGTTTGCAGTCTGGTACGTTAGTCAAAATAAAACTAAGTAATTTTTTTGCATGAAGTTACGCCCTGATTAGACCACTTATGTAACATACCTTTATTTACCTTGTGCAATGCGTTGCTTTGCAAGGGAGGGTGAAATTAGCTTGTTAGCTAATAATCGAGCGATGTTATTCTTTCTCAGTGTGGCTTCGCAGGCACATACTGTATTCATCCGCCTAGCATGGGCCGGGCAAACATCGGGCCTCATTGGGTTAAAAAAAATGGCGGAGGACGCCTTTATAGAGGCGGCATCAAGATAACATACTTGCTCACTGTGCAACGAAATGAAAACAACACATCCACAGCAAGACACATCTCATAATATGCACTAAAGAGAACACGCAACAGTTATTTCCAAATGCCCGCAAGACATGCCGGGTCGCCGCCTGCAACAACAATATGAACTGTAAAGAATAAAATATTATATCAAGAGTATGTTATTTTGTAAGCAAAAAATGTGACAATACATGGCTAAATGTTGGGAGAAAGAGTACCACAAGCTACCCAGCATGCTTTGCGGCAGGAATATATGGGTGTTTTTGGGCATAATATTGGTAATACACGTAAATATTTGTTGGGTAGGTTACTTGGGTGTGTCGTGTGTTTTGTTTGGATGCTTTTTTTGTACAGCGTATGTCACTTATTCCCCTGCTGGCACTACTTTTCATGTTTATGGACAAAATTTTTTTAATGAATTTATCAGAGCATATCCATAACCACAAAATGTTATAACACTAACTGTACTAGCAGAGTAAATGAACAAGAGTTGGTTTAACTGGACCAAACATGCAGCCAAAGTTACCAATAAAAAATATACAGACAATCATAAAGGCTTTTTTCCTTTTGGAAAAAATGTGTTCCAAAACTCCTTCCTACCTGTCCACCTCCTCCTTCTGTCTTGAATAAATATTTGATAGGTTGGTCTGCGAATGTGGCGGCAGACTGGATGGTAGCAATAGCTGCTGGGTCCTCTGCGGTGGCAACAGAGCCTGTGGGAGCACATAACCACAACAGAAATGCTCATATAAGCTCTTGGACCATCATTATTATGTGCTATCATGTTGTACATCTGATCCATGGTTATGACTTTTCATATAATGGGATAAACACACTCCCACTAATTAATGAAAAACTGTAAACACAAGATTCTATTGAGAACTAGTTACAACACGCGCCGCTAGAAGAATACACAACAAGAATGCAGTGTGTGCTAGTGCAGCTTCACTCGGATAAAAAACAAAAAACTAGAGGGGTCATGGATTCAGTGCACTGTTACAAAGTCTAGTTGAAAAGACTGGGACAATAGTTTAGGAAGGTTGAGGTCACAACCATCAGTGATACTAAAAGAAAGGAGTTGTTCTGATTTTATTACTATTTAATTATGTATTTTGCCTGTTATTACTGTATTTTACACGCCCTCCATATGTCCTGTGTACAAGTTCCCACTTACACTCCCTACATTACAGTCTAGGGAGGGCACTGGTTAGTAACCCTTGCACCACCCGTACTAACGTACTTTGGAGAGTTGTGTTATTTCCTCACCTTCCTCGTTGACAGTAGTACTCGCATCTGAATCCGGGATTTTCTGTTGGCTGTAATATGAAGCAAATAATTAATCATAGCGAATATTGAATTATAAACACACATTTATGCGTTTAGTCCCACTCACCTCTTCATTTCTGCCGACAGTCCTGGACGAGGAGACCGCCTTCACTCGTTTCCACAGCCACACTGTGGAGAAGGTTCATAAATTGGACAAGATAACTACAACCGCTTCCGATATGACTATAAACATCGAAATGAACGAGCTGTCAGCTCATGTGTGCGTCAAAAGGTGTTCCAAAAAGGATTCTGTGGCTTGAGGGACGCTGTGTGTTTCTAGTCATTCGTAACAGCGCTCGGCTGTTGAAACGGAAACGGATTCTTTCCGACTTCAAAATTAAAGCGTAAAATAAAAGGAAACATTAGCGAAATCACGCAGGCATTCAAATGTTCTATCTCTTTTATATTTCTCTTTTATATCTGGCTGAAATTAATCCTAAAAATGGTCTTCTTGATGTACGTTTTGTTTCATTTCAATAACTATGTTAATATATAATGTACGGATCCAATCCGGAAACGAGGCGTTTTCTAGCTAACTGGACAAGACCCTTCTGTCTTCTCCAACCCCAGCGGTTCTTTGCAGATGTTTAGCAACGCACGTAACCTTTTTGGATGTAAAATATATGCGAATTACAGTGTCCAACACAAATAACCTTAAATGTATGCAATTTGTTAGGTTACACACGCTGAGGTAACATTTTGGTGAACAAATTCCTCTCTGAACAAAGACCTACTTACACCGCTGTTTGGTCCCTCCCCCAAAATGTGTCAACAGCACTAAAATCTGCTTTACGCATGCGCAACAGGAAGTAGCGTCATGTACGCAATGTAGTCGAAAATTGAATTTGTTTTTTCCTGTATAGTAGATTATTTTTTATTTAAATTACAAATATCGACAAAAAATCTGAAATACAATGTAGTACAACGTAGTACGCCATGTGCTGTCCTAGGCGCCATGTTAGTAGGCAGTAACAGTTCCCTGTGGGGGATAACACCCCTACAAGGGACTGTGGACTTGCGATGTAATAGCAGTCAAAAACCAGCAGGGGTCCGTATTTAGCTCCAGTCAGGCTGCTGAGTCCAGGTGTGGAAAAGTGAATGAGTTCATCAGAATCAATTGTTTGATTTGTTTCATATGTTGAAATATGTTGGTGGTAAGCTTATAATGTTAGATGTGGTATGTAAACCAACCTATGGGCTATGGTGGGGCATAGCAGCGAGAGCAGCTGGGGTTATTATGGCCTTATTGTGAGCCATGCTTTATTTAATTTAAGTGGGTGAGTTTCTATTTTTGTCTTTTGTTTGTTTTTTTTATTTCTTTGTTACTCTCATTTTTTGCACGTTTGAGTCAATAAACACGCCAAGCATCTCCTTCATTTTTCTACCACACTACGGCAAGTCATGTCTTCTTCCTGCTGCTTTGAGAAGAAGGAAATAAAAGGTGGGTGATATTGGGATGATGAATTATGGGGTATTATAAAGTGATAATTTGCATGTGGATGCTCCTCTTTTGGGCAAACCACTTCAACAGGGGCTGCACTTTGAATAATACAATTAAAAAAAAAGAAAAATGAGGTGACCTGCATAAAAAAAATAACAGGTCCAAACCTGAAAAAGTTATTTTCCCCTGGAAAAAGACGAGACGAGGGCGTGTGCGGTTTCCCCCCAAAACCCGGAGCAGAAAAATGCTTACGGGACCAAAAAAGAAAGTAAAAAAAAAGTGGCGAATGTGGGAGGCGTGCCCAGAATGGGTCCCAGATTTAGCTCTTTGACATTATGAAATCATTACAAGCAATCCAATTAAACGATGCATCAATATAATACAATTGAGACCATTCCAAAAGTGGGGAATAACATAGGGGCAAGATATTTGGCCCAAATCTCCCAGGTCCGATTATGTAACGTTTGACAAAAGACTGAGTGAGTCATCAGCAAGTCAAGAGCTGCTTGGAAGAGAAGTCATGTTTTCTTACTGTAACGTGTGGCAGGATAATTCCTGGGAACGGCAGTTCAAACACTTTGAATGTTCTTATCTGGGCTTTCTTCATGCGTGGCCTTCTCTGGAAGAGGACCAAAGATAGGAATGAACATTTTAAACATTTTATTGTTCCCCTTGATGTAGTGACAGTACTCTCAGTCTTTACATGGGAATGTTATACAAGCATATTTGGATTTTAGTTCGAAACGACGGTACATTGAAGGTGTTTTTGTGTGGTGTTTTTCTTCTAAATGTTATTTTAAGACGTTCCACTGGATTCTCATACATCATTGGTAATAATAAAAATAATAATAAAAACAATCATCTTCACTATGTCGCTCAGAGAACAGTTTACGGAATCGTATCCGGCCGTCACAGACAGTTATAGAATAACAGCTAAGCTACATGCTAACAAAGCGATACACACGTATACGCACACACACACACACATTTGGCAATGCTGACCAACTCCTCTTTCACTAAAGCCATGACCAGCAAGGCCTTCATCATTAATGGACAGTTGAAGATATCAGCGTTCCCCACAGGACTACAATGTATTTGTGGCGGTGGGATGATGGATGTCATCATCCTATTTGCATAATTGTCCATGACTCATGTGCTTTAAGGACTCAGAAAGTCAGCGTAAAACATGACAGGCAAAAACAAATATGATAGACAAAGGAAGCTTCTTATTGTCATTTTTATGTTAAAAAACAAGATGGCGGGAGGACCTGCAGGAGAAAAGTAGTGTCCATTCATTCATTCATTCATTCATTTTCTACCGCTTATCCTCACAAGGGTCGCGGGGGCGTGCTGGAGCCTATCCCAGCTGTCTTTGGGCAAAACTGGTTGCCAACCAATCACAGGGCACATAGAGACAAACAACCATTCACACTCACATTCATACCTATGGACAATTTGGAGTCGCCAATTAACCTAGCATGTTTTTGGAATGTGGGAGGAAACTGGAGTACCCGGAGAAAACCCACGCATGCACGGGGAGAACATGCAAACTCCACACAGAGATGGCCGAGGGTGGAGTTGAACCCTGGTCTCCTAGCTGTGAGGTTTGCGCGCTAACCACTCGACCGCCGTGCAGCCAAGTAGTGTCCAATAAGACTTTATTTGTAGTGTCGTTTACTGACTACTCCTAAATTAAATGGCCGGATTTTGTCAGGCCGTTAAGACAAATTAACTTTTAGTTTTAAAAGGCCTTGTCAATGATGGTTTTTAACATTTTTAATAATAAAAAAAAAATGGTGGTAAAGTATTGTTTTTCAATGATGATTGTTTTGGAAAAACTCGATGACTGCTAAAATGTTTTGTATATCGTTACCTGACAGAAAACATCTGGATGTTTATGTGGCACAGACTATTTCCTGGTGCTTCCTGTCCTCATAGATCGTCTTCTATCTTCACCTGTACCGCGTTGGACGGGCTGGCCTGCGTCTCAGGCGGTTGCATGTTCCGGTTCTCATTGACTAGCATGTTGAACTGCAAGTCTGAGTAGTGGGAAAAGTCCTGCGTGTACAAGCCAAAGTTCTGGTTCCGGTTGGCATCCATGTTGGCGAAGAAGGTCTGCCCGCCGGCATCTGGGCTCTGATCGAATCCAGGCGGGATAGCGGAGGTGATGGCCTGGTCCGAGAGCATGTCCATGAAGACGGGGTGTTCCAGCAGCTGGTTAATGAGGGCCATGTCATCAGTGTCCATGTTGGAGTCCTGGGATTCAGTGTAGCACATCTCCCCCAAGGTCGAGGGCCCCAGCTGGGCTGGGCACGGCCTCTCGCTTGGTGACATGACAGCGTGAGGGAAGTGGCAGGTCTGCTCTGTTGCCGACGTTGACGCTGCACACTCGGCTGCGAGGAAAAAGTCAGAAGGTTCACAGCTGTTTTTACCTTTTCACCTGTCTCTCAATGTGGTTAGCTGGAGTCCCAAAGCTTTAGAAATGGCTGAAGACACTACACATCAACATGTCCGCAAACATGATGATGATGCTCACCCGTCACGTTGGCTTTCTCCTGGAAGCTGATGTCGGACTTGATCTTCCTCTTCCTCTTCACCTCATACGGATCTAAAGTTCATACACAACACGTACTTTTTGCTGTTACCGATACATAAAACGATAACAAATCATATTTACACAACTGTAGAATAACTCTGAACCTGAGTTGTACGGTAGGTACGTGAAGTTGATGGCCTCGCTCTCCATCTGGTCCGAGAGACGGCGTAGCGTGACGCTGACGTCCACTTCCTCTGTGATGTCCTGGTCCTGGTATGGTGGTGTTTTAAACACGATGGCGATCTGCCGGTGAACGTCCGTTTGGGCGAACTCACCGTTTGCCTTCCACGATCCACGCCTGAAGATGATTTCGATGTCATCTGCGGGACGGTAAAAGTCGTACAGTTTGAATGGTTATGTCCACATTTCAAACATGATGACGTGAAAGACCAGTATAGTCCAGCTCAGATGAGATTGTGATACCTTTCTGCACTTTGTCGCACAGCATGTAAATCTCCGTCTTGCCAGTGCAGGGTCCTCTGTACTGGTTCAACTGGCTGATTTTTAACTGGGATGTCGTGGTTGCCTCTGACAAACAAAAGCAATGATACCAAGCATGAGGATCAGCAACAACATGCGTGCATGTGTGGGTTTTCTCCAGGTACTCCGGATTCCTCCCACATTCCAAAAACATGCTAGGTTAATTAGCGACTCCAAATTGTCCATAGGTATGAATGTGAGTGTGAATGGTTGTTTGTCTATATGTGCCCTGTGATTGGCTGCCACCAGTCCAGGGTGTACCCCGCCTTTTGCCCGAAGACAGCTGGGATAGGCTCCAGCACCCCCGCGACCCTCGTGAGGATAAGCGGTAGAAAATGAATGAATGAATAGTTTAAATGCAAAAAACAATGTGACATAATTATATATGACAAATGGATGGAACTTATTGTTGATGGGGACTTTCCATACATCCTGCCAAAATTCTTTTCTCAAATTGCTGGCACTCAACTTTTTTGGCCCCGTGGCGTGTTGTTTAGCAGTCGCAATCAAGGAAAAATGTATGGGCAGTAAGTGAGCAATGCATAGGGTGCTTTGTTTAGGCAATTTATTTCTCGGGAACGATACAGTACAAGGCAAAACGGACGAGTTTGTTACGTGCAACATTAAAAACCAAGGCAACATTTTCATTCATTCTTTGATTCATTTTCTACCGCTTATCCTCACGAGGGTCGCGGGGGTGCTGGAGCCTATCTTCGGGCGAGGTACACCCTGGCCAGCCAATCAAAAACAACCATTCACACTCACATTCATACCTATGGACAATTTGGAGTCACCAATTAACCTAGCATGTTTTTGGAATGTGGGAGGAAACCGGAGTACCCGGAGAAAACCCACGCATGCACGGGGAGAACATGAAAACTCCACACAGAGATGGCTGAGGTTGGAATTGAAGACCTGAGTTCAATTCCTAGCTGTGAGGCCTGCTTGCTAACCAATTGGCGTTTTCAACGAAAAACAAATCATACAAAAACAAAGAGGTTTGACTGCAATTGTCATGACAACCAAATCTGCCACCTCCTTTCTGTATGCTGTCTCATCGGCACTATTGATCGGTCCGATGACCATAGTGTCATCAAAATTTTGGTGATGCTGGTATTAGGTTACACAGTCGTAGTGCGACAGCAGTGGGCTGAGTATAGAGCCCTGAGGAATGCCTCTTGCTTACAGCTACTGTATACTGACCGACCTCAGCTACACTATTTCAAAGATCATTTCATCTGCCCCAGCATGTCAAAGGTTTTAAACAAACACTGTCAAACACTATTTAAAAGAAATCAGTCCAGTTCGGGAGGAAATACCCATCTGACCTCTTTTATACAGTACACAATTCCAAGAATGCTGAACCTGTACATCTGACTTCAGAAATATATTAAGTTGTGTGTCCTACTTTTGTCATAGATGGGGTTGGACACCACAGGGCTAAGGCTGTCCGTTGTGCCGTCTTCCCACTCCAGCTCACACTGGAAACACAGACGCACCGCGTTCATGTCCATGTCCTCGATGCCTTTGGAGTGACCAGCTAGGAGAAGACAGAACCGTTACAGGTCATTGAAACAGGCCTGGGGTGGAACGTTTCTTTCTTACTTTGAAAGGGGTCGATGTTCTGGCTTCTTCTCTTCTGAAGTGAGACGTCTAGCTCTTTCCTCCTCACACACTGGATACCCAAGTTAGCGAAGCTGTTGAATCATCACAGACTTGAGCTAAGTGAAACGTCTTGCAGGTAGCCTTGAAAAGCTTTGGAACACTTCATAGGCTACATTAAAGATGGACGCCCACCTGTGGCGTCTGTTGCTTTGAGGATTCAGCGTCACCACGCAGATTCCCGACCTATTGGGGCAGTCCTTTCCCACCAGGCAGTGTGGGTGTGGTCGGTGTGGGGGGTCTTTGGTCACCAGGGAAACGGTGACTGTCACCTTCTTCAAGTGGTCGATGGGGCCTTCGATCTGAGAAGTGAATGAAGGAGGCGTCAGGTGGTGTTGAATATAAAAAAATATGGCATCTGATATACGCAGCAATGTTCCAGCTGTCTATGAATGGGGACTTTTGTTCTACCAGCCCACATCCTTCCAGCTCCCCCCGTGCTCATAAAAGGTAGTTTCCTTTCGGAAATTACCGGGGGTGTGTAACTGTCACCGCGTGTCCATACCTCTATGGCAGGCTGAGTCTTGTTGCTTTCAGTCCCAGACGCCCCCAAGATGCTGCCGGCCGAGCGGCCCTCGCACTCGTAGCGAAACCTCATGCCTCGTTCTTTGGGTTGCTCCACCACCACCAGTTTGGGCTTCTCCAGAACACGCTCCAGCATCTCCGCCTCTCCTCTGCGGACATTAGAGGAGATGGCGTTGGCGGTCTTGGAGGTCATCCGACACGATGGGCCACGTCGAGAGGATCCGGTTTGATGATGATGATGGTGGTGGTGCTGATGATGGGCGGAGGATGGCGGGGGGTGTGACATATCTTGGGGGGAGCAGAGCTGCTGAAGAGGCTGGGTGAAGGTGCAGCTTGACTGGGGGGGGGGGAATAAAAACATGATTTTAGTTTACCCTTTATAGGTAGTACGATAGAACGTGATCACAATCTGATTCCCTGAATGAATACTTCTTGAACCTGTCAATCAAAACAATCATTACTATGCCACTTTGGTTGTACAAACACTGCAGCTCATTGGTCAAGCATCCCACAGGGACATGTTCGAATTAATCTTTCCTTCAGGAGAAAGCCTGCAGCACTCATGCAGCCCCAGGGAATGACGCGACCACCGCCATGCTTAGGTAGCATGTTCCTTTAAGGGGTCACCACAGCGGATCACGTGTTTACATCTTGTCTTCCATCCTGTCATTTGCATCTTCCTCTGTCCGTCCTACCGGCTGCATGCCCTATCTAACCACATCTAGAAAAATCCCTCAGGGTTCCCCATTTATCTGTGGCGGGCTGCTACGAAAAAAAAAAATGACCATAGAGTTTCACTTTTTTTTTCATTCATTCATTTTCTACCGTTTATCCTTACAAGGGTCGCGGCGGTGCTGGAGCCTATCCCAGCTGTCTACGGGTGAGAGGCACCCTGAGAGACACCCTGGACTGGTGGCCAGCCAATCACAGGGCACATATAGACAAACAACCATTCACACTCACATTCATACCTATGGACAATTTGGAGTCGCCAATTAACCTAGCATGTTTTTGGAATGTGGGAGGAAACCGGAGTACCCGGAGAAAACCCACACATGCACAGGGACAACATCCAAACTCCACACAGAGATGGCCGAGGATGGATTTGAACTCCGGTCTCTTAGTTGCAAGGCCTGTGCGATAACCACTCACCGCCGTGCAGCCACATTATAATTCATTCATTCATTTTCTACCGCTTATCCTCACGAGGGTCGCGGGGGTGCTGGAGCCTATCCCAGCTGTCTTCGGGCGAGAGGCGGGGTACACCCTGGACTGGTGGCCAGCCAATCACAGGGCACATATAGACAAACAACCATTCACACTCACATTCATACCTATGGACAATTTGGAGTCACCAATTAACCTAGCATGTTTTTGGAATGTGGGAGGAAATCGGAGTACCCGGAGAAAATCCACGCATGCACGGGGAGAACATGCAAACTCCACACAGAGATGGACGAGGGTGGGATTGAACTCGGGTCTCCTAGCTGTGAGGTCTGCGCGCTAACCACTCGACCGCCGTCCAGCCCCATTTTCTTTTAATTTAATTTATTTGATACGATTTGGCGTCACTCACATTTACATCATAATATTTATGTTGCCTGGGTTTTTTTACTGCACAGAGATACCGTGACGAGAGTCTGATGCCCGTTGTTGCGTCATTCATCCACGACCATCGCCCTGCGTTGCAGCATGATCATTTAAGGCTCCATGCTGCACAAATTCCTGAAAGTTGAATATCAGACCTGTGGGAAATCATTTGGTCGGCCTCTTATCCTCAAAATCCAGGCCTTTCCATCTGTCCGTCACCTTGAGAAATACCCACATCCACCCCAGAACCCCTTCTTTTCGTCACATCACCCCTATGCTGCAGCACCTCCATTGGCTCCTTGTCACATCCGAAATTGAATTCAAAATCCTGCTGTATAGATTGAAGGCCAATCACATTCAGGACATTATTCTCTACAATCTTATCATGTGTGCTTTGCTTTTAACTGGTCTATGTATAGAGTAATGCAAATTAAATGCATTATTATTATTATTATTACAGAGTCCACGTACACGCACACAGCAGCTAATTTCAGTTCCTCCAGATAACAAACATGACCCAAAACACTTAGTATGTCATCATGTAGAAAGAATCCAAATGATTCAACCTGCAGGGAACAAAGAGAAGAAGTAGACAGGAGCAGGAGGAGAAAATCCTGCCTCTCAATTCCCATCCATCCCCTTCACGTCTCCCGTCAAAGTGCTCCGGGGGGCTCAGGGCAGGTCGGCTAGCTTTCAGAGCGACTAAACAACAACGCTAAACAAAAGGATTGAGTCGTGCGGAAATAGGAAGTCGCTTCAGAGTGATCGACCAATGAGGGGAGCAGCGCTGGCGTTAAGAATGCGACCTTTCACACTCCCCCCCCCCCGTCCACTGGAGTGGGCTGGGCCAGCAGTGAACGGCAAAAATGAAAGTAGGGGTCAGGTTACAGCTGGGCAACCGTTTCTCACACACACACACACAGCATAAGAGAGTTTAGCCGCTAAGTCACATGCTTTACGGTAAGACCTGACTGACTGCTCTGTACAATGACACTACACGTTACCTTTAATCACATGATTTCACATCCCAACACAAGGCAACAAGCACATACAAGGACGTCTGGCAACACAAAACAAGCGTGACTATTTCCTCTTTGGCCTTGCTATTACTCTAATTCACATGTGCTGTTATTGTTATTGCGCTTACTTGGTTTAAAATACAAACGCAGTGGAAAATCTGAGGTCAAAGATGCCGTTTTGAATCAATTATTCCTACAGGAAATAAGGGAGATGGACCGTTTTATTCATATAAAAACCTGATAACCTGCACAGGCAATGTTTTAAGTCACATTTACTCGTGTAAAGGTAATGGTAATGGTTTAATTTCATTTGAACATGCATCAGATTACAATTGAATGCATCACATAATCAGTTCACAGTTCCACATGTCCAAAAGGAGTAGGAAGAAGCAAAGCTTATTAAATCCTACCCCTCCATCTGGTACTTTTACAATCAGTAACTGTTACATTTGTTCACTTCCTGCTTTCCTAATATAGTTGAAGTTGTTTTTTTGTCATGTACCGAAGTACAAGGTGGTATGACTGTACAATGACATAATGGGTACCATAGTAAGTGTCAATATAGTGATATATATAGCACATCATGACTGGTTCAAGACTCTTCATCAACATCAACTGCTTGTATTGTTTCTTGAATTGGCTCATCGTTGTGCATTGTTTGAGTTCCTTACTCAATCCATTCCATAGTTTGATTCCACATACTGAAATGCTATGGCTTTTTAACGTAGTCCTAGCATATAAGTGTTTCAAATGTAGTTCTTCCCTGAGATCATATTTCTCCTCTCTTGTAGAGAAGTATTGGATGACATTTTTAGGTAATTGGTTATTTTTTTAGCCTTATGCATTATTTTAGCTGTTTGAAGATGAACTATATCAGCAAGTTTAAGTATTGTATATTATGAATTATCCTTACTGACCTTTTTTGCAGTACATTTAGCGAGTGAAGATTGCTTTTATAGTTATTACCCCATATTTCCACACAATAAGTAAGATATGGTAGAACCAGAGAGCAATAAAGGGTGTGGAGTGATTTCTGAGTGAGATCACGCCACACTCTTTAAAGTAAGTTTTTACATTATTTTTACATCCTTGTAACGACACCACACCATAGTATATATATTTTTTACAACAGTGATGTTTACCTTCAGAGGGCCCGCTGTATTCAGTAAATACAAAACTGGAATATAGGTTAATTTCCCATGCTTCATATCTCATTGCATATTCACTTCATTAGGAAGTGTAAGAAAAACAAGGAGCCTATCCCAGCTGATTTCGGGACCCTGGACTGGTGGCCAGCCAATCACAGGGCACATATAGACAAACAACCATTCACACTCACATTCATAACTATGGACAAGTCGCCAATTGACCTAACGTGCATGTTTTTGGAATATGGGAAAGAGCATTCAAACTCCACTCTCTGCTGACTGTGTGGCCAACATCCTAACAACTCATCCAAACACGCCCACTAACCACAATTGCATCCAAATTGCCTCTCTCACCTGACACGCAGTGCCTCTGCTCACCAGTACTGGCTGAGACGGCGGCGAAGAGGGGCTCTGACGCAGCATCCTGTGGTTCTGGTTGCACAGCTCGGCGGGAGGAGGCGGCGGCCTCGGGAGCGACACACCTGTACGGTCCTCTGTGATGATCTCCTGGATGAGGTCTACGAAGGAGGAGTGATAAAATTGTAGCATTTATCCTCCTTAAGAGGGTACCACAATGTTAGTCTCCTGGTAATCTGGCCAAGGCCTTCAGAATCAGGAGAGATGGCCCTGTCGCATAAACACTATTAGAAATGGTGCTGTTTTTTTTTTTTTTTTTAGAATTCTGATTATGCCTCTCAGGGCCAGCTTGCAGGCCCCCAGCCCTGATTGGCTGATCAGCGCAAAACTGTTCAACAAGATAAGTTACGCCCACGATGGCTGACTGAGGAGAAATTGACATGGATTTGACTTCAATTGTTCTATATTTTATCATGTTATTAGATAAATATTCATTGTGAACTGCTTCAGATGATGCTGTGGCGTGGATGAGTGGACTTGTCTGAACCTTTAATCACCGAGCTGTTCTATTTACACTCGTTACATCTGGCTGAGCACCAACTGGTATACTGCCAATCGTCGGTGGAAATTAGTCACTAAATCCAAGCTTCATCCAGCCGGTGACTTCCTAATATGGGAATGCCAGGGTACAAGCTGAGTGTGACCAATCACAGTGGAGTGGGCGTGCCGTGGATGGAATAAATTTAAACAGACCATTTTGGAAATCCGAAGAAATACAACTGGAATAGGTGCAGATTCTGGAGGATCTAGAAAGCTTTCTGTGCGGGTTATTGTGTGTAGCTGCTCTACAGGAGTCCACAACTCAATGTAAAGGGACAAAAATGAGGTTTAATGTGTTGGAGTTTCCCACCCGCTGCACATATTTACTGTGTTGTTTTGATTTTTTTTTTTTTTTTTTTAGCTAGCCCAATGAAGGCCCAGGTACCAAATGCACTGCCCACCACTGACCTAAAGTTATGTCTGGTCAAACTTTCTAATTAAACTTAACAAAATATGCGTAAATCTAATTGAAATAACTACAAAAATGATGATTTCAAAATACTTAAAAATTATTTTTTTAATCATTAAATTATCTCTTTAGTGCAATTTCTTAATAATTTAAATATCAAAATATCTTAAAAATTAGAAAAGCAAAATACATGTTATTTTACATGTTATATATGTATTATTTTTATTTAAAAATATATATGTATTCATATTCATATATATTTATATATTATTTTTTTAATTAAATGCACAATAAAAGTTTAATGTATATATATGTATTATTTTTATTAAAAAATATATGTATTCATATTCATATATATATTATTTTTTTAAATGCACAAGAAAAGTTTAATGTACAGTAACTCTAAATTTCATTTTTAGATTCAAAGCCTCAGTTGACAAAAATGTTGCCAATCATTTCAAACCGAAACTGATGCATTCAGTGTTCTTGTCGTTGGGTGTTTGTGTAATTAGTGATTTACAGGTCCGTTATTCCGTTTATCCACTGTTTTATGTGCAATATTTGGTCAATTTCAACAAGTCAAACCAAAAAGCTACACTGGAAAATGTATTTAATAAGTGATGCATTCCCTGTACATGACTTTGTTTGTTTACTTAATTGCAAAGCTGTTTAATAAATCATCTCCAGCATCAGGTAGAATGAGGTCTCCGTTGAACCAACACAACCAAACTACTGCAGCAGTTACTCACCAAAGTCGGACAGCCCTCTCTCTGGAAGAAGAACAGAAAGTAAAGTCTATGATGTTATTTCCCTCACGTAAACACACACTTTGTCAAACGCAGAGGACACTTACCAGGCGTACGGTTATAAACGTCCATGTCCTCAGCCAGAAGCAATTGACGTAATCTCGGTAGAACGTCAACCAGTCAAAGAGGGTTTCGGTGAGGGTGAAGTACCGCGATGGTGTCTCTTACAAACGCCATGTGAAAAGCCTCAACGGTGAGATGACGACCAACTTTACAGAAGTGCAGCGTTTCCTCATTAAGCTCGCCTCCTATTGGTTGTCGGCACTACTGGAAATCCCCAAACGTCACTTGGTTTCGCCGTCTAACTGCGCGACAAGCCTCGTCCAAATGTAAAATGTCGTGAGCCATTAAATAGTGTTCAATTTTAGAGTGAACGTCTAACGCCTTTAGTTTAGAGTCAGCACCCTCTCTCTCTCTCCCACCCCGAGTTATTTTTTTTCTCCACGACACCGCTGGAGACGACTGTGCCTCATAGTGACGTCATATTGCTGCGACTCGCTTGAAGCGGTGATTTCTATTCCCTACATTTTGACGTAATCTAGCACGGCAACTGTAATCAGGCAAACAACTCTGTGTATATTTTCATTATTAAAAAAAAAGAAAAATATATAATAATGAAATAATATATATATATTTTAGTATATTTTATAGATTTAAAAATATATATATTTTTTCATTATTTCGTGTGTCCTCTTGCGCGCTTTTAGTGGTCCTTAAACGCAGCGACGCCTGCTGGCCGCATAGCAGTTAACGCACCATTGGAGGAAATAGAAAGTGAAAGTTGTGGCTTTACTGCCAAGGCACAATTTAACACGCCTGTCATTTGCGGTAACATCTTACTATTATAATAAACGCTGGATAAAAGAGTAAAAAATACCAAACAAATGACAACACTATATTACATGGACAATTAAGTATCCACTTAGTCGAACATATGCAGTGATAAACGTAATTCCTGCATTGAACCTGCAGGGGGTCATATGGAGACAAGAATGCTGCTAATCAGGATTGAACTGAATTTGGCAATGGTGAGTTACTAAGTAGAAAATAAAAATATTCAGACATTTTCATTGACACTTAAATTTTTACTATAAACATGGACGTTCAAAATTCAACTCAATGTAGCAACATAGAAATCTTTTTTTTTAAAGTCCCGGCCCTCTCATTGCAAAACGGGGCAGTAATTCTTGCCTGTGTGTACTTGCGTGAGAAGGTCAACTACTTCGGAGTGTCGACATGAAACATATGCTGGATAGCCTGGACATGGGTGATCATTAATTTAAGCTGGAATTCTGTACATGGTGAGGACATACAAAAGAATGAGTCAATGATTGAAAAAAGAAAAAACAAGTCATTGACAATATTAATATTTATATTAATACCAACAAGGCTTTTTTTTGTTCCAGTTTAGAACATGAACAATTTGTTTAAAATTGTTACCGAGGGTAGTAGAGTAGTCACTTGTCTTGTTGCCGATGTCCTGTCTGCTCCATTCAGAGGTTTTCCAGTTTTCCTCCAACATCAACACGGCACTCACGTGGAATGAAATCAAAAACATTCACAAGGAATTTTACACAAAGAAGAAAAAGTTGCAGATGTCTTCTTTCTTCCATGTATGAAAAAACATAACTGCAAATCTTGCCAGCCTGTATTTCAAAACACCGTTATCCTCGGAAAACCAAACAGAATACAGTACATCACGTTTTGTTTTTACTTCACTTGAACTGTAAAACGAGAGGGCGGGGAATAGAAATAAAAATGTACCAGTCTACATAGAAGATGATTCTCTGTGGATCGGCACAGGAATCAGAGGGGTACAGTTGAACTGCAATTTTTTTTTCTTTTTTTTTTTTTTTCTCCCCCCTTCCCACCATTGTCCATGACAGACTGCCCCCGCCTGCCTAATTCCACAAGTCCTCTTTGTCCGAGTGAGGCCGAACAGGGCTTAATCCTTCTTCTTCTCCTCGGCTGGTTTGTCTGCAGCAGCATCACCTGATTGTGTCTTGTTCTGGAGGTGGTCCACTCCGCTGGTGCCATATTCGTTGACCCTGTTGGGGTCCACGCGATAAATCCAGCGCTGATAAAGGTAGATGAAGAAGACGACATCTGTAGAGAAGGACACAAGAGAAAGGAGTACCGTTTTTACTCTATAGGGGCCTGGAGTATTTACCCAAATGTACAGTAGACCTCTCCATTAGGGGTGAGTAGCTACTATTATGATATGTATGTAGTTGAGATGTTTCGATTAGGGTTTTATGCTGCCGATACAGATTATCCATGAGTGAAATTGGCCAATACCGATCACATACATGCAGTGTAAAGGTTTAAATGTACTACTGGCTATATTAGGGGTCGCCAAGATTTTTTTCTTGTGAGAGCTCTGCTGGGTCCCTCCTGCCGTATCCGCTGAACCACAGATACAACCGACTCCCTCTTCTGTTCCCGGAGAGGAGATAAAATGTCGGCAATAGTCCATCAGCCTGGTACCACTGCTGAAATCAGTGTGCACAAGCACGGTAGTGTAGATCGATCAGAGCGACCCTAGTACGTATTTGTAATAGTATGTTGTATTACAGGTTGTCGTCACTCAAGTGTAAATCTCATCGCTTCTTTCTTCAATTGTCACACAAGGAAAACCCCCATCTTTCAGCAGATATCAGATATATTTGGTATTTTCCAAATCACTTTGAGTCACTAGCCATGTTTACATGTGGAGTTTTTCTCTTTCCGAATGACCTTTCCGAAAGCAATGGTATACATGGAAAGGAATATTCCAATCGCGTGTCTACATGCGCCGCTATAATCAACCAGAATAGTCAATGGGACATGCACAGTAAAGCGTAAACATCAAAATACCGACTTCCTCGAGTTTTTCTTTCACTTGTTGGAATAACTCCGTATTGCCAGTTTTTCGTTTGTCCAGTCTTGAAATTAGTTTGGATCAAAAACAAACTTTTCGCAGCAGCCCAGTGCCGATTGCTCGCCTCCATTTTTTTATTTTTTAAAAATTTTTTGTTACATTATATCTCAGCATTCGCTGAAAGAACGCACCCGGGAACAGGAAAAGATAAAGTTCTATCTTGCTAATATTTTATAATTAAGCTCAGCACATGTTTTATATAGATATGTATTTTCTTTTTTAATAAAACTGGACTTGGCGTATAGAAGGGTTTAGATTCTGTTCCACAGATGGAGCTAATGCACACCGAAAGCTGCTTGCTAACCGCCAATAAACAACAGAAGAAGAAAAACACAGCGAAGAAGAACGCAGTCTGGCAACTTTCCGATTGAGCGGGTACAAGATACCTCAATCGGATTGAGGAAAGGAATATTCCACCCCTGTGAATCCGATTATATATTCATTCGGATTGGCACTTTTCTTTCGGAATGAGGTGTATACAAAGGTTACATTCTTTCCGTTTGAGAAAATAACCCGAATGAAATTGGAATATTTGGGTCCATGTATACGTGGCTGATGTTGAAATGTTAAGCAGCATCGGCTCTGTAGTGCTCACCAGAAATTGGACGATAAAGGACAGTTTTAGAGATGTCATGAATGTACATAGTGGTGATATAGTAAGATAATTACAGCCACCTAGCAAACAGCGGATTCACAGATTAACCGAGTCAAGTTGTCTATTAAAGACGAGATCTCTTGCTGAGAGAACAGTATTTCTGTATGAGGAGTGTCATTCAAGCGGAAAACTAACTGAGTGACAAAAAAAAAAATTTAACCGAGTAAAAAGTACCGTCTCTGAGGCATCCTATCCTGTACATCATGGGCATCTTGATGACAAAGGCAAACAGGTCATCAATAAAGGTGTTGAGAGCCTTGTAGGTGAGCATCCTCCACGGGAGGTGGGCCACCGACTTCATTTTGTAGTTGATGAATAGCTGCGGCGTCATCGTTATGAAACCTGAACAGAGATAGACATAAAACAATTACACACAGCAGTAGAGGCGACATGTGAATCCTATTTATAGTCCGCACAGTAGCAGAGACAACTGGGAATTGGGTATGCAACCATGATGCAAGCAGGAAAACATTAGCAGAGCACCTACACGCTCGGAGACAATCTGACAATGTTGACAATGACATCAATTCATCCCAAAAAAACGACATCTTATCAACTCACCAAAGGTTAGCAAGAAGCCATAGAGCATGCTGAGTACCCAGGAGTACCAGCCTTTGTGTTCGACATACAATAAACTGTAGACAGCGTAGCAGCCAAACAGGGGGTAGAGTAACCAAGACAAGTACTTGAAGGCCATCTGTGCACACAGTGAGGGACCAGGTCACAAAAAACCACAAACACAATCGTCAAGATTTTCAGAATTGTTGCTATGGTCGACTCACGTCATCGTAGATTTTGGTAGAAGACTCCACATATGTGGACTTGTCTTTGAAAACAAGTCTGGGGAAGACTCCTGCAATTTTGTTCTCTCTGTCCAACTTTGGAAAGACAAAGGTTTGTTAGAAAAATACACAACTTGTTACTAAACGCTAAACATTGCTGTGCGAGGAGAGGAAAAAAAAAGGACCGACTTACCTTAACATCCATCACCTTTGTGATTTTCCAGAGGTCAATTAGAAGACCAATGAA
This sequence comes from Doryrhamphus excisus, assembly GCF_037039965.1. Classification (NCBI taxonomy): domain Eukaryota; kingdom Metazoa; phylum Chordata; class Actinopteri; order Syngnathiformes; family Syngnathidae; genus Doryrhamphus; species Doryrhamphus excisus. The sequence goes on from NC_136364.1 coordinate 15,356,271, forward strand.
GACGCTGACCTGCACCACAAAGTTGGTCTCGTTGTCGAGAATGTACAGCAGCACCACCAGTGACTGGAACACTCCAAAAATGATGGAGCGCACAGAGAGGCCCTCCAAAGACTGTCGACTGTTCCAAAACTGGATGTCTGGGAAGCAAACAGGGCGTGACTAATTGAAGCAAGGACAAGTTTAAATGCTTTTTTTTTTTTTTAAACATACCATTCTTAAAGGCAAGAAACTCAAAGATGCTGTGCACGATGGAGACGACGATGGTGAGTCCCAGGAGGTAGGGGTTGGTTTCCAACAAGGCTACCTTTAAAAAAGGCATTTTGAATACAGTTACAATGGGGTAAATGTTAGAATTGTTAGACCACATGGTAGTTTACTTTTCCACTGCATAGTGCACAGTAAGGAGAGTGAGAAACTACAAACTGCCATCATAATATTATAGATACCAATGACCAATGAGTGACCTGCAGTGGTTTATTCACCCCTGCGGTATTGGCTCAACATGTCCACTCAACCATGTACTAATGCAGTGGAAAAGGATGCAGTCACTCTCAGTAGCCAGGTATACATGGACCCAAATATTCCAATTCCATTCGGGTTAAAAGTGCCAATCCGAATGAATATATAATCGGATTCACAGTTGTGGAATATTCCTTTCCCCAATCCGATTGAGGTATCTTTTACCCGCCCAATCGGAAAGTTGTCATTGTGCATTCTTCTTCGTGGTGTTTTTTCTTTCTTCTTTCTGCTTTCGTGTGCATTACCGCCATCTGTGGAACAGAATCTAAACCCTTCTATTCGCCATTCACAAGTCCAGTTTTATTAAAAAAGAAAATACATATCTATATAAAACATGTGCCGAGCTTAATTATAAAATATTAGCAAGATTGAACTTTATCTTTTCCTGTTCCCGGGTGCGTTCTTTCAGCGAATGCTGAGATATGATGCAACACGCAGTTCCAGACGTTCTTCGATTAAAAAAAATAAATGGAGGCGCGCAATCGGCACAGGACTGCTGCGGAAAGTTTTGTTTTTGATTCAAGCTAAATTTCAAGACTGGATGAATGAAAAACTGGCAATACGGAGTTATTCCAACAAGTAAAAGAAAAACTTGAGGAAGTCGGAATCACGTGATGTTGGTGTTTATGCTTTACTGCGCATGCCCCATTGACTATTCTGGTTGATTATAGCGGCGCATGTAGACACACGATTGGAATATTACTTTCCATGTATACCATTGCTTTCGGAAAGGTCATTCGGAAAGATTCCATTCGGAAAGAGAAAAACTCCTCATGTAAACGCGGCTACTGTATCTTCTGTCTTACCTTCACAGAGTCTTGATCCTCATCAGACTGTTCATAGGTGTCCTCGGGCAGGAAGTTCCACAGTGAACGAGCATTCTGGGCAGCATAGAGCTGCCAGCGCCACAAGGACAGTGGGCAATAGCTGAGGCGCAGCGGCAGTTTGGTCAAGGTCTCGTTGATGGGATAGTAGTCCTTCTGAAGGTTCCAGTAGTCATTGAAGTACACTATAGGGTAGTAGTCGCCACTTACCGCATCAAACTTCACATCTGGTGATAGACGAGGAACAGACATGTAAACCCTGACTCAACACTTCTTTTCATTTTAAAGAGTACTTGGTAAAACTTACGCTGGTCCAGCGGAGCCGGCACAGAGCCTTTGACCCAGGCTGTGTGGTCGTCCACCATGTTGATGGTGAGGTTAGGGTGCCAGTGAGAGATGATCTCCACTGGACCGTGGCTCTCTGCCCGCTGAAAGGAGATATTCATTTCGTTCAAAATTGCAAATGTGACATATATTGACATGGCGAACTATCGCGATATCTAACCTTACGAACTATTGATGTGCTCTCGCCTCATATGTTTTTTTGCCTCTAAAAACATCTTTCATCCCCAAATCACTGTTTTACATGTCGTTCAGGAGGTGCTCTTGGCACAATTCATCCATTTTCTTCTCAGTCAGGAAACACAGACTTCCTGGTTCCACCGGCAGCTCATTGGTGAGCATTGGTGAGGCTAGGAATGTACATCGCCCGGCACATTAAGAGCTTTGCTTTCCAGTTTAGGTCTTTAACCACAACAGTCCACTACAGCGACAGCATTACTGCAGAAGTTGCCTCAATCCACCTGTCACCCTCCCCAGTAATTATATAGATGGACTTATTGGCTTATAATGGCTACTAAAAAAATCCTCCTAAGTGTGGAAGTATTTTGAAAAGGTTAAAAATGACTCCAGAAAGTCAAACGCAACTTGTGGCAGCAGCTTCTTTGCATGACACGACCACATCCAACAGTGTATCAGTTAAAACAGGCAAAGTGTTTCGGGTTTGTTTGTCTTGCTTTGTGTCACTTATATTAAAAAGGTACTGATTGTTTCACACCTATCATCCTTATTTGTTTATCTGGCTGTTCTAGCCTGTTTCTTTGAAATGAAAAAGCTGCAAATGAAATCTGTTTGTCGGAGCCGCCATAAGCTCTACTCTTGCAAATATGTTTACAAAATGTAAAGAATCAGATTCGTTCGTCAAAGACAACCCTAAAAACCTAAAACCCTAAAGCAGCGTCTACACTTCCTGAGAGTCCTCAGGAGGAACAACCTGGACAGGGAGCTGCTGCTGGCCTTCTACCACTCGTCCATCCAGAGCCTGCTGACCTACTGCGTTTTCCGCCTGGTACGGGAGCTGCACTGAGGCGGACAGACGGAGGCTTCAGAGGTCAGTCAAGGCAGCACAGCGTATCATCGGCTGCCCTCTCCCCTCCCTGACGGACATCTACTCCACCCGGTGCCTCGGCAGAGCTCGCAACATCATCAAGGACAGTTTACATCCCAGTATGCCCTCTGGCAGACGCTACAGGTGCATCAAGGCAAAAACAGACTGAGAAACAGCTTCTTCCCAAGAGCCATTACCACCCTGAACTCAGACATACAACGAGCCCGGTCATTAGCGTAATGCAAATGTGCAATATTTCCATCACTGCCTCTGTTACTACCTCGGAAACATGTTTATTTATTTAACAACTCAATACACTCAATACAATACACTCATATGTGACTTTTACTCGTCCGTATACACCATTCATTATTATAAGACCCATTCATCATTGCACTAAAATTAATATATCTGCAATATGTCTGCAATACATATCTGCTCCTGTGCAATATTATGTGTATATCTTGGATATCTTGTTAAACTGTCTTTTTTTACTTTACTTTTTGTATACTTTTTTTTTAACTTGACTATTGCACTGAAAGGAGAAGCTCTCTAACCTCGTTGTACATCTTGTATAATAACAATAAAGGCCATTCCATTCCAAATACACTGCCATTTTTTTTGCTAATACTTACACTAACATACAAACTAAATACCAACCTTTATCATCTCTGGATCTGCTTCTGTTTCACCGGTGAGCAGATTCTTGGTCTTCATAAACTTCCTCCGCTTAAATTTGTTCAGCACTGAAAAGCGCCACAGAAAGGTCCAGTTAAACACACATTAAGCGACATAAGTAAGTGCATAATTCAAATCAAATCACATGTGCTTACTTCGTGTTGCATGAACTGTTGACAGTCTGCGATACTGCCCTTTGCGCTTAGGGTCTGGATGCAATCCACTTTTTGTGAAGTAGACGTGAATATAGAGGGAGCCGTTCTGCTGCACCGCCTACAAGTTAACACTGACCGTCAGCATGATCGTTATAACCCCCCCCCCACCACCTGACCCCACCCTCTGCCTCACCTCTGGGATATCTATCTCCTTGTACTGTTCATAGCAGCCATCTCCTTCCTCCCCTGTGGTCCAGTCTCCGTAGACCAGGTCCCGGTGGAACCAAAACAGAGCTTCTGTGTTGTTGAAGTCGGTGAACACCTCCTCCTGAGAGATGTACACGTACAGTTCCTATGGACATAATGGGAAAATAACTGTTAATATTAAGTGTGTCGCCAGATCTTTTGAGATGGAAACGTGACGATATTTCTCGTTAAAAGCTGTCTCGCAAAAGATATTGCTTCATTAATAATAGTATTGTGGCAACCAATTCGGCTTCATAATACCTCATTTTTGGAAGCGATTGATCTATGTTACCAATTTAGACAGGAAGTGTTTCTTGAATCATGCTTTTATACTGTAAATAAATATTACTAGTCAACAAATGCCAAGTGTCCGTCCTGCAGGTAAGTGGGAGTGGAGCATCTTGTGCAAACGTATCAGCACCTCAGATCATTTGCATCTGCCAAGAAAACTTCTTCCTGGTCAAGACCCCACTGAAGGCCCAGGTACCCAATGTACTGCCCGCCACTGATAACTACACATCAACATAAATTATATGTCACTTTTTTTTTAGTTTTTGCTTCAGTTTGTGGATACAAGTCAGTTTTCCAGCCCTCATTTTTAATCATGATTAATCACCATTTGCCACTGTATGAGAAATGTGCCTATTTTTGCTGTTGTATGAAGAGAATGGATGAATGACAGCACATAAATACACAATATAGATACACAAATATACATCTACAACACAGCACGCAGTGGAAAAATGTAACTCTAGTCTCTTGAATAGTCACAGAACGTTTTCAATCACACCAACTGGTATTATGGTAATGAAGAGTTGTATTCACATGTTGAGTGTAGAGGTATTTCCTGTGATTTCCAAGCATACTTAAATGCAGTACATTGTACTTCGGCAGTAAGGGTTATGTTAGTGAGAGATAAGAATGTCCACTTACTGTTTTCCTTTGTGTTTGCTTATTTAGACCCCACATACTACGTGCACGATAAAGACGTTATTGTGCCTTTCAACGTGACAAGTGAATGCATCTCATTGTTTTCGTGTAACAATGAGGAAGTGTCGTTCCCAGGACGAGACGACTAGAGACGCGTTTGTGAGTTGGAGATATATAGTATATACGCCGTAAGAATTGCACTGCTATTGATGTGTTCAGGTCAGAATTAAGTCAACGTGGCGATGTCTGCCGTCATTATGCAGGTGTTTTAATGCCGCAACAAATTTTGACATCATTAATGAAATGAATTAGTTACCACTGTTAACTCACTTTCTGACTGCCCGAGTTAAAACACCGTGTATGGTCTTGTCTCGTGAGCTGAGTGTATCATGACACCCCCAGTATTTATGGATTAAATTGAGTCTACTATAAGTTTCAATAGATAGATAACAGGTAATACCATGAGAGTGTCCTTTGGAAACAGGTTCCTGCTGGGTACTCTGGGTGCCCCGGCTGGTGTGTTGGGGTCTGGAGTGGATGATCCTCGACGAAACCAGCTACTGATGGCCCAGATTATAAAGATTCTGGAGGTACAAAGTACATCAGATTTAGTAATACACAAGCAAATAATAATAAGTAGCATTTGGTAGATGAAATGGAATCAAACATTGACATGTAAACATCCCAAGAGCTGATTAGTCAGGCTGCAAAAATTATGTTCCTCTTTGCAGCCAATTTAGACATCTGCTCTAGTTTTTGGATGCTTTTCTGAGATATAACAAAAGGAAAATGTGTTGTTAATTTTGAAATAGCTTCTATGCATTAATATGACCACTGCCTGTTTTCTTGTGTGTGTGTGTGTGTGTGTGTGACAACTAATACTTGTACCTGAAGAGGACCCCTTTAATAACCTGCCAGGCATTAGGTGCTTGTTGTTGCTGCTGCTGTTGCTGCTGCTGCTCATTTGCATTTCCAGTTGTCTGCAGTGTCTGGCTGTCTGTAGTTGCAGCACTTCCATTACTGCTCACCTGAAAAAAAAAAGTGAGTACCATTTGTACAGCAGTCATTAGAAGAAACAGTAACAGGATGTCCGCATGTCTCAACAAGTCAAATGAAATACATTTAAAGACCAAAATAACATTTTCCACTTTTCTGACCTATCAATGTAGTTAGTATGTTGTATTATCATGTTAAACGATGCCAAAGTGTCAGATAATGTGTTTTGCGCATTTGGAAGTGAGCCCTGAAAGAAGTTGTTTGTTGTTTACATTTATCACTGACCTGTATAAGCCATTTTCTTATCATTGGAACAATCTATACTGGTATACAAAAAAAATCAAGCAATCCTAGTTTTAAATACTATATTAGGGCCCTATGATTTCTGCGTTAATGGAATTGCGGATATAAATGTGAAATTTTCTGGTAAAAATGGAATTAAATACAGAATCTTGCGGATAATAAAGTGAATGAAATGCTGTCATCATGAGGTATGTATGCGTTCCACAGCGTTTACACACGCAGACGGAGACACGAGAAGCCGCTGCTATGCATGACTCTTGCGTCTTCATCTTCATCTGCAGTGGAAGACACACTCAACAATGGACAGGCGACAGTGCACGGTGATACGACGAAATAGAAAGTAATGCCAAGCAACTGCGAGGACTGATTTTTTTTCAAGGAGGCATTTTTCTGATGCTAATTTATTCCTCTTTCCGACTAGAACTCCAGAGCTCCCGGGACAAAGTGGAGGGGTGAGTCACCATTGATGCACTACAGTGCTGATGGGGATGTCATACAAATTCATGTCAGGTGAACTTAACACCTCTATGCCCACGCAGCGCTAAAAACCTTCAGTATATCAGTATGTGGGTTCAAACTATGGAACGCATTGAGTAACGAACGCAAGGAATGCAGTAAAATGCGCCATATTAAGACACAGTACAAACAGTTGATTACGCAAATTGCAGAAATTTGTCCATACAGATTTACAAACCTAAGCTTCATGCATTCATACATTTCTGTATCATTTTCTAGTTATTTAGAAGTGGCAAATTGAGCATATTGAATAGGAAATGAACAAATTAAGAATTAATGGGAATGTGTTAATTGTGAAATGTGTAAGCTCTGTTTCTTCCTACTTTTCAACATGTCAAATTATGAATTGTGATGTGATGTATACTGAAATATTCAACAAATCAAATGCCAAAAAATCAAACCGCCCCCTTTAATAGAATTGAAAAGCCAGCATTTCAATAAATGCTCAATTTGTGGGACAATGAATGCTGAATAACTAGTCAAAACTAGTCTGATCATTTATAGCGTCATGATTAATAGAAATACCAAATTATGTGATCCTTACAATCTTGTCGATGACATCCCCCTCCCCCTCATCAAGACGCCACAATCTACTCAAGCGACAGAATGGATGAGGTGCGTGACACTTGTTTGCTATCAACACGTTCCATCTTCCCCTTTTGTTGTCAACGCATGACAGACAAAAGGTTCTGTTATCTCTTGAAAGTAGCGTTAAAAACAGGTTGTGGTAAATTCTTAGAGTGGTCCCATAATCAGTGAGTGAGTGAGTGAGGTGTGACTGTTTCAAGGTTTTGAGGAAAGTCACTAAATGTACACCATACATATTTCAAAGCGCTGAAGTGACTCCAACTGGAATCACTGCTATTACAGGAGACATAACACAGTTAAACCATTTGACGCATAACCAGCGGCTTAACCGGCTTAAAAAAAAAAGAATATTGTTATCTGCGTAGCTTGAGACAATAAAAAGCCATTGTCACAACAAAGACTAAACATTAACCACTAGTCAGTTAATTGTTCACAGAGAAAATGCGCTCCCTGGTTGTAAGGTGACATCTACAAATGGACGCCATAGATGACATTTAAAGGCTGTGGAAAAGTGGGTTTAATTGTTCACACTTGGGGAAAAAATACCACAGATAAATTAAAAAATGAAGTTATTTATCTTGCAAAAGGTAACATGGAGTAGGTCGTGTATCTAATAGAGAGTTTGATTAATTATTAATTATTATTTCATATTTATTTGATTGTATTTGTTAACAGAGGTGATTGTGCTGAATGCTGTCGATCCCTGCTTCGTAAAGAATTTGGATGACATTTAAAGGCTGTGGAAAAGTGGGTTTAATTGTTCACACTTGGGAAAAAATACCACCGATAAATTCAAAAATGAAGTTATTTATTTTGCAAAATGTTACATGGAGTATCTTGTGTATCTATTAGATAGTTTGACTAATTATTCATTATTATTTCACAATTATTTGATTGTATTTGTTAACAGAGGTGATTGTGCTGAATGCAGTCGATCCCTGCTTCGTAAAGACAATCATGTTCAGTTTTGATTTATTGTCGGGGAGAAGTAATGAGAAATTTGTATGAGAAATTATTTAATATACTTAGTATTTACACTCTGCATACTAAAGCATGTTCTGACTGAGTGGTTAATCATGTCTTATTCAGTGTTGTATGCTCCAGTAATAAGATAAAACATAATTAAGCTAAACATACAACATTTATTCAGAATATTAGTTGGAGTTTGGCCAAAAAAGTGAGCATGCAGTGTATTTATTCCCCCAGGGTGGCAACTTTGTATTTAATTAAATACACTGTAACGGTCATTTATCACAAGCTAGCAGCTCAACATTACCACTGAACATTGGTCCCCCCTCACCACATTTGACAAACTTCCTATAACAAGTCTATTGTCAATAATTAGTTGTTCTTATTTGGTGTTACTATTTAGAAATGCACAGATTGAGGAGAGTGCTGCTGATTCTGACCGGCGAGTCAAGCCGAAGCTGCGTGGCTTCGGTCCGAGGCCTTGTGCTAGCTAACAACGCAGCACTTTCACGTTACTCGCACTTAGCTACATTATTCGTCGTCTTTCATTGGCTAATTACTCGTGGGTTGTGTTGGACACGTCTTCCAAGTGTATAATTATCAACACTTCCACGGAAGGAAGAAGGGAAGTCGCGCATTGAAAGCAACCGGCACTGACAACGTCACTCGTGTTAACCGTCACTTTACATACATACAATGGCGGTGACACTCCGCGCCAAAACAGAAACCCGACCGTACTGTCACAGAGAGGCAGAAATGAAATAACAGTAAAAGCCGTGTCATTCAGTTTACCTCGCCATTGCTGACGGCTTCTTTGGTCGCTTGGCTCTCCTGCGTCGCCATCTTTCCTTGTCTTCGTCGCGCACACAACCACACTGTGTTCCCACACTGGGGAAGATCTCGCGAGTGTTTGGCTGTGACGTCCCCTAGGTGACGAATTCGACAGGCGTGGTCACGAGTGTCGCAGTGTCACATGAATAACGATATGCAGTGAATCCGGCTTTTGTTCGACTTGAGCGTTAAAAGCATGTGTGAGGCGTTTGTGGCGTCACGTTGACCAAACGTGCCCTTACAAAACTCATTTTTTATATAATAAAAGTGCAATATTTAGACGAGTAAACCATAGATTTAAAAACACACATTACATTACTTTGGAACAACGAGGAGTGTTCGAATGACCAACACTTCCGTATTTTCTGCTCTTGTTAAAATATATAAACCTTCATGATAAAATATGTTCAATAAGACAATATTGATGATTACCTCTTCAATTGCAAGGATTCAATATAAACAACACAGTGAATTGCCAACCGTTTCAATGACAGGACTTAATATAAAAATATGAGGAAATACAGAATTTATCTACATGGAGAAATGATCTTCAACATTTACACACATTTGGAAAGAACTTCCTTTTGCACATACAGTATGCAGATTACATGCTTTATACACACCGTAATAACGCAAAGGATGCAAACTAACAGTATACTTGTAGTATAAAGTTGATTCAAGAGACACAACTGGAGCAGTCAACTCAAAAGATCCCATGTGGCACAAACCCCGCCTTTTGGTAGATTTCTTATACTGTCAATTCAAACAGTTCATGCCCTCTTGAAAAAGCACAAGATGCAAAAAAAAAAAAAAAAGTTTTTTTTTTTTCCAACATCTCATATCTGTCAGTCCTACATTTCATCTAAACCGTAATCCTCTTCAGGGAAGTCTCCCACGGTCACGTTCAGTGGCTTCACAAAGCCTCCGTATTTGTTCTCACATTCAAAGTAACGCTTCCCTTCGCAACTGTGAAGAAATGACAAATGGAAAAGCGGGGTCAAATGTTAAATAAAATAAATCTATAACATGGAACAGCAACTGTGAGGTGCATAATAATAATAATAAATGTAATAATGGCACACTTACCTGCCATCATGTTTACCCAGTGGCTCGTCGTACTTCACACCTACCCAATAGCCTGGCTTGAAGTCTGTTGTACCTGTAATAAAATTCCCCCCAAATGATGCAATTAAGTAAGTGCTGTAGTATAACCATAAGAATAACCAGTCATTATTTGCACTATGACCCATTTATCACTGCACTAAAATTAATATATCTGCTCCTGCATATGCTCCTGTGCAATACTATGTGTATATTTTGGATATCTTGTATATATCTTGTTAAATTGACTTTTTTTACTCTACTTTGATATACTTTTTTTTTCTTTTTAAACTTGAGTACTGCACTGAAAGGAGAAGCTCTCCAATCTCGTTGTACATCTTGTATAATGACAATAAAGGCCATTCCATTCCAAGAATGCAATTAATATGCGAGATGATGTTGGTGGCAGTACACTTCTCATACGTACAAATTTTAATTTCACTCTGCACTCTGGTCTCACCGCCTGGCTGTGTATAGAGTTCAATGTAAGTCACAGTGCACAGAGGACTGTTTGTTTTGATTAAAAAAAAAATGCTTGTAGCTTGTTGTCTGTGTAACCACTGTTGGAAAGAGGTATTGTTTGCCATCTAACAAACATTCGCCTGCGAGTTATTGATCCGGGACGTGAATGTATTTCTATCTTTACCGCAGTTTGCCAGCGGACTTAAATAAAAAGGCAATTTTGCAGAACATTTACTGGCATTTGTGTGTGAAACATGTCATATTTGCTTCTGAAACAGGATGTATTTGATAGGTACTTTTTTTCTTATTTGCAAAACAATGATGTTTTGTGTTTGCAAAGCACACTGACTTTTGTTTGTGAATGGTTGGGCGTTAGCAAATATGTTGTGGTGTGTTTGTGAGGTTTTGGCATGACTTTTACTCCATACTTTGGCTTTGCAGTATCATTTTCAAAACAGCTCTTTTTTCGTTGGAAAAAGAAAAAAATCTCTCTTGTTATTCTGTTCACACATAATCCGACAGCCAGTCCACCTTCAAAAAAATGCTGCTAGGTGAGTGGATGCGGCGAGTAAAAGATGAGCCATTTTTCATCTACTCATTCATGTACAACCAGATAAAAGTATGCGTCCCATAATGAGTTTGTACCTTGTCTCCAGTTCATACTAAATGATGTATGCTGATGGCTTAACCATTTAACAAACTATATCAAAAGTCCGACATGACTTACCAACATACATTACTGTGCCTAGCTTTGTGGGCTGCCCGCTGACGTGCACTTGACATCGGCTGCCAACGGAAATGGCTTCAGCAGCCGCCTTCTGTTCCTCCTCTCGAGCAATGCTTTCTGCTTTCTTCTTGGCCATTTCTTCTTGGTTGTAACGACCGAGGGACTGCTTCTTCATGAAGGACCTTGCCGTCTCTTGAGGAAAAATAAGAGTTGCATTGAAGTCACCAAAAGATACTAGAAAAGGAATCTTTGCAACTTTCCCATAAGAATGTGACGGTAGGCTAAAAATAATATACTGTGTCTAATTCATTAACATTACCTGTTCTCTTTTCATATGCGTCATCTGACAGGACAAACTTCTCCACTTTGGTAACATCAGTGAACTCTCCCAGTTGGCCACCACTTCGATCAACAACCTAAAGAAGATTAACATTTATTATGGATGCAAAAAAAAAATATTACACTCACTCTAATACATCGAATTACACTGGCCTACTTAAAAGGGCTGTATGGAGCAGTGGTTCTCAACTGGTTTGGATGTGGGATCCACCATCATGCCGTGACAATGCGGAGACCCAAATTGCAGATTTTTTTTCCTCTCAAACTTCTAAACTATCTTCTATTTAAAAGGGACGATTTGCACCACAGCTTTAGCTGCAGTGGTGCGGTGCTGTCCTCTTTTCCAGCAGATATTTGCTGCCGTTTATCGGACAGGACCCACTCTGTGTTTTTCCCCTTGTAAGTGCTGTTACAGTAATGCACTAAGCAGAATTCTTAAATCAGTTCATGATTAGTTAATAAATTATTTATTTCATTGAAGCTTAAAAACAGGTTAAAAGGGTGTACATTATTACAATGACCTGACAAGTTAAGTTAATTAATTTATTGTGTATGTTTTCGTTGTTCCCATGGCGGAACTAAAGATTCTTGTTTTGCGCTGCTAAGTGGCAGCATTAATTGAAGGACAAAAGGAGGAAGTTGTAAACGCACAGCACGTCATTTGCACGTACTGTCTAAGTGGGAAGCTAACAGTCACATGGATTTCCAAAACATTAAGGACCTCTTTTGACAACCAGCAGCCAACGAGGCATATCAGTCTTTCACAATATTAAGTTTCATTTGCATATGTTTGATTTGACGGGATCATTTTGTGACATGTACTGTTTGTATCGGGTTGAACGCAGTTCTCACGGCGTGAAGGCAAGGATGTATGAGAAACAAGCTCATGTATTAAAACAGCCGTTTTAAAAAACCGACCTGTGTCTGTTGTCGTGGAGAGAGCTACACCCCTCCTGCTCAAGCGGGACAAAGATGGCACACAGCCTGTGGTGGCATAGCAAGCATACAGCATAGACATAGACCCGCCACCCACTGAAAGCAGCTTTGAAACCCACTTTTGGGTCCCAACCCACCAGGTGAGAATCACTGCTTTAGACCAAGTTCTCCAGACATACTGCAACCAGTGTTATGCGTTTACGTCATACTATAAGTTAACAGTGGTTGACGTAGTTTCACATTCGTGTGACCTACAATTGCCTGTGCAATAAAGATTTTACAATGTTGTTAGGGCCACATGGTGGGCTAGTGGTTAGCATGTTGGCCTCACAGTGCGGGGATGGAGGGTAATGCAGGGCATACAATTAAAAATCAAACCCACAACATAAAGATTTACACTGATATCACATGCCGTGAGTTTATTGCTTCACTTCACATATTTAGGAAATCAAACACTTACTTCAGTTGCTGCAATTTTTAAACCGTGCAGTGATCAACATGAGAGAACAGTGATATAATTTAATAGAAAGTTTGTCCTACAAGCCTCACCCCAGCATGATGATAGATGGCCCAACACTGTACTGGTGCATGCACACACACACGTGCTAATAAAGACACCACACCGATACCGCCACCCACTGTCACCAGTGCCATCACGGCAAGCTCGCGTGACCCACAACGCAACCAAGCATTCCAGGGAGAAAACACACAAAACTAACACACACACAGGGTTAAAATCTCCATTTGGGCATCTCTGTGTGGACTTTGTTTTGTTCTCCCTACCTCTGGCTTCCCACTTCCAAAAAACATGCATATTTAATTGGAGTCTTTGTCCATCAATGTTGGTGGTTGTGTGTCTATATGTGCCCTGAGATTATCTGGCGACCAGTCCAGGGTGTACCCCGCCTCTCGCCAGAAGTCGGCTAGGATACGCACCAGCTCACCCGTGACCCTAATGAGTACAAGCGGTATAGAAATGAATGAATGAATGATGTTGACAGTATGAACCTGGTCTCATTGGGATTGCAGCATTTCAGTTAATTCTTATTTAAAGGTTTTTGATGTCAATCCAATTGGAGATTAATATAGTAAAAATATCATCCGCCGGAACACAACACACAGCTAGCTACATACGTGTATTCTGCAGTCGTCATCCACGGGATAGGAGCCCAGTAAAGCGTTGTCGTCATCCAGTTTTTGCAAGTATTTGTCCGATGTGCTGAACAACTCCAAGTCCATGCAGGAGACAGGCACACCCACCACCATCTCCAGTTTCCCCTGAATGAGACATAATGATCAAAATGTCTATACTACTATACATAGATGGTTGTACTTTTGTATGACACACTATATAGATACCTTCAGCTCTGCAATGCATGCGCCTCTATCAAACCTTCGCTGGACCTCAAAAGAGGATATGGTGGTTGTGAGACGCACATTAACAGAGGGATTGGAAATAACTCTTATGGATCCATCCATCGTTCTGGCTGATCGGACAGAGGCACTGGTTAAAAAAAAGAAATAATAGAATCAAATTTAGACACAATAGAAAATGTAAAGAACCCTTCGGTGGTCACTCTAAAAACAGGAATGGTGAGTAAAATATTATTGACCGTATTAAATGCAAGACCGAAATAAAAGAGACAACGCCTACTTCAAGTAGTGACTGTTTTACTACACATATCTATATAAATATGACTTTTTAAACCAATGTTACAAAGGAATGCGATTTAAAACACATATCCTGAATTATCTGTGGCGCAGCTTAAATAATTTAACTCTACAGTCATCATTATAACATTTGATAACAAACAGCTAGCGCTAGCCGATTCCTCAGCGAACATTAGCAAGAGAACATTTCATGTTACACAAATTATATACTTTAGTGACAAATTAGTGATGAATTACTTACAAATAATCCTTTGACGATAACTGGGTTTGTATTTATATCCAAACTTGTATTAAGTTTTAAGCAATGTGTCAGCTCCAGTCACAGTGGTCATGCCCAGTTGTAACAATTTCCGAGTTCCGCCATTCTGTACCCACCCACCAGCCGCATACGACCAATCACATTAGAGCACAATCCGCTCAACCAATCGCCTTTCAAAAACGGCGGAAGTCGTCGACTAGCATGTAGATTGATTTATTGTAAACCAATCACATTGGAGCAAGAAACACCAGCGTACAAAAGTGAATGTTTTCATTTAGAGAAGCTTTAGCGAAACTACCGATCTCTAAAACAAAATCTTATTTATGGAGTTATGTGATATTTCCAAGCCACCTACGTGCAGGATAGATTGTACCATAATTAGGGTTATGTATTTAGATCATAACGTCAGCAAATAGTACATAAAATGTTCAACTAGAATGCCTGAAAACACGTAAAACAGTGACAAGCCCTGTTCACTTAGTTAATTTAGCAGTTGGAAATAATACGTAAATGATTTACAAAGTTATTTGCTAACTTTCTGGCTACATGAGGGGGAAAAGAGGCGTGTCCTCGCCGAGTTTCCACTCTTGGGTGGACTGGTTGTGTTGGAAGGCAGAGAAAGGGAGCGAGGAGGAGGAACCAGCGGAGGAAAAAAAAAAGTTAAAGTAAAACATGGCTTCCTTGTCTCTGGAGCCCACAGAACAATCCGACAATAGCGCAGAGGAGCCGACGGCCTCCGAGTCCACGGAGGAGGAAAAATACGCGGATCAAGTGACGGAACAACTCCTCGAAAGTTTCCAAAAGTCGGCAGTGAGTTTTTCCACGGACCAGGTCTCATGTCTCTGCGAGGCCCTCCTGCAGGCGGGCAATGTGGATCGCCTGTGGAGATTTCTCTCCACCATCCATCCTTCGTCCGAGCTGCTACGTGGCAACGAGACTCTGCTCAAGGCCCAGGCTTTGGTGGCTTTCCACCGGGAACAATTCAAGGAGCTCTACGCCCTCCTGGAGAGCCACGACTTCCACCCGTCTAACCACGTCTTCCTGCAGGACCTGTACCTGAAAGCCCGCTACAAGGAGGCGGAGAGGTCTCGGGGCCGCAGCCTGGGCGCCGTGGACAAGTACAGACTGAGGAAAAAGTTCCCCTTACCCAAAACCATCTGGGACGGGGAGGAGACAGTGTACTGTTTTAAGGAGAAGTCCCGTAACGCCTTGAAAGAGTGTTATAAAAGCAACAGGTACCCGACACCGGACGAGAAGAAGAACTTGGCCAAAGTAACCGGGCTGTCCCTCACGCAGGTCAGCAACTGGTTCAAGAACCGGAGGCAGAGGGACCGAACCCCTCCTGGGACGCACTGCAAAAGGCAAGAACACAAGCATACATATTGTTTATATACATACTATATGCATTTTAATCCTTGTTGACCTCCTTTGTTTCCGTGATTGGTGACTGTATCAACAAAGTTCCAGCATTTTGTAGGCCACTGAGGTGTCAGCAGGTCTCACACCATCCAAGCAGCATGTTGCTTTGTTGTGAAATGTGAGAAGCATCACGGATCGAGTTTCCTGAGAAACCTAGCATGCCTTCCACTCACCCTGCACTGTCCATGCATGCTTTGATACTTGGGTAGAACATGGTAATCTATCAGGTGGGGGCAAGTAGATGCAAATCAGACCTAAAAAAAAAAAAGGATAGCATGAAGTCATTAAAGGGGGGTTGTGTGCAGATAAGAGTGGATATGGCAGCCTTATCTTATCACTTGGACATTTGTGGGGGTCTGGAAGATACTTCACTAGGTTAGCAGACCACAACATTAGGCGCACATGCGCCAAAGATAGAAATGAGTGGTATTAATATGCTTAGTATTGTAGTGTTTCAAATATTTTCTCAATTTCTTCTGAAGCACTGACATTTCACTGGGGGTGTATTTTTCATATGGTGTGAAATTCAATATGTGTTTATGAAACTACAAAGAGAGGTGGAGGGCAGTGGTGTCACTAGGCCTATTTTAGGGGGACTTTAATTGAATATTTTTAAATTGATTTTTAAACATTTAAACAATCAGACAAATTTCATATAATAGGGCAAATATTAGGGCAATATTTCATGCGAAATTCAATATTTAGGGGGACTCCAGTCCTAACATGTTCTAAAATATGCTCCCTAAATAATTTAATATTTTTAATTGATTTAAAAAAAGATTTATTTCTTTTTTTTTAACAAAATATCTGGCAAACTTCATATAATAGGGCAAAAGCAGGCTAATAAGCAAGCCAATAAGCAGGCTAAAAATCACTTTCATGTGAAATTCAATATTTAGGGGGGCTTCAGGCCCTCTAAATTCTCCTTAAGCACCCCTAAATAATTTGATATTTTTAATAGATTTTTTTTTACAAAAAAAATCTGATAAATTTCATATTATAGGGCAAAAGCGGCTGATAAGCAAGCAAATAAGCAGGCTAATACTAGCCTACTACTACTACTACTACTACTACTAATAGTAGTAGTAATAATCAAAATAATAAATAGTAATAATAATAGGCTAATTAATAATATAATAGTGATTATTATATAATTGATCACTGTCCAGTTTTCAAAATAATCGACAAGGTTAAAACCCGTGATACAGTTGCTCATAACTGTGCTCACATAGCATATTATGCTAAAATTCCTCCTGCTAGTTATTACTGTACCACCTTTTATGACAGAAATAAACAGAACGACTCAATAGCCCACAGTCAAAACCCATAGTGCACAAGCAGCATGTGTAGTCACTCCTCCTGCCAGTTATTACTGATAATCACCACCATGTACAATAGAAATAAACAGTGTTTTTTAATCTTGTTTGTTTTCACTGTGCTATTGCAGCGAGTCCGATGGAAACCACAGCACTGACGATGAGGCTATGGACGACACCCCCGACAAAGCAAATGAACCTTCTGCCTCCAAGGCCTCCATTATCTCGCTCTCTGCAGTCAACTGCACTTCAGGAGGTCAACTCATCCTCAATGGTTCCAGTAGCTTCCTCACAGCCTCCCAACCATTACTGTTTAATGGAAACTCCCTCATCTCTGGTACCGGCGCCGGTGTCATCATCAATGGGATTGGCTTGGGGGACTGCCAGAAGGTCACCCTGAGTCAGGTGGCCAACCCTCCTTTGATACTGAACGGAACTCAGGTTCTAGTAAAGCCAGAAGATCCTCAACCAGTTGTTTCTTTGGAACAACCGGTTTCTCCGATGGAGACAAAACCAAACAGTCTTCCAGCAGTCGTCCTCAGCACGAGCACCTCGGTAGTTTCCAACTCAACCTCGGTCATCTCGGTTCCTGTGCAAGCAAAAAGCCAAAGTAGCAACGCTCTGGATTTCATCAACGTGCCCGAGGACATCATAAAAGTGGAAAGCAGCCAGAAAATGTCTTGTTCTTCTACATCCTTGCCTCCGTCCACACAGACTCTGTCGCCAACAAGCAGCCTGCCTTCTCTGGTTTTAACACCAACCCCCCAGTGCCAGGAGGGCCTGTCATCAGCACCCTTGAAAATCTCAAGTCAACCAGGGGAATATGTGGTTTTTGCCACTGCCGCCTCTCAAATAAACCCTCCCAATACGCTGGTTAACTCCAACCAATCCCCTCCTCAAGTCTTCTCCCTGCCCCAGGTTGTGCCTTCCATCCAGGGAATACCGGTTTCCCAGCTGGTTCAGCACTCCTCGGGGGCACAGGTTTCTCAGTGTCCTCAGCTGGTCCCGGTCTCCCCTCTCACGTCTCCAACCGCCAACTTCCAAAACCTCCCAGTAATGAGTGGGCAGCAGGATGTTTCCTCACCATTAGCTGAAGGTTCCACAACCATTGTGTCCATCTCGCAGCTTCCCAGTAATCCCCTCCCACAGCAAACCATCAGCTCCTCCCCCACGAAACAAGTCATTTC
Source organism: Doryrhamphus excisus (assembly GCF_037039965.1). NCBI lineage: Eukaryota > Metazoa > Chordata > Actinopteri > Syngnathiformes > Syngnathidae > Doryrhamphus > Doryrhamphus excisus. Next base: position 15,374,630 of record NC_136364.1, read on the forward strand.
CATATCCTCCCCAACACAAGTCGTTCCAGCCACCACGCCATCGCCGTTGGTCACCCTCTCCATGCCTCAGTTGGTGCCAGTCTCGTCCGTTCAGACATCATCCACCATCTCATTCCCCCAGGTGGTACCTGCGAGTCCTGCTCTCTCAATCCCGTCTCCTGGAGTCCCTTTACAGATCCTGGCGTCGGCGTCGGCACCAGGTGCTATCAATCAAGGTCCCTTTAGGATAAACCAACTGAGGCCCATTCATAATGTGGGCCCTGCAACCAGTGTGGCCCCCGGTTTGCAACTGCTCAATTCTGGAGTCATTCAGCTACCTTCTGCACCTCAAGGTGAGCACACTTGCTTATAAATTCCCATAACAATCATGTGACGGATGCTAACAATCAATTATTCCTTTCCACGGTAGGTAACCTCCTCCTGGGTGGAAGCCCCTACTTGAGCGTCCAGCAAGGCAAGCTCATTTTGACCATCCCAGCCGGCTTCCAACTCACCAGCTTGCCCCTAAAACCAGTTCCAGATGCTCCCACCAACGGTGTGATTCCTGCCCTTAGCCCTTCCGTAGCCACCCAGCCTTCACCCACCCCAGAACAACCCACTAGTATCCTCACAACGCCCCCGTTGAACTTCATAAACACATACGCAGCAGAGAGTGCAAGTTCAACCAACGAGGAACCCGTCGTTTCCTCCCCGAATGCGCTGGACCAGACGGTTGCTCCCAGTATGCCGAACGCACTCTCTCCGGAGAGCATGCTCACACTCAGTCCCATGTATGGGGGCCTGACACCCAACATCCACCTCTCCCAGCCTGCCTGGAGCCCCCTTTCCACCTCGGCGACTCTTTTTGACGGGCGAGGTAAGGGGGATCTACCTGTAGACCCGGCTTTACTGGGCCTACCTGGTGGGGAGTCGCTGCTTCTGGGGAGCCCCTCCCCAGAACACGATGCCAACTCATCACTTGGGCATCCCGAGGAGATCGATGGAGACTCTAAGATTCTGACTCAGCTTCAGTCCGTCCCTGTGGACGATGAACTGGGTTTGTAGACTTGTTTACCCTAAACATAATATGCAGTACGGTGCCTGTTTAGTTTTATTTGGTCTGTTTGACCATCCCAGCCTCAGCAGGCACTTAGGAATTGAACCCTTGACAGCTTTAATTCACATATGCAACATTGGCCATACACCAAATGCTGCACATTATCTCACAAAACTGAGTGCACCCCTCACTTTTAAGCAAGCATTTTATTCCAGTATATTTTTACCATAGAATAAAACTTGGTAATAGAGTAGTCTGTGTACAGCTTGTACAGCTATACTGTACTATACTGTAATACAAATGGTTGCCGCAATGTGAGGGATATACTTATGTTGTAAGATAGTGTATTATATTGTGCAAGGACCTTTCAGCTAAAAAAAAATATATATATATATATATTTGAGGTTTTTGTTGGCAGTACAGTAGTAGTTGGCTTTGGTTCCACCATCGCAACTATTCATCAAATCATGTGAGAAAGGCACAGGTCTAGAAAGTAGCAGTAGAACCTGCCATACACAAAAAAAAATACACAAAAACTTTTTCGAAGATGTAACAGAAGTGGACGGCGCCTGTGTGAAATGCACAGAAGGATAAATGCAGGCTCTATTGTTACAGCTCTCATTCACCAATGTTGCCGCATCTGTGTGAAAGGGGCTACAATCTGTTGCCTTTGACTTTAACACAGAATCCAACAACGGCAGGATATTGGAACAACTACTTTAACACAGAAACACGACAACAAAGTGGACATTGTTGAACAACACAACAGCTTTATAGAATTCTCTTTTCACACAGACGTCGTCCCGCCTCATACTACCTCGGGTGGTGGGATATTACCATGTCAACTTTGTCCACCTATTCCCTAAAGGCAGGAAAATGCCAGCAATGTAATAGCTGCAATACATATAACGTCTGTATTCAAACACTATGTTTTGCAGCCTCCGTTTTTCAATCTATGCAATGTTTATTTTTAAATAGGACACTAATTGGCTCAAATTCTGAACAGTCAATGAAAGCTTTACAGTGCAGAACTTGACATAAAGATGGTGCATGACACTAAAGCCTTTGCTGTGACCCCCTCCTGTCGTCAACGGGGGGTGGGTGCAACAACTCACTGTGTCGTTGATATAAGTGCCTTATATTAAAGCTTACATGTTTGTTTGTTTTTTCATGAAATGTTATGTTTGCATCTTTGAGCGGACTCCGCTGATAAGCCAGCCCATTGGTTGCATTGTTTTGTTTTTATTTGTATATTTTGCACATTTTTATTCAGTTTTATTACAATGTTTACGCTTTTGTTTGGCCATTAGTTGGAGTCATGACCTTTTTATTATTATTTTTTTTTTAATTGGACAAAAACCCTTGTAAAATTTTGAATTGGTCATGTGACCCTTCCACCGTCTTTCCAACCCGTTTCTCCAGCAGGTGATTTAATTGCCGAGCTCCTTCCCTCAAACCAAAGGAGGGTTAATCATTAAAATCACCTGCTTTAATGAGCGGCTGGAAAGAAAACCTGCAATGTCTCGACCCCTCAGGGCATGAGTTTGACTCCGCTGCAGTACACAAAAGCCCATTTAAGTGTTGCATTGTTACAATAATTCATGGCTTTTTTCATGTGTGTGTTTTTTTTTTTATTAATGTGCATGTTTCTTTTTGTTTGTACATTTAATCCAAAAATGCATGTATTCTTCAGTGTTGTTTTTGAAAGAAAATCAGATAGGAAATGATACTCATTCTGCTAAACAGTTTTGAATTAATGTTGATGGCAAATTATTCCTTTTAAAACGGTCACTCCATTTTCATCAAAACAAATTGCATTGACAAATCATGTATTAAAATAACTGAACTGAGTATTTAAAAACCAGGGGATAAAGGGAACTATGACTTTCTATGATAAATATGCAAGTTTGTCTGGTGTTATGAGCCATTTCTTACCAAAATGATGCTGATATTATGGCCTGTGTGGGCTAATGCACATTTATTTGTCAGCTGGGATTTTTTTTACACAAGTAAAACACAAAAAAAAACCCGGATTTTTACCAAAGATAATGTATTGTCATTTACTATTTCATAGTGTTGAAAAGGGATCACTTGTGCTTTTGTTTTATTGTATTAAATGCCTTCTATTTTTTATATTACATGGTGATGTAATAAAGTACATTTATATGACCTACGGTGTACATCTTTGTCCTTTTGCTGTTATTTGGGATATAATATCAATGTGAACTTAGTGCCGTCTATCCAAAACACAGCTAGCTAAATACCTGTTGCAGAAGAGTGTGCTCCACCTCATGTTGTGTTGCATGGGGGAATTCCACCCACAATGCTGACTTCCAGGTACAGTACGACAAGTCTTTGAGGCGTTCATCCCCAATTCAATCGATCTATTGACCCAGGCGAGTTGTGGTCGACAGCAGAAATGGTCTTCCTATTACAAAAAGTTACATTTGCATCGTATTTGCATTTATTTTCGTACTGTTGAATCAGAGCAACTGATTGGAAGATGTTTCACCTCATTGGTATCCAAGTCCAGTTGCTCTGATTCTCAAAAGACATTTAGGAAGTTGAAAAACTTACCGTAGCTAAAATAGTTGGGATCTAAACAGCGGTATTGTGTTGTTTTTAAAGACATACTGCAAAAATGGTAGGTTAGTGGCCAAACGCTCTGCCTTTTCATTGACAAAATGAGCAACTCTTCTGTTATAGAGCTTACCTTTCACTGTTGGTCTTGCTGTGCAAAATATGCTACATTATATATCTTTGGAGCCAAAACAATCACACGTTGCAACATGCGTTGATCCCCAATTTCTTCACAATCACGAAATTGACAGTGACGTTACTCATTAGGCACTGCTGGATGGCTCAGACATGACTGTAAACATATATACAGTATAGTATAAGAATAATTTAAATGTAACAAATGTGCTGTGATGCCCACCAAAAGACTTTCACAGTTAGGCTCGGTGCAGGATAATGTTCCTACATCTTCTAGAAGTTTTCGTAATATCAGCTTTTCAGTGTTTTGGACTTTTAGTAGGCATACAATAGTCTCAACATCTCAAGAACATTTGTCCCATGAACAAATCAGGTATTAATTAGTATTAATAGAATGCTTCACAGCAATGAATGTAATTTATGGGCTCAACTGAAGATAATACTTGACCTTAAATGCTGACATGGCAGTCTTGCAGGTCATCGAGTCTTTGGTCAAGTTTCTTTGCTGGTCCGTTGAGGCTTCATCTCGCTCCACCAGTGACAGCGTACCGTACTTTTAAGAGGTTGATGAGAAACTCATCAGAAGTCATACGTCAAGGTTTTTCTTTTTTTCTTCTTCTTCTTCACAAGCCAAGGTATTCAGCCAAAAACACCGCCATGATCCTGGTCAGGTTCTCCACAGTAGGACGATGGATGTTCTCCGCCGTGTCGTCCAGCGTATGCCAGAACTTTGGGAAGGGAGTGGCGATGACGTGGAGCACGGGCACACCTGAATGTGGAACGAGTTAGGAAAGTGCAAACACAGCTTGTTAGCATAAAAGCTACTAAGTCCTGGCTCAGTTGAGAGACAACGTCTCTCTAATGTGTCCCCGGTCTTCCCCAAGGCCTCCTACCGGTCGGACGTGGGCGCAAGCCCCGCCTACCGTCTGAGTGCACATTGAGTTGTGTTTGTCAGCATGTCGTCAATAATACCAGCAAATACAAATAGACGGTGTAGACATTGAAAGGAAAATAAATTTCTGGGGATCACAATAGATGAAAATATGAGCTGGAAGCCTCATATTACAAATATACAACATAAGGTGGACAGAAATATTTCAATATTGAACAAAGCAAAATTTGTTCTGGATCAATCCACACTCTTTGCTCTCTGGTTCTACCATATCTTACTTATTGTGTGGAAATATGGGCTAATAACTATAACAGCAATCTTCACTCGCTAAATGTACTGCAAAAAAAGGTCAGTAAGGATAATTCATAATGCCGCCTACAGAAAACATACTAACTCAGGGGTGGGCAAACTTTTTGACTCGCGGGCCGCATTGATATGACAAAATTTACCGGGGGGGGGGGGGGGGGGCGGCAGACTATATATTTTACACGTAACAGTCCATCTGGTATTATTGTATCTGTAAAATTGTCATGCAATCTGCTATTATTATTTATTATTTTATTTTTTTATTTAAATATTTAAAAAATAATAAAATATTATAATAATTACAATAAAATTAAAATAATAATTATTAAATTATTATATTATTATTATGTAAAATATGCAAATATAACAATAATATTATATATAATTAATATAATAATTAGCATTAATATAATAATTATAATGATCATAATAGTTCTAATAATAATTATAATAATCTAATAATCTAATAATAATAATAATTATTATTATTATTATTATTATGTGCTTGTGTCCCTTTTTTCAGGAGCACTTCAGGAACACACTTCAGCACTTTCAGGAACACAACAACAGACCATGTCAAAAAACGAAATTGATAAAACCATCAAAAGGTTGGCTCAGGCCATGATGCCAGGTTGTATGTTGAGTTTAAATGAAATACTTTGGAAAGATTGGGCGGGCCGTATTCAAACACTTGGCGGGCCGGATGTTGCCCCCGGGCCGTAGTTTGCCCACCACTGTACTAACTCCTTATTTCTAAAATCACAAATACTTTAACTTGCTGATATAGTTCATCTTCAAACAGCTAAAATAATGCATAAGGCTAAAAATAACCAATTAGCTAAAAATGTCATCCAATACTTCTCTACAAGAGAGGAGAAATATGATCTCAGGGAAGAACTACATTTGAAACACTTATATGCTAGGACTACGTTAAAAAGCCATAGCATTTCAGGATGTGGAATCAAACTATGGAATGGATTGAGTAAGGAACTCAAACAATGCACAACGATGAGCCAATTCAAGAAACAATACAAGCAGTTGATGTTTGCTAAATACAAGGATGAAGAGTCTTGAACCAGTCATGATGTGCTATATATATCACTATATGGACACTTACTATGGTACCCATTATGTCATTGGATGGTCATATCACCTCGTACTTCGATACGTGACACACACAAAAAAAACATATTAGGAAAGCAGGAAGTGAACAAATGTAACAGTTACTGATTGTAAAAGTACCAGATGGAGGGGTAGGATGCATGGATGCATCTGATGCATGTTCAGATGAAATAATACCATTACCATAATGTGTTGCAGAAGCTTTCATGATGAAGTGGTATCTAATGCATTGTTAATAACACAATAATATGCATGATCTTCTATATGAAAATATGTGCATCGTATGCAGTCACCTCGATGGAGGAAGGGTATGTGGTCATCCTGGACTGGTCCAAAGAACAAGTCCTTCCTAAAGTAGGTCTGCTCGGAAGGGTGCGACACCAGCAGGCCTTGACGATGAAGGCGCTTCTCTGTAAAATGAGTAATTAATTACAGTATACTGACTTTAAATCATATAAGCGAACGATGAATAAAACCGAACTTGATCATTTTGCCCGCCTCGGCATACTGACACGTGTATGCGTGTTTGTTTTGCTCATCTCTACACGCCTACCTGCAGCAATCAGACGGTCAAACCATCGTGCTGTGTTGTCAAAGTGGTTTACAATCAGTGGATCGGGAGCACCGAGAAGGTCTAGCAGCACAAACAGATCCTAGAGGGGCGAGACAATGTGGCCTCATCAATGAAAAACAAGGGTGTGTAGTAGTTGTGTGAAGTAAACACACACACAAACAGTCCTCCTCACCACAGCTTCTAGCATGGTGGTGTGTGTGGAGCCGGCAGGGTGAGGCGTGCGGGCCATGCGCTCAGCCATGTGACGGGAGCCGTACAGCGAGTCGGTGGCGGTCCATTCCTCAAAGGACTCTTCCCCATCAAAGAACACAAGCTGGAGAGATAATGGAAGCTTCTGTACAAGATAAGACGGTGAGATATTTGTATTAACAACATGATTTGTCACCCTAGAAATCAATGAACAACCATCTAGGATTGCATCCTCAACTAGTGGCGTGTAACACTGCAACATCCAAACAGGAAGTGCTACAGAAGTGTGAAGCCTAACCAATACAAATAACCAAAAATACTTAAAAACATGTGACCAAGCTTATACTGACCTGTTGTTTGAAGGACCTAAGCCGATTATCCAGAGAGGTGGCCAGCTCCAGGATCATAGCACAAGGCACTGCCGAGTCGCTAGCCCCAAGAAAAACCCTCTCTGGGGCGTGTCTGTCCGGAGGTAGCGCCTTGGAGTCATAATGGCACGTTAGCAGAAGCCTACGTGGAGCTGAAGGTTCCAGGGTGGCGACGATGTTTGTGAACGTGACCTCTCCACGAGGAGTCGAGGACTGGAAGGAGTCCAGGTGAATGTCCCAGCCGGCGGACAGGGAGGACAATGTGGATGTGATGTGCTGAAAGAAATGTGACGGTTAAACATGCACAATGGAGACTATGTTAGCAATGAGGTGTACCTGCTGCACAACCAGGCTGCCTTGCGTCCCAGGAAGCCTCTCGATCAGGATGGGCTTCAGGTGCGTCTCCCACAGACGATTCCCGTCTACTTGGGATGCCAGGTGGTGAATTTGAGAAGGGGAGAACTTGGTGTGTTTGTGCAACAACTTAAGACGGGACAAAAAGTTATAGTTAGTATAAATAAATATGAGACACACTTTAAACATAGTAATATACACATAAATAAATTATTAGAGCAACACAGGATCAGGGCGGCCGAGTGGTTAGCGCGCAGACCTCACAGCTAGGAGACCAGGGTTCAATTCCACCCTCGGCCATCTCTGTGTGGAGTTTGCATGTTCTCCCCATGAGTGTGTGGGGTTTCTCCCACGTTCTATTAGATAGTATAACAAAGTAATGAATAAATCAATTCATATTTATATTCTTCTTACCCGGTCCTTGGTCAGATCTGCAACCTGAATGCGGTTAACATTCCCAGTGGTGGTGCTATCGTTGGACAGGTGGTAGACTCCGACTCCCAGCGTAAGCAGCAGCACACCGAGTAGACACAGCAGCAGTACCCGTACACGACGCCACATCAGCCGGTCACAGCCGCTGCCCTTCTGCGGGGGTTTGGACCGACGGTTGGATTTGCTCATGTTCGCAGTCTCTTATGAGCGAACAACTACGTGTCCTTTGTAGGAGGGGAAGTAACGCCGGAGGCGGGAAACGTATCCAAACCAGCAGAAACAAGCTACATGGCTTGTAGTCTTGCTTCAGTGCATCAATCTGACAATCTAAAACACCTTTTCGGAGGCGGGAGATCACTTCGTGGCCGTTAAGGGAAGTTTATTCTAGGCTACATTCAAGTGGAAATATCCCACCCTCTACAGTATGTTTAAAGGTTTTAGCGAGTAGCAACACTTTCCTACCGTGATGAACTACTGTTGGGCATTATACATTTAAAGGAAATAATAAATGGTAAAACCATCAATAAAAATAAATAAAATAAACAACTAAACTTATTTTCTGCGTTGGCGAGCAACCACAAAATAGTAACTTCCGGGGTTTGCAGTTGGGTTCCTCTTCTTTGGTGTTACGGCGGTTGGCATCAATCTCTTTGGTGCATTACTGCCCCCTTTCGGTAGTGTCTTGGCTGCATTCACAGACTCACAAATGCCACACAAAAACATATACCTCCTTCCCCAGGATAAATATAACTCCTTGATTCTCCACACCTTCACTCATATTTAATTAATCCACACTTGGCTTCTTAAATAATAACAACATCTTCATTTGATGTGTCCTTTCACCTATGTTCAGTAATCATTGTGTTATTTGACCTACTTCTTTTGAGTCCCGCCATAATTTCGTCCGGGAAAGTCACCGGAATAGGAAGAGATTCTGAATTGCTTTGATTGGCCGTTGCACTGAAGACCCGCCTTTACTTTATGCTGATTGGTCAAAGCGCCTATTTTGCAACGTTGTACTGGTTCCGCCTTACGTACAAATGCGACGTTAGCGGGCTTTCGGGGGTACACTTGGCGCGTCGTCGTTTGCGTGTTGGCGAGCTTTTCGTCCGAACTGCACATTTTGACGTCGTGAAGAGTTTTTTCTTTTGGGAGGTGAAACTACTCACACGGTCCCAGGATGCATGTGATTAAGAGAGGTAAGTAACAGCTGTTCTTGAAGGGCATACGCTTATTTGGCAGCCTACAATCATTAATGGTCATTTACAAAACCAATACACTTGTATTACAACTTGTTGATAGTTATGACTGGGCTATTAAACAGTTTTTGATGATTAAATGAAAAGTTCGACTCCCTACCCGCAAGCTATCCGTGATGTTTGCTAGCAGCTTTGCATAGTCGGATATCCTGCGCATGATACACAGCTGATATCAGTTTCTATCTTAATTGAGTAACACTGACTAGCATCTTTGCTTGTAAAAGTGTATTAAAGACTATTTCTTGACAGTATGTGTCATTTGCGATCATTAGGTTTACTTTACTGCTTCCGGATTGAAGTCTTTGTCATAGTTGGCGCCAAATCGTTGGCCCAGAGACATTCACGACCAACTTGGACAAAGGAGAACCTGACTGTTTATTATTATTTGAAGTTTCTGATTCCATCAATTTGTCGTGTAATTCTAATTAGCGTGTAATGATAGTCAGCATGTGTATAAAAATGTTATACTCTCTAAACTTTAATGTAATGCGATTGTGTAAATATGTATTTGAGTACTATTAAATATTGTGAAAACAAACACTAGAAATGGCCATTTTCCAATTTCCCGTGTCTTAATAGTGTCTTAACAAAACAAAGAGGTTCCAACAGGAAGCGCCTTAAAAGTTTCACAACATTAGGAACAACATTAACAAGAGGCAATACGTGAGCTGTGTTAGGAATTCCGCCATTATTAGTATAACCGGGTCATTGCGTCATACTGAGATTAGTTCATTTAATCTTGTGGTTTGTATATATAATCTAACTCTTTTGTTTAAATATCCAGTTGTAAATATTGTCCATTATTTACCCCACCCCTCCCCCAGATGGGCGACAGGAGCGCGTCATGTTCGACAAGATTACCTCCCGCATCCAAAAGCTTTGCTATGGCCTCAACGCTGACTTCGTAGACCCGGCTCAAATCACCATGAAGGTGATCCAGGGTTTGTACAGCGGCGTCACCACGGTAGAGCTGGACACGCTGGCGGCAGAGATCGCAGCGACGCTCACCACCAAGCACCCCGACTACGCCATTCTCGCCGCTCGCATCGCTGTGTCAAACCTCCACAAGGAGACCAAGAAAGTGTTCAGCGAGGTGATGGAGGATCTCTACAACTACGTCAATCCTCTTAATATGCGTCACTCGCCCATGATCTCCAAGGAAACTCTGGACATGGTCCTGGAAAACAAAGACCGCCTCAATTCGGCCATCATCTATGACCGCGACTTCTCCTACAACTTCTTCGGCTTCAAGACACTGGAACGCTCCTACTTGCTGAAGATAAACGGCAAGGTAGCAGAGAGACCGCAGCACATGCTCATGAGGGTGGCTGTCGGCATCCACCGCATGGACATCGACGCCGCCATCGAGACGTACAACCTGCTCTCCGAGAAGTGGTTCACACACGCCTCGCCCACATTGTTCAACGCCGGCACCAACAGGCCTCAACTGTCCAGCTGCTTCCTGTTGGCCATGCAGGACGACAGCATCGAGGGCATCTACGACACCCTCAAGCAGTGCGCCCTGATCTCCAAGTCGGCAGGTGGCATCGGCGTAGCAGTCAGCTGCATCCGCTCCACGGGGAGCTACATCGCCGGCACAAATGGTAACTCCAACGGCTTGGTCCCCATGTTGAGAGTCTACAACAACACAGCGCGCTACGTGGACCAGGGCGGCAACAAGAGACCCGGAGCCTTTGCCATGTATCTGGAGCCATGGCACTTTGATGTCTTTGATTTCCTGGAGCTGAAGAAGAACACGGGCAAGGAGGAACAAAGAGCCAGAGACCTTTTTTATGCCCTCTGGATCCCAGACCTCTTCATGAAGAGAGTGGAGAGCAACCAAGATTGGTCCCTCATGTGTCCCAGTGAGTGTCCCGGCCTGGACGAGTGCTGGGGTGATGAATTTGAGGCGCTCTACACCAAATACGAGAAGCAAGGTAGAGTAAAGCGTGTGGTCAAGGCTCAGCAGTTGTGGTACGCCATTATCGAGTCGCAGACAGAAACGGGAACTCCATACATGCTGTACAAAGACGCTTGCAACAAGAAGAGCAACCAGCAGAACCTGGGCACCATCAAATGCAGTAACCTTTGCACGGAGATCGTAGAGTACACCAGCCAGGACGAAGTGGCCGTCTGCAACCTGGCCTCCATCGCCCTCAACATGTACGTCACTCCAGAGCGCACGTACGACTTCAAAAAGCTGGCGTCCGTCACCAAAGTCATCGTGAAGAACCTGAACAAGATCATCGACATCAACTACTACCCCGTTCCTGAAGCCGAGAGGTCCAACCTGCGTCACAGGCCCATCGGGATCGGCGTCCAAGGATTGGCGGACGCTTTCATCCTCATGCGCCATCCCTTTGAAAGCCCAGCGGCTCAGCTACTCAACAGTCAGATTTTTGAGACCATCTACTACGCAGCCCTGGAAGCCAGCTGCGAGCTTGCTGCCGAGCACGGCGCCTACGAGACGTACCCCGGCTCGCCCGTCAGCAAGGGCGTGCTCCAGTATGACATGTGGGACAAGACCCCCACCGACCTGTGGGACTGGAAGACACTCAAGGAGAAGATCGCCAAACATGGCGTGAGGAACAGCTTGCTGCTGGCGCCCATGCCGACGGCCTCCACCGCCCAAATCTTGGGTAACAATGAGTCCATTGAGCCTTACACTAGCAACATCTACACTCGCAGGGTCCTCTCTGGAGAGTTCCAGATCGTTAACCCTCACCTGCTCAAAGATCTCACCGAGAGAGGACTCTGGAATGAAGACATGAAAAACCAGCTCATTGCTCACAATGGATCAATCCAGGTCAGTGGATTCATAGTTGACCTCAAAGTGGAGTATCAATATTTAAATGTGGTTCTGAGATGTTGATTCATAATTTGTATTGCACGTTCCACAGAACATCCCTGAGATCCCAGATGACCTGAAAGAACTTTACAAAACTGTGTGGGAGATCTCCCAAAAGACGGTTATCAAGATGGCTGCAGACAGAGGGGCCTTTATTGACCAGAGTCAGTCCCTGAACATCCACATAGCCGAGCCCAACTACGGCAAACTGACCAGCATGCACTTCTACGGCTGGAAACAAGTGAGTCCGAACATGCGTTCTTTGTTTTGCTGTCCAGAGCATGAAATAACCGCATGTGGGCCTTCCCGCTTTTAGGGCCTGAAGACTGGCATGTACTACCTGCGCACCAAACCTGCTGCCAACCCCATCCAGTTCACGCTAAACAAGGAGAAGCTGAAGGACGCGCAGTCGGAGAAAGCCTCCGAGCAGGAGGTCAAGGAGCGCAACACTGCTGCCATGGTGTGTTCCTTGGAGAACAGAGACGAGTGCCTCATGTGCGGTTCTTGAACACTCCCTGTCGTTAACACTAGCTTCTATTCTTCACTGTGAAGAGTTAATTGTTAATACTCTTAAAATGTCACTTATTATTGAATGGCCATAATAAAATTTCTATATACTGTCTGAAGATGCAATGCAAGTACAATAGGTTCAACCTGCAAAAAAATGAATATTTTTATTTTATAAAATGAAAACAATTTACACTTACATGTACACTTATTACAGCCCAGAGCAACCAGAAGAGGAAAAATGTAGACAAACTGTACCCTCCTCATCCTTGCTATTTTCTGCAGCAGTGACAACAAAAATAAATTATCAAAACATTCGAACATCTACAAAGACAAGGATTTTTACAGTTACTGATTTGTTCATAGATCGTGTTTGCTATAAATAGCTTCATTATACAGAAAGTAAAAAGCTTTTTTTTTTACATGAGCAGAACAAATGATTTGCAGACAGAACATGCCAGCAACACCTATTGGGGCTCTGTAAAGGAGTGTCACTTTGGGTCATGGAATACTGTCCTGCTCAGTCACATTAAAATGCTTCTTTCAGCATAACAAAAAGGTAAAACATTTTGGGAAGAGTCCTCAAAGTTCGAATGGTTGACTATTAAAGGGTTAGCCACAATGGTAGAAAGAACAGTACCTCATACCGCTTCACCTCTGATGTTAGGTCCAGCATCATGAGGAACCTGAGTCAAGTTAAGTCTTTAAAAAAAACTCCAGTCATCCCAGCAGAGAACATGCACCAGGGTACAGTTTTATCGGAATTATCTCAATTCTTGAAAACATTGCTGAAAAGTACCTTCCATTCAGTACCAGCATCCAAAAACATTCATACAGTCATTGTATGAAAAATACATCATAATGCCAGCACAGTATATAAATAGCCTTGAGGTTTGTTTTTTTTTCACAGAGCAGGCCAATCATCTCTACACGTACAGTAAGTTAGTTTAAAATAGTTATAGTTAAAATATATGCGCTTTCTGGATAATGAACAATGTGTATTTAATATTTTAAACACACCTAGCAAAAATGCTATGCTAATGACACATCCCGTAGCCAAACACACATTTTATGACAGTCATCTCTGAGTTTGTTTTATACTCACTTAAAAAGCTGATATCCGGTTAGGATTTTATCCAGAATTTGTTAGTCAGTGTATATTTGTATTATTTTTAAACATTTCTATATCGATATTTGTTGTCTTGTTTTTACCTGCCAATTCCCACGCGCATGCGCATATTGTCTTCGACTCAATTAAGACCAATATCGCCCCATTGCCACCTACTGGCATGGAATAATATTGCACCACATTATTAAAATATTTTGCAATTAAGTACATTTAAACAATGTGTACTGCACAATAGCTGAAATAGACTCTTTTGTTGGCCTTTTAAGGAAGGACTAAAGCTAGTATGTACTGCGTTCAAAATAATGATAAAAATCATTCTCTAAAACTTACCACGCACTCAAATTTTCCTTGGAGACATTATCAGATATTTATTTAACAGCTAATATGGCGAATGTAGCTATTTTAGAGCGCCAAGATTAGCATAAAACAGCAAATAAAAAACTTACAGTCGGCTTTAAAAGAGATGGTGACTGTTTACCGCGTACTTTGAACCACTCTGTGTGGGAGTACTTCCGATGACTTCACTGACTACTACCAAAATAATATGAAGAACTCTTTTCTCCAGTATTAAAGTAGGTCACTGAATGCATCTTTGGGTGAAAGTTCATCCATGTAAACGGTAAGATGTGTGAAGTTTCATTCCATTGTAAACTACTTTGTTCGTCACTGAGTCGATCGTTCGGGCGCCTTCTCATGCCATATTATAAACGCACGCACGCACTCACACACACAAACACACACACACACACCTTTAGTACAAGAGTTTCAGAACAAGATAATGATATGTGAGAATGTAGCTCACAGGCGTCGCTGTACAGTAATTAAGACTGTAGCGCTTCTGTTACTTACTAGTGCATTTGGGGAGATGCAGTTTTTTTTGGCTGATTGACTTGCAGGAACAGTGTTAGGCCTCTCCAGGTGATCCTCGTCCTCCTCTAGCATAGTAATATATTTCAATATATCTCTTTATAGAATACTTTAGAAAAATAAAAAAAGAGGCTCAGGGCGGGGCTGGAGTGAAATGTTTTCCAGTTTAAGGCAGTCCAGTGGAAGCGGAGTGAGTCAGTGTGAGGTCACGTGCACTCACTCCCGTTTGGGCTGAGCATGGTGCGCCGCCGGCGGGTGCGCGTCGGGCTCGTCCTCAGCCTTGTTGAGCTTGCTGAAAAGTCGATTGAACTTGCGGAGCTGCTCGCTGGCCGTCACGCTTTCCTCTTGCAGCCGCTGGTTGTTCTGTCGCAGGTTCGCCATCTCGGCCAACAGCACCACCTTGTCCTGCTTTTCCTGGACACAAAGAGCAAAAAATACAGTGTTGAGAAATATCGGAATGTTCTCAATGTCTGTTTGCATGCCGGTATTGAGCAGAATAATGTTTATTATATTAACGTGGATACAGGCTCACTTATGCTTTACATGCGATTACAATAGCCACGTTTACATGGACCCAAATATTCAAATTCCATTCGGGTCATTTGCCCAAACGGAAAGAATCTAACCATTCCGAAAGAAAGGTGCCAATCGGAATGAATATATAATCGGATTCAGAGGGGTAGAATATTCCTTTCCCCAATCCGATTGAGGTATCTTGTACCCGCTCAATCGGAAAGTTGTCAGGGTGCATTCTTCTTCGTGGTGTTTTTCTTCTTCTGTTGTTTATTGGCGGTTGGCAAGCAGCTTTCGTGTGCATTACCGCCATCTGTGGAACAGAATCTAAACCCTTCTATACGCCATTCACAAGTCCAGTTTTATTAAAAAAGAAAATAATTCTTCTTAATTATAAAATATTAGCAAGATTGAACTCACCCGGTCCAGGTCAGTGCTGAGCTGTTTCAACATCACCTCAAGATGGTAGAGACGTCCCGACAGATCGCCGGACACCTCGTCACTGAAGGCACAAGCGACAAAAAGTCATATTAAGAGTCAAACAGAGAGAGCTTTCATTTGTCATCACATCCAACTCCGGCCAATAGATGATATCAAACTGGCCCCTAGGTCCAAAAGGTTACTTTACACACACAAAAGAGAATTTTTTTTAAATCATCAGCAGAAGCAATGCTCCTGTTTACCTAGACGATCTTTGACTATATGCTCCGAGCAACACCTTAAAAAGATATTTGCTTTACAAGTACCACCAGTTCTGCAACCTGTGCTTCCCATCCCAATTTAGCTTTAGGAATTTAGTTGAATAGCCAGAAAAGCCTTGCTCTACGGCAACACCACCTGCTGAAGGTGGGTGTGGTTCTCGGCGTCTTCGGAGTGGGGAACTGCACGGGGCTGACGGCTGGCCTCATGTCCACACTGCTTCCTTGCGTCTCGGTCAACGAGAAAAGCGACACGGCTCTCTGTGCTATAGAAAGGACATGAGTGATTGGACAACGAGGTTCGCTGAGATGGACTAGCGTAGAAGGCATGAGGAGTCTATATATGAAGGGGTCACCTTCGTAGACTTTGGCAACGTTGACCAGGCTGGACCACTCCAGTCCGCAGGCAGTGTCGGGGAGGGGCATGAGCCCGGGATCAAGCCTCCTCAGCGGGGGGACTTTGTCTCGTACCTCTGTAAGGGACAGCTCGGATGCAGACAGTGGCACTGAAACAAAGTGGGTCGGGGGAAAAGAGGGGGGGGGGGCTGTGAGTACAATACTCATTCACAGAATGGCAGTGTTTCCCGTTATTTGAGTTTCATTGTTTGAATAGAATAGAATAGAATACAACAGAAGGGTCTATACCTTCTTCTAACACTTATATGCTAGGACTACGTTAAAAAGTCATAGCATTTCAGTATGTGGAATCAAACTATGGAATGGATTGAGTAAGGAACTCAAACAATGCACAACGATGAGCCAATTCAAGAAACAATACAAGCAGTTGATGTTTGCTAAATACAAGGATGAAGAGTCTTGAACCAGTCATGATGTGCTATATATATCACTATATTGACACTTACTATGGTACCCATTATGTCATTGGATGGTCATATCACCTCGTACTTCGGTACGTGACAAAAAATTAAAACTATATTAGGAAAGCAGGAAGTGAACAAATGTAACAGTTACTGATTGTAAAAGTAGCAGATGGAGGGGTAGGATTTAATAAGCTTTGCTTCTTCCTACTCCTTTTGGACATGTGGAACTGTGAACTGATTATGTGATGCATTCAATTGTAATCTGATGCATGTTCAAATGAAATTAAACAATTACCATTACCATTTTATTAAACCAAGTCATGGCTATAGCCCCGCAAAAGCTGTAAACTCTAGCCACGTTTACATGAGGAGTTTTTCTCTTTCCGAATGACCTTTCCGAAAGCAATGGTATACATGGAAAGGAATATTCCAATCGCGTGTCTACATGCGCCGCTATAATCAACCAGAATAGTCAATGGGGCATGCGCAGTAAAGCGTAAACATCAACATCACGTGATACCAACTTCCTCGAGTTTTTCTTTCACTTGTTGGAATAACTCCGTATTGCCGGTTTTTCATTCGTTCCAGTCTTGAAATTTAGTTTAAATCAAAAACAAACTTTCCGCAGCAGTCCAGTGCTGATTGCTCGCCTCCATTTTTTTAAATCAAAGAACGTCTCGAGCTGCGTGTTTCCTCATATCTCAGCATTCGCTGAAAGAACGCACCCGGGAACAGGAAAAGATAAAGTTCAATCTTGCTAATGTTTTATAATTAAGCTCAGCACATGTTTTATATAGATATGTATTTTCTTTTTTAATAAAACTGGACTTGTGAATGGCGTATAGAAGGGTTTAGATTCTGTTCCACAGATGGCGGTAATGCACACGAAAGCTGCTTGCCAACCGCCAATAAACAACAGAAGAAGAAAAACACCACGAAGAAGAACAGTCTGACAACTTTCCTTTTGAGCGGGTACAAGATACCTCAATCGGATTGGGGAAAGGAATATTCCACACCCGTGAATCTGATTATATATTCATTTGAATTGGCACTTTTCTTTCGGAATGAGGTGTATACAAAGGTTACATTCTTTCCGTTTGAGCAAATAACCCGAATGGAATTGGAATATTTGGGTCCATGTAACACACTCACCCTTCTTGGCCTCCGTGTGGTTGGAGGAGCCGCTGTGTTTGCGTGTGGGTAGCGTGCACGTGAATAGCATGTCCATGGGGGCCGACTGGTGTTCAGAGTTAGCAAAGCTGGCGTCCCTGCGTCCGCTGCAGAGGGACTCATCTGAAAAGGTGCGCTGCAACGGGCGTCTGGGAGACTATAGGGAGACAACGTCGCCATTAAAATTAAATAATAATCACATGATTGCAGATGTGGCTGTAGGCAAACTCCTGATGTAGTTCTCATTAACTCCTGTGAGTGGGTGACTCATGGATGTTACCCTTTTTCGTACTGTTGTTTACAATGAACTTATCAATTTGTTCTTTAATGCTATTACACCATTGGTTCTCTTTTTTTCATTGATTTGTTCATTCATTCATTTTCTACCACTTATCGTCACAAGGGTCGCGGGGGGTGCTGGAGCCTATCCCAGCTGTCTTCAGGCGAGAGGCGGGGTACACCCTGGACTGGTGGCCAGCCAATCACAGGGCACATATAGACAAACAACCATTCACACTCACATTCATACCTATGGACAATTTGGAGTCGCCAATTAACCTAGCATGTTTTTGGAATGTGGGAGGAAACCCACAAATGCACGGGGAGAACATGCAAACTCCCCACAGAGATGGCCGAGGGTAGAAATGAACCCCGGTCTACTAGCTGTGAGGTCTGCCCGCTAACCACTCGTCCGCCATGCAGCCCTGTAATTTGTTAATATATAATATATTATATATATATTATATAATATATATTATATAAAGATGAGTTGTTATATAATGTGCGGATTACGTAAATAAAAGCCATGGCAATACTGTAATTACAGCATTCACGATATATCGATTTTTGATCATTAATCGTCTGTCCATCTCTACCAATAGACTGGAGTTCACTACTTGGTGGCAGCCAGAAGAGGGCGGCATTTATTCAAAGTGGTTTGCTTCTTAAACAGGAAGCAGTCCAACTTTGTGTGTCTGCTGTGTGTGTGCCGCTCACAGGATCCCGTTGTGGAGCCTCTCCGGGGTTGTCCATGATGATCAGTTTCTTCAGGTCGTCCTCGATGGTGCTCTTGTAGTTTCGCCGCGGAGAGCGCAGGTCTCTCAGCGATGCTCGCAGTCGAGGTTGTCCAAACACGTTCTTTGAATTCATGTCCACCTGACTAAAACATGAAATATCAAGGCCCATCAATCTTCTATTCTTATTGTTTATGTTATGGAAGTGGAAATAAATGATGAACATACGTCTTGCTGTTGCCGTTGTCGGAGCTGGACATGGTGTTTGTGTTGGAAGAGGATGGGCTGATGTCTTCAGGCTGCCAGGCGGTTTGTCTGCTCTTTCCGTGGAAGGCCTTGGGGGCGGAGCTGGACAGAGGGGTGGAGCTTAATTGGGCTGAAGTGGGTGTGGCTGTTGAGGCGCGGACAGGTCTGGCTTTCTCCGCCGTGGGCGTCTTATAACCCTGAGGTGTGTAGGCTCTGAGAAACACATTTGCGATGTTGAAGACGGCTTGTTGAAGACTCGTAATCACATGACGCCGAACCAGCGACTTACCTCGGTTTGAACGCTTCGATTCTCTCAGCGCTGGAGCCAGGAGGCGGGAACGTGCGA
Source organism: Doryrhamphus excisus (assembly GCF_037039965.1). Classification (NCBI taxonomy): domain Eukaryota; kingdom Metazoa; phylum Chordata; class Actinopteri; order Syngnathiformes; family Syngnathidae; genus Doryrhamphus; species Doryrhamphus excisus. The sequence continues at coordinate 15,394,035 of NC_136364.1, forward strand.
GTCAGATACCCTTTGTTGTGACTGGTGACGGCTGGTACCACAGGTGACGACTCCCGTCTCTTCGCTTCACCACCACTGCCGCTCCTTCCCACAGAGAGCTCCAAGGCCTTGTGGGGTTGGCTGCGACTGTTGTGACTGTTATAGTGGGTGGGAGCGTCAATGCCGCTGTCATTGGATCCGCCCTTGTTGAGATGATCGGGGTCAGCCTCAGGGGGGTCGCCCAGGAAACCCGCGTTTCCTCTGTCTCCTCCGGAAACACCGTCAAACCAGCGCTCGTCGCTGTGGCTGCTGGAGGCGTTGCTGGACAAGGTGTTGCTGCTGGAGTGGCTGGAGTACTGAGTCTCACCCTGCGGGGGGCACAGCACGCATCCACGAGGTGAGGCATCAGTATGAAGTGGTAATGGACAAGTGGAATCAAACCTTTGAGTGTCTGTTTGGAGTCTCTTTTCCTTGGACATCCTGTCTGAGCCTCCTCTGGTTTCCTCCACCAGCTGGCACCCGAGACGATAACGCTGGAATATGCCAGAGTGGTTCTGAGGGGGGGAAAAAAACACGTCCACGTCTTTATATTGGATATTTGTAAAGGAAAAAACACTGAAATAAATAGAAGAGAATAATTTAATCATAAAAAGTAATGGTAATAGTTTTATTTCATTTGAACATGCATCAGATTACAATTGAATGCATCACATAATCAGTTCACAGTTCCACATGTCCAAAAGGAGTAGGAAGAAGCAAAGCTTATTAAATCCTACCCCTCCATCTGGTACTTTTACAATCAGTAACTGTTTCATTTGTTCACTTCCTGCTTTCCATAGTAGAGTTTAAGTTTGTTTTTTTTTTAAATAATGTACCTCGTACCGAAGTACGAGGTGATATGACCATACAATGACATTACGTGTACTATAGTCACGTCAATATAGTGAAAAGTTGTAGTAAGACAATTATTTTAGGTCATAATATTAATTAACCAAAGTTAGTTACTCCACATGATGGATCCAAACCCTTTTTTTGGGCATTCCGCATAATGGCGTGCTGCCAACCGATGTTCAACACGGCCGACGTTTTTGGCCAGACGTCTAATTTTGCTGAATTGGAAAACTAGTTTTACTGCCATCGTATGACAAAATTGTATGAGAGAAGATTTGTTTTTGCTTTTCGTGGTTTCCAGAACAAAATCAAAATCCGGAAATCCCTGATGCCCATCATAAGATGGACTTGCTTACAATTGTGCAGTCTGAGTCACGGCTTCATCTCACAAAGAACACTAAACTCATTACACAGCAGCTTAACACTCAAACGGCAGCTACTAGTATAATAAAAAATGAAAAAAATATTTAAATATAATATTTATTTATATTAAAGGCATTTCAAAGCTGGTTCATTCAGCTGCCTCTGTCCACCAGAGGGAGCCAGAGGAGCCTCGGCCCAGACTGATTCTAATCGGTAAGCCCACCAAACAGCAGGAATCTACAGTATCTCCAAATTATTATTATCATCATTATTATACTTTTACTGTCACTAACAGCAAAACTTTCAAATAATAAAAATTATGCTAGGCTTGTACTTTTTTTTTTGAAAGGCTTAACAAAAAACCAAAAGATTTTTATATTTTATATTTTTATATTATTTGACTCCTAAACGCTCCAACCTGTTGAAAGTTCAAAATGAACAATGAGGACATTGTACCAGTTTTGCAGCGCTCCATGGTGCTTTCCTGACTGGTGAAGCCCGAGGACGACTCGCCACTGGATATGATGTCCACGCTGAGGTGGGCTTCATATGGCAGCAGGGGGCGCTGTCCTGGTCCATATCTGTACATACCACAGGAGCTTGGGGATTATGCTTCACTTTTACACTTTTTCGTCAATATGATCACATCATTCATATGCAAAGTGTACTTCCACCCACCTGTCAGGTGAAGGTTTGTAGCGCACAAAAGGCCCCGGTGTGATTCCCGGGGGGCCCATCGTGGAGAGGCCCACCATGCCAGAAGAAGGGGACGAGAAGCTGGCCGAGGGGTTTCTATAGGGCAGCACACGGTCACCTCCAGCAGGAGACACATTGTAGTGGTTCTCCGGGTAGCTGACCGGCCTGACACACATCAGAGAGAGGAGGTGAATAATAGCGTAGACCACTGATAATGAATAAGAAACTCCTTACTATGTCAGCCATTATATTTAAGAGCGTATCATGTACTTTTATTAGTCAATACTACTGTACCATCATGGCGACTTGTGGTATCTCCCTCACCTCTTGGAGCTAAAGTGCTGCTGAGGCTCCCTGTAGGGTACCGGCATCAAAGTCTTGTGGGAACGCAGCGGTGGCGGAGGTGGTGGCGGGGGACACATGGGGGCCCATCTCTGTGGGTTGGGGGTGCTGTGCAGTCCCGGAGGCACGGGCGGGCTGTCCCAGCGCCACCCGGAGCGAGGCGACGGCCGGTAGCCTGCGGCCACAGGCTCAGCTTCTGGCTTCTGTTCCATGGTCTTCATCTCATACTCCTCTGTGCAGCCCCTGGATAGACAGTGACTTGTTATGGTAATGGTAATGGTTTTATTTCATTTGAACATGCATCAGATTACAATTGAATGCATCACATAGTCAGTTCACAGTTCCACATGTCCAAAAGGAGTAGGAAGAAGCAAAGCTTATTAAATCCTACCCCTCCATCTGGCACTTTTACAATCAGTAACTGTTACATTTGTTCACTTCCTGCTTTCCTTTTTTTTTTTTTTTTTTTTTTGTCCCGTCCAGCCATTGGGGCAGATAGTATTGTTGATCTAAATGCCCTTAGGAAAGGTGTTGGCTACAACTTCCCTGTACCATGAAATTTCATTTGCCGTTATTTGATGTTTTTGTTATGCCATTTGGAGCGACTGGACCGGAGCAAGAAGAAGAACAGAAAAGAAGAGGAGAGAAGAGAAAGGTGGGGTTGGGGGGGGGTCGGCGGGCAGTAGAGGGAGAGACAAAAACAGCAGCAACAAGAATTCCCATAACAACAACAGTGACAAACAGAACAGTTAAATGTCAATGATGGCTAAGGGTCACACTGGAGATGATATCAGTGAAATGAAACAGTCCAACTTACCAGTAGCAATAGTAACAATGAAGACGTGACCCATGATAGTAAACACAATTGCAACCATACGGTTACAGTAATTAAAATCTCACTGCTTGACATCATTATTACTGTAATAATAGCATACAAATACTATATAAACATCAGGGATAAGATGGTAGATTGTATAGAGAAGCTTTCCTAATATAGTTTAAGTATTTTTTTGCCACGTACCGAAGTACGAGGTGACATGACCATCCAATGACATAATGGGTACCATAGTAAGTGTCAATATAGTGATATATATAGCACATCATGACTGGTTCAAGACTCTTCATCCTTGTATTTAGCAAACATCAACTGCTTGTATTGTTTCTTGAATTGGCTCATTGTTGTGCATTGTTTGAGTTCCTTATTCAATCCATCCCATAGTTTGATTCCACATACTGAAATGCTATGGCTTTTTAACGTAGTCCTAGCATATAAGTGTTTCAAATGTAGTTCTTCCCTGAGATCATATTTCAAGTATTGGATGACATTTTTAGGTAATTGGTTATTTTTAGCCTTATGCATTATTTTAGCTGTTTGAAGATTACCTATATCAGCAAGTTGAAATATTTGTGATTTTAGAAATAAGGAGTTAGTATGTTCTCTGTAGGCGGCATTATGAATTATCCTTACTGACCTTTTTTGCAGTACATTTAATGAGTGAAGATTGCTTTTATAGTTATTACCCCATATTTCCACACAATAAGTAAGATATGGTAGAACCAGAGCGCAATAAAGAATTTTTGCTTTGTTCAATATTGAAATATTTCTGGCCACCTTATGTTGTATATTTGTTATTGACACAAGCATCTTCTTTGAAGGCCTGACCTGAAACTAAAGCAGATCAGTGTACAGCGCACTGAGCATCTGCTTCTTAAGTGGAAGCTCAAACTCACAGCAGACACATAATGAGCTCCCCTGACACCAACAGGGGGAGAAAAGAGAGGAAACTGATTATTGATCCATCAGGACTCAATCTTGCCTACTGTGAGATGGAGGCTAAGTGTGAATAGCAAAGACCTCTCCACACGGTATACGCAGCATGTGTGCAAGGTCACAATTACAGGATGCTCATTCTATTGACAAATTGCAGCAGCACCAGGAGTAGAAATGTGTTTGCACTCAGCACTACCACTTCATTTCATTTCCCACATCAGCACAACAGCAGCCATGCATACTACAAAGCTGCATGAATTGGCTTCAATTTGCAATCATTCATAAGATTTTGTATTATTTGTATGTAACAAATAGGAACAGGCTATAATAATAAATGATCCATCTTTCCAAATTTGTCGAAATTTGCCAAAATCTTGGCAAAAATGTTGATTCAATTGTGGTTCATATTGTGATGATTTCGTAAATGTGGTTGCATTGTTGAGCTGCACAAGCAAGGCCTCTTGCAGAGCGATGTTGCTGCTGAGGTTGGCCGGAGTCACTCAAAGAAACGTCTTTGAAACGTCTTCAAAGATCCTGAGAGTTATGGAACAAAAAGTACAAAAAATAAATAAATAAAAATCAGCCTTGAGCCAGAGGATCCCACTGACAGTCCGTCAATACACAGAACCGTCCTTGGCCCAAATGAAGATTGGTAGAGGTGCCGAGTGCAGTCTAATGAACCTTTGCTGTGTCTGAACTTGAATAAATATCATACAGTCTATGATAAATGCCTAAAAATATCCATATCATACTTTTTAACATTGATACAGTATCGTGGAACAAAGTATCGCGATGTTCTTACACCCCTATGATGTAGGGTGTTTTTTTTCTTGTTGTGGAGCAATGGAGCATCATGTTGTGCAGGGGCGTCAAACGGAAGGTAGCTATGTGGAGATGTTGCATGACTGAAGGTCATCATCTGTGTGGTAAAGACTGGCTTTTTTAACAGGACAATGTCTGCCTGACAAAAGGACTTCTTCCACAGGAATAACCTCACTCTGTTGCACCATCCTGCGTAATCCCCTGATCTAAATCCAATGGAGAACATTTTGGGATGTATGGTAAGGGACGTTTATCATTGCACTAAAATTAATATATCTGCAATATGCTCCTGTGCAATACTATGTGTATATTTTGGATATCTTATACAGTAAAGTCTCGTTATATCGATATCGGTTGTATCGAAGTACTGCTTATTACGATACTATTTTCATTTCCCGGCAAATTTCTAGTCTTTTATGATGTAATTAGTTCCGTTAGTACGATACCCGGTTATTATGATAATCCGGTTACTACGATGCCCTTTTCATCTCCCGCCAGCCAATTTGGTCTGCTTATATCGATACAAAAGCAGCTTAAATCAATCTTTGCTTAAGGATTTCAATACCAAAAAAGAACACGGCGTACGGCTGCTTCCAGTCAACTTTATTTTTCACACTTCCACCACCAGAGCACAGCACACACACCGATTCCCGCACTTCCTGGTTCACAGGTCATGCTCAACCTGCCCCACATAGCTGGCCAAACACATGCCTGCAACAGAAGAACCTGACATAGCATATACACCTATTCCAACGAAGACACAAGCGTACAAATACATGTATTTAATTGTGTTGTATTCAGATATCTTTTTATTGCCTGCAATAATCACTGTTTTTCATATGTACATGCTGGCGTTCGTGGTTTCTCTCGTGTGTATAGAATCTATACACACGAACCACGAACGCAGTTGGTTCTTCTGTTGCAGGCATGTGTTTGGCCAGCTATGTGGGGCGGGTTGAGCATGACCTGTGAACCAGGAAGTGCGGGAATCGCTGTGTGTGCTGTGCTCTGGTGGTGGAAGTGTGAAAAATAAAGTTGACTGGAAGCAGCCGTTCGCCGTGTTCTTTTTTGGTATTGAAATCCTTCAGCAAAGATTGATTTAAGCTGCTCGAGTGAGTTATTGCCGACTTTTAATGCAGTTCGGCGCAGGATCAGATATATCGACAGTCCGGTTATATCGATATTTTTTCAGACTCCCGACAATATCGATATAACGAGACTTTACTGTATATATATCTTGTATATAGCTTGTTAAATTGTCTTTTTTACTCTACTTTTGTATACTTTTTTTTTTTAAACTTGACTACTGCATTGAAAGGAGAAGCTCACCAATCTCGTTGTACATCTTGTATAATGACAATAAAGGCCATTCCATTTCCATTCCATTCCATTCCAAAAATGGACATCAGTTACAGACACTGGATGCCGCCTGTGAAGACATCTTCCACGCCGTGCTGTTAACACCGGCATCAAGCAAGCCCAAACCAATTTAAAGGTTTTGGAATGTGGGCGGAAACCCGGAGTACCCGGAGGAAACCCGTATGACATGTCCGCTTGATACGCAGAAATACACCAAAAATACGTTAAACTCACCTCATATGCCACAAGCTAATTACCTGTGTGTGTACAACCCACAACTTTGAAGCTAAATCATGACAAAATATTTTTGAGATGGTACTTGGTGTAAAAATGAACAAAAATATTCCAAACAAGCACCTGGTGAGAATTGTAATCATACATGGCAAAAAATGAAAACGCCCTGATGAACGATGCACATGATTCTGATGCCTTTCAATCCCATTTGGCTCGCACACAAGTACAACGCCATTCATATCAGTTGGATTTGGCTGAAGCCACCATAAAGCATTTAGACTGGAGTTAATCCAAGCACACTCTTCTAATATGCATCAGGCAAATGAAATGGAAAAAGACCGAGCATCGGATCACAAGATTCCAAGCTCACTACACCAAAGTAGTGAGTACATACATACATACATACATACATACCCAAAGCATGGCGAGAGCAGCGCCTACGCGTGCACACATGGAGGGTCTCTTCCCACACAGCTGGCACTCCCCAAAAACGTGCACGCAAAAGGTCAGAGCCACTATCGCCATCTATCGCACATCCCTTCTGCCGTATCCTTCCGTCTCACGTGTGTGTGCGCGCGCCAAAGCTGAAGCAGAGAGCAGACAATTCCAACTCTCCTCTCTCCCGAAAATCTCCATTCCGCCCACTCTCTTCACCCTCGCTCCGGCGGCGCTAAGACACATTGTGTTCTCGCCGAGCGTTTTTTTTCCACGCGCTCGGTCCTTTTACCCCTCCCCTCTTTTCATCCGCGCACAGGCAAAGCATTAATTTTAATTAATCACATCCACTCCCTTTTATTTATTTATTCATTTTAGGCTGCCTTTGCTGCCTCCAGTGGATTCCAAGCCTTAATCTCATGCAATCAGCTTGCCTGGCACATAACACACACAGAGAGAGAGCAGGAGAGAGAGAGAGAGAGAGAGAGTGGGGGTGGGGGGGGTGAAATACAAGACTCTTAATTACCAGCTGTACCAAGTCCGCAACGTGCGTGCGTTTGTGTCACAGGGTTTGTAATTAAACGGCCTCCAACATGAAAGCTATCTGACCACAATGACTGCATTCACACACAAATTACACGTTACACTAAAAGCTACTTCCTCTACCTGTAGCCACTTTACAGCATCACACACACACACACACACGTCATTATGTCACTCAGGGCTACTCAACTACGATGGCAGCTGGACATCTCAGCAAGAACGATAGTGCTTCCTCTCGGGCCTGTTTTAGGAAACGACTGAAGAGTTACGCGTACGAGTTTCTGCCCGTTCCCTTTGCTTCCTCTTCTTGCACCCTCCCACACACGATTCCGCCCACCACCTCAGCTGTGCTTTTGTATCAACAGTTCGGATGGCCATCAGACTGCATTTCCTTGACGGACTACAGGGAAATTAGTAAATCAGTTAAAAATCATAATTATACATTATAATTCCAATGCAACGTTGATTAGTGTTCCGACTCAAGGTAGGGGGGAGGGTAACGGTATAGGCAATGGTCCATATCTCCGTATTTGTTCGAAACCGCATACTAACTACTACATACTTCCATGCCAATACTATCCACACTCCATACTGGATATACAATCCATCAGACAGTCTAAGTGCAATATATTAAATTCAATATATTATTCATTCATTCATTTTCTACCGCTTTTTTCCTCACGAGGGTCGCGAGGGTGCTGGAGCCTATCCCAGCTGTCTTCGGGCGTGAGGCGGGGTACACCCTGGACTGGTCGCCAGCCAATCACAGGGCACATATAGACAAACAACCATTCACACTCACATTCATACCTATGGACAATTTGGAGTCGCCAATTAACCTAGCATGTTTTTGGAATGTGGGAGGAAACCGGAGTACCCGAAGAAAACCCACGCATGCACGGGGAGAACATGCAAACTCCACACAGAGATGACAGAGGGTGGAATTGAACCCTGGTCTCCAAGCTGTGAGGTCTGCGCGCTAACCACTAGACCGCCGTGCCGCCCCCAATATATTATTATAATTATTTTTTTACAATGCCTCATATTAACTCACTAGCAAGATGTCATAGTGTATAGACTGGTCATATATTTCATCTCATATTTCATACTATCTTGCAAACTGTATTTGTACATAACTCTGGGTAAAATTGTTAATTTGTTAATATTTGGGTTGGTTATATTGTTTATTTTTATATTGTGTATTTTCTACTGCTTAACTGATTCTGTACTCTTGCTGCTGTGCAATGCAAATTTCTTCACTGAGGGACAAATAAAGGCATATCTTATCTTATCTTACTAATACCACACATGGCTTATATTATAATATTTTCGACTAAAAGGCAACAATAACGACGGTACTCGTAGATGACTCCATTTTGAATGACTTCAGCAACAGACAGACAGCAAATAAGGACTAATAACACACCTCCGTGGCCCTCCCTCTTCATATGGGGGGATGATGACCACTTTGACCGTGACCGACGTCCTCAGCAGGTCAATCATCTGCTCGTGGGTCAGCGTCACAGCAGCGACCTTGCAGATCTCCACCAGGCGACTGCCCTGCCTCAACCCCGCCTGCCAGGCAAAGCCATATTCCTCCACCTGCACGGCACCACAAACAACACAGTCATGGTGACTTTATTTGCATCGTGCAGCCGAGACCCATCACATGTAAATTACCTCGGCGACGGTGCCGTCCAGGCGCACGTGGAAGCCCAGTTGGCCCAGTCCGTTTCTCCTCAGCGTCATGTCCACTGTCTCACATCCGACTGTTAGAGCCTGGTAAGAAGAAAGAAGGCCAGCATTTTTGGAATGTTCTATTAGAATATTATGCACATAGTATTGTGCAGGGGAGGAAATTTGCATGGTAGTTTGTGATGATCTAACACTGAGAAACTCTATGGAAACTTGATCAGTCGCTGGATCAGCTTGTATTTAGTACTTCTGAGAAGATTAACGGCATCTTTTTTTTTCCCGTATTTCATTTTCTCAGTTGGATTAACCCAAAGCTAGTGGGACTCCAGGAAATCTACTTTTCTGGCCATTTAATTCATTAAATGTCACAGGGATTATCGTAATATGAAATGGCCCCCCCACCAGACCCCGCATGCAGTTGCACAACTCCAGGGTTGGGGATGAGCTATAATATGAGCTATAATATGAGCTATGGGATCTCAAAAAGTGGTATTAAACAGTATGTATTTAGGGCTTCAGGACGAGGGTACATTTGTGTTGATGTGTAGTTATGTAAAGACACGTGTAAAATAGCGCTTTAGAGTGGACATAGTAATTCTAAATGTAGTAGGACCTATGTATCCGGAAGTCCTCAGGAGCGCTTGTGAGTGGGTGTGCCTGGAGGCGTGCTGTGGGTGGAATAAAACAGACCGTTTGGGTCGGAAGCAGGAAATCCATGGAAACACTGCAGAAAAGAGGTGCGGAATTTGGAAGATCTAGAAACGTGCGGGTTATTGTGTGGAGCTGCTTTATAGGAATCCACAACTTCATACAAAGGGCCGAAAATATAATATAATATATTATAATAGGGCCCCTTTAACATTAGAAGAAAACTACAATAAAAAAATATGACAGACATTATAATTTACAAGAGTTACAAAACAATGCAGGTGACATTTATTGTCTCTCAAATTAAAGCATTATCAAAATTATGTTTTTAATAATGTGAGCCCAAATTAGCCACTTAGGTTATGATAATATAGCATAAGATATATATATATATATTTATATATTTATTTTGTTAGGAGTGTTGTGATACAAGCTAAAAGCTATGTAGGATATAAATTCACTTTAATATATCGGTAGATGAAATGTTGTTAAAATCTAATGGGGCAAAATATGTTCATTTTGCAAAATACGTTCATATGTAGGATATAAATTCACTATAATATCTATTGGTTGATGAACTGTTGTTAAAATCTAATTGGGTAAAATATGTTCATTTTGCCCCATGCTATAAATTGCAAAAAATTCACTTTAATATCTATCGGTGGATGAAATGTTGTTAAAATCTAATGTGGCTAAATATGTTAATTTTGCAAAATGTGTTAATTTTGCAAAATATGTTCATTTTGCCCCATTAGATTTTAACAAAATTTAATCTACCGATAGATATTAAAGTGAATTTATATCCTACATAGCTTTTAGCTTGTATCACAACACTCCTAACATAATTAATATATATCTTATGCTATACTATCATAACCTAAGTGGCTAATTTGGGCTCACTTTATTAAGAACATAATTTTGATAATTTGGGGGACAATAAATGTCACCTGCATTGTTTTGTAACTCTTGTAAATTATAATGTCTGTTTGTCCAGTCATATTTTTCATTGTAGTTTTCTTCTAATGTTAAAGGGGACCTATTATGCTAATTTTCGGCCCTTTGTATGGAGTTGTGGACTCCTATAAAGCAGCTCCACACAATAACCCGCACGTAAAGCTTTCTAGATCTTCCAGATTCTGGACCTCCTTTCTGCAGCGTTTCCATGGATTTCCTGCTTCCGACCCAAACCATCTTTTTATTCCACCCACAGTCCGCCTCCAGGCACACCCACTCCCAAGCGCTCCTGAGGACTTCCGGATACATAGGTCCTACTACATTTATAGGTCCCAAAAATCTTGTCTTCTTGTCTCGTCTTATGTATTCTGCACATTCCTACAACACAAACGCATTCAGAAATATTGTGAACTAACCTTTAACCTCTGCACCATTTCCCTGATGTCTTGGGCACAGCCCTCGGGCACCCGCGCAGAAACGTGGTCTCCTCTTCCATAGAAGATCTTCAAGGCTAGTCGCTCGGCGGTCCAGCCGATCACGTCAGCACAAAAACAGTTGAACACCACCTCTTTGGTGGAGCAGTCCACCAGGAGTACATATTCCGATGAGAAACCAAAAGCACAGGGGAGCTCCGCCCCGCCTCCGCTGAAGTCCTGGGCCAGGACCCGCCAGGCGACGGCCCCATCCGCGCCTAGTTCGGCCCCTTCCCGTGCTTTCGAACGCTCCCGTTTTTTCGATGCCAGGGAGATGAGGTTGTTGAGCTTGCCGGCTGAGTCCATGGGCGTGCTGCTGATGTAGTTCTCGGCCAGGTCACGCAGGTACTCCTGCCTGGTCCGCGTCGCCATGGTATGGAATTTTTCCGACTTGTGTGCCGCGTTTTCTGCGTTGATGATTTTGGCCAGTAGGAAGTTTCGAAAAGTATCCGGGTCACGGAAAGTGACACTGCTGGGGATGGGTGGGCCGAACGGGGGCACATCCTTCATTCTTGTAACAGCAACACTGAAGTAAGAGGAACGGTGATAGATTGTAAGTAAACAAACATTGGAATCAACAGCTAATTAAACTTGATGCTTGTATTACTTCCATAATAACGGCTAGCTAAGTAGTTTCCCCTTTACCTCCTAAACAATTACAACATTGGTTCTGTTGTGCAATACACTTGTTAATAAAAGACCATGTGTTTTCTATACATAACATTTACCTGTAACAGGTGTTCTCAGAGCAGGGATTGTGCACACGGACTATCACAAACACGTGCTGAAAGTGCGAGCGGATATTCTGAGGGGTGAAAGGCAGCGCTCCAGGCTCCTGGAAGATGATGGTGACAATGTCGTTCCCGATGTGCCTCTTCCTTAGAAGCTGAGAAGAAGGGGAGATCAGAAATGAATGAAGGAGCAAATATGGCTGCCGCCACCGACACGACGGGGAGCAAGGAGCGGAGAGAGAGAAAACGCTGATGACTTGGAGAAGTCCCCTCGCGACAGCTCTTTATGTAATTTGTTTATCGCTTTCTGTGTGGGCTATTTGTGTCTGTGTGGGTGTCGTGGCACGGCGTTCGGGCTGTCTGCGGTGCGGCGCTTGCCAATCCCTTCTTCATCTGTTGATGGAAGTGTAAATGGACAAATTATGCAATGCAGCCTACTGAGCGTTGTCCTTTAAAACGGGCTGCAGTTTGATTATGTCACATTTATTTAACTACAACTTTTTATTTCTTAGCTTTATCCACTGTATATAGTTCACTGTTTTATCTTTATCACAATCTCTAACATGCTTAAATTGATATGCTGCCGCCTAGTGGCATGATGAGGATCTTGCTGTCTAGCTGTATTGTGAACGCCTCTGGGTGGAGGTATTGCACCATTTATCCAAGTCAAAAGCAGTGGACACTATAGTAAACATTTTTAAATGACTGTTTTCCTGTGACTTACTATGTTTGTAAAAACAAATGTCATACAGGTGACAATCTTAGATGTTCACAAAGTGGTTTGCAGAAGGGTGGCTACTTTGAGGAATCTAAAATTAAAAGACACTTTGTTAAGTACATAATTCCACATGTGTTCATTCATAGTTTTGCTGTCTGTGAACGCCCCTCCTTTTATACTCCCCAGACAGCACAGTGGGAAGGTTAAGGCGTGTGTCACATAGTTGTTGCCTGGGTTGTCTCAGATTGACTGACAGACGACTTGCAAGTCATGTTGCCAGCTTGTGCGTTAAAGCTTTAAATACTTTGGAAGCAACTGGTGAGCCGGGTTTTGCCGACTTGTTATAATGATGAGTGAGAGAGCCATGTTCTATGAAGTGGCGAGGGTATAAACTGTATTTGGGATTTTTAAGGCAGTCATCAGAAAAATAACATTTGCTCATTATGAGTTCCGTCTGAGATGGGGACAGAATGTGTGGACTTAACCGTGCTCATTGAAGCAGCAGTCCAACTTGACATTTGGGCGAGTCTTAAAATGGGTTGGAGGAAGGTAAGGGGTAAGGGATGACCCTTCACAAATGTTTTTCATGATGCATTGTCCACTGTGGGCTCCCACACAAACATCTTAGCTGCCCTACCTAGCAAGCGCTTCAGAAAAACTATTTCTTACATAAATATTTTTCCATAGCTGGAAATTTATAAAATCAAATTCCATACTTGTGCAAGAACCCTGTTTCTTACATGCAGGACAGACACAGGCAGCAAAGGCGTAGACCTGGGGTTCCCAAACTTTACCAACTCAGGGACCACTTGAAAATCTAAAAAATGTCTGCCGCCCACCATTGTCCTATAAACAGTACAGTAACAATAATCATAATTTGCATTATTTAAAATAATTAATATTATTTCAAAATAAAAAATAATATAATATTAATAATAATTATTAGTATGTTCCATGTAGTATCAATAATAATAATAATAATAATAATAATAATTATTATTATTATTATTATTATTATTATTATTATTATTATTATTACTATTAAAAGTATGAGAATTAATTCTGCCCTGTGTGTACACCACAGATTAAAAGTTTGGGCATCCTTTATCCCCCTGCTTTCATTTCAATCCTGAATATTAATAATAATAATAATTATTATTATTATAATAGGATACCATTATTATATTATATTATTATTGTTATAATATTATATAATAATAATTATATATATTTTTTTATAATATTAAGATTTAGAATTAAGATTCAGGGTTGAAATGAAAGCAGGGGGATAAAGGAAGCCCAAAAACTTTTAATCTGTGGTGTACACACAAAACTTTTTTTTTTAATTAATTATTATTTTATGTAATTATTAATTTGAATTAATTCTCATACTTTTCATAACTGCATTCAAGGCGGCCCAATCATAAACTGTATAAGGTTCCTAAAATATTGTGACAGGTCAATAACACTCAATAGGTTATTACTTTGGCCTATATATTGCCTAATCGTGCAATAAATATGTTACAATAAAAATAAAAAATTATAATATTTGCAAAAATTAATCATTTTTAATGACCTCTCATGGCCCACACTTTGGGAATCACTGGTGTAGACTTTGGCTCATTTAGAGTATTTTGACTAGCAAGCAAATGGCTTTGAGGCACTCCTACCTGCTGGGGGTTGTTGGGCATGTATGGCAGCATGGTGGATATGTGGAACATGACCTCGTAGCCTTGGTAGGTGGTGTACAGGGAGTGGGTGCCTGTCGAGTCAGCTGCAGGAACACAAAGCAATTTCAGTTCCATAATAACACATAAATGTGTGCTATATCCCCACCCATTTTATCCTGATATGGACACTTTGGGGGGGGGGCTTACTCTTTGTGTCGAGTTGTGCGGCGTATTTGGTAAACCCCTTGAGGAGAACCTGCTCGCCCAACAGCTCCAAAAACGCGGAGAAAGCAGGCGACGCCTCCTCGTTGTTGTACATCTCCTCTTCAGTGCTTTGGCCTGTGCGGCACAGCAGAACACCCACCTTGTGCTTCTGACTTAACTATGATGACACAGAAAGATAATATCAGCACCGAAGACTGGAGCATAAATTAAATACAGTTCGTAATATAAGCAAGAAGCTTCAAGGTTTATCACAATGAATAAATAAAGGAGCGACTGTAAAAGAGGAGAAAAATGTCTATATTCTGCGGTTCATCCTCCATTACAAAAGGTGAGATAAAATCGCTAAACATTAAGCTTTTATTGGATATGCACTCAAGCACAAACACGGCACACCCTGCTCAGCCTTTCACTTCAGCCCAATGTTGCACTTTGCACTTGAGTTATTCAGGTTTTATAGAACCCAAGCATGCAATATGCATCATTTTGTACGTCACAGCCCATCTGCATTTTACCCTGAAAAGCATCATCATGCCCATCATTTACAGTATTTTTGGTGTATACTAACCCCTTGCTCGTCCAGTTTAAGTAGCTGCTCCGTGACCTTGGGCATGCCGAGTGCAAGTCTCAAACAGGACACGTTGAGTTCAGGGACCACCTGCTCCAGGACCTCCTTGAGGGGCAGGCCTCGCACGGTGCCGTGCCTGCCCGTCGACGCTACTCCATCCTCCAAGATGGAACCTCGCAGGGTCACCAGCTGTGTGCGTAGGAAGTGGACAAGGAAATGGGAAATTGCACACCAAGTATGTTCATATTTAGTTCCGGTAACTAGTGGGAAAAAAAAACAGCCTTTTCGCTTGCTTGCACACTGATGAACTGAACTTTGCCTCTAAAAATATATTCAATAAAATTGTGCGCTGTAGAGACATATAACCAAGGACAAAAGCACAGGGTGGTATATATTAGGGCCAAGGTCCTAACACTCATAATCACAAGTGTGTCTGAAGGCCTCATGGCGTGCGGAGACGGGAGCAGGAAATAGACAAGAGCATCATGTTGTTCATTGCTCTGTGTGCATCATATCAGCAAATAAGTACATTTGAATTATATTTGTTGTGCATTAAGAGCGTTTCATCTTGAGCCGGGCCTTTAGCCGGGCTTCCTTTCATGGGCGTGCCCAGGTACAAGCTGTAGGCTTTGCATGGGGGCGAAGCTGGACTAACTCCCAAACTGTTGCTGAAGTCTTGTGGCTTTCCAACGTCACTCGGTCATGTTGAAGAGGCAGAAGTAACCATTTATCAATGTCCTATCTTTGTTTATTTTGTGTAAGTAAGCGGTTGTCTGTGTAGCATTATAGAGTGTGCATACAGAGAGCAGGGTGCAAATTACAAGCTCACTGATGTTAGGAGTTGCTGATAGCCTTTTTACACCACAGTCTGTGGTCTACCTCAGTTTTTTTTTTTAAACACAAGTAGTCCGGCAAAAAAACGTGTAATGACCACATTTCTACTACGGATATACGTTTTCCACTCGTACACAGAAAGTCAAGGGCCTCCAACCAGTATGTCATGGGCTACCAAACCACTTTTCATGTAGCTCTTCAAAGGGTTTATTAATTTATTATCAACTCCCATACTGACATTATGAGAAAGTGGGGTTCGGCAGTAGCCTGGAAGTCCTCAAGAGCATTTGGTGTAAGTAATCACAGCGGCAGGGGCGTGAATTTTGAAATTCTAGGGAAATACAGCTGAAATAGGTGCAGATTCTGGAAGATCTCGAAAGCTTTCTGTGCTGATTACCACGTGTAGCTGCTCTATAGTTCACAACTCTATACTTAACAATCAATGAATCCATTATTATGACTGAAAATGCATTACCAACCCTCTGCAGGTAGGTCAATATCTACAATACGTACGTACCTACAGCATACAAAAATGTTGTGCAACCTCACTTGAAGAGGCTGAGCTAAATGATTAGATTTCATATTGATTGATCACATCAACACCTAACTTGAGCATGAGCACAAGAAGGCTATACTAAGTTGTCTGTGAAATGAGGAATTGCAGTATCGATCCCCTGTACATTATATGGCGGAGGGCAGCTGCAGCGTGACGCCTGTGTAGCTCACGGGATGGATGATTTGTGGCCTGGGAGCTTGAAGTGGGTCCATCAGATGATGTATAGCCTGACAACTGCTCATAAAAGTGCCGGATTGAAAAGCTAGATTCTTCCTCTATGTCACACAAGCACACACATACGCAGCATTACTCTGTGAGAATGTTCTTTTTTTTTTTTTTTTTTTAGATGTCGAGCTATATTGTCAATTAATATTCCACTAAGTGGTGGGCTGTGAAGGAAATTGACCTGCTTCTTCAACATGCTGTACAGTAGCATCAGAGGGATTCGTGTGTGTGTGAGTGAGCAAGGGCGAAACGAGGTCTGCCCACCTTGCTGCATCAGCACTGCTGCACCATGAATTTAATGACTGACTGAAAGTGGATGGCTATGTAAGAGCGGCTGTGCTTCCAGTCAGAGAGAATAAAGTTTGCAATCTTTCGCCCGCCCGCCCCCCCCCCCGGTTTGTGTGGGAACAAGAGGCTGGTCGGCGCTGGCTGTCACAGGAGCTGTGTGTGTGTACTTAAGACAGGGAAGCGGCTCCATTGTTGTAGCAGAGCTAAAGGTGATGAGGCCAGGCACCATGTAATCCGGCTAGAAACAACACTAGAGCCGCTGCATAGTCAAACCATGCTGTTTATTGGTGTGACTGTGAAAGAGAACGACAGGTGGTTTATAAAAGCAATATGACAAAAGAATACAACTAACAAAATCGGTTATAATGTGATCTGATCATTATATTAAGTGTTGTTTCCACATGGGAGCACGGTCTGTATTTGCATGACAATGTTTCTGTTGTTGCTGTCCATTGACAGATGCATGGCACTGCAAAGTACTGGCTTTAGTCGGTTCACATCTTGGCTCAGTGCAAAATAGTACCATAAAACTGTGGCAACCTCGCCACATTCAACGCATGACACAAAATGCAACACACTAACCCAGGGGTGGCCATTATGTCAATCGCGAGCTACCGGTAGATCGCTAAGGTAGTTTGGGTCAAACGTGTAAAACGTCACTTTGTAGATGTCCTATGACATCAGTCAGATGAGCGCAAAATTTGTATTTTTTTGTTCAAATCCTATATATTTTTTTATGTGGTCGTTCACATTACCACACAAAAGCTATGCATGTGCAAAAACATGTCCGTGTGTCTACGGAAGTAAGCATTACTCCATTGTCAGCACTACTAATATGTGATATCATTGATTTCCTGCAGTCGGGTGACATTACGGAATACTGTAAATTAATCTTTGGTTCATGGAGGATGAGGAGAAAAATTCTACAACAGGAGCAATGTGTTTTAACAAGGACACAAAAACGCCACAAATCATGAACAGAGGAATGAAATATACAATATGTGAGCCACATAATAATTTTCTGTGTCCAATTTTCTGTCAGAAATTGTCAATGCCCGTCTGAGATACGCGTATAAAGTGTATGGCGATGGGGTTTTACGGCCTTAAAACGCATACAATCACTGTGATCATTGTGTCAACAAACAAAATTTCATTGTACGCCTTGGCAATGACAATAAAGCTTGTCTCTTCTAAAAAAGTCTACTTGGCGGATTTCACTTTTTGCAGGATATTTTAGGAACCTATCATCCTAAACAAAGGTTTACACTATATTCAAGATTAAACACTTTTAATGCACAAAATAATCATCATACATGCTTTTTTTCCTCATATGAAACACACTGGGGCGGCACGGCGATCGTGTGGTTAGGGCGCAGACCTCACAGCTAGGAGACCAGGGTTCAATTCCACCCTCGGCCATCTCTGTGTGGAGTTTGCATGTTCTCCCCGTGCATGCGTGGGTTTTCTCCGGGTACTCCGGTTTCCTCCCACATTCCAAAAACATGCTAGGTTAATTGGCGACTCCAAATTGTCCATAGGTATGAATGTGAGTGTGAATGGTTGTTTGTCTATATGTGGCCTGTGATTGGCTGCCCACCAGTCCAGGGTGTAACCCGCCTCTCGCCCAAAGACAGCTGGGATAGGCTCCAGCACCCCTGCGGGCCTCGTGAGGATAAGCGGTAGAAAATAAATGAATGAATGAATGAATGAAACACACTGAGCAATGAACAACTCCTTTCTGCTCCTTTGCTCGATGACGAATGTCGCAGACCAATGAGCAATTAGCAGTGGTGGCGTCATAAACACACGTAGAAGCATTAAAAATGCTACATAGAGGTGGAAAAGCGCAGATCCAAGAGCATAAGATGTCAGATCGTACGTACCTCGCTTGTTCTAACGATGAGGCGGTACTGATACTGGTCTTTCAGGTCTTTGGTGTCGTCCAGTTTCTCTCTACGGATACTCACAGCCACAGGACCCAGCTTTTCATCAGTCCCAAAGTAGTTTGAGTGCTCTGGTGAAGAAATGAAAAGGCTTTTAGACAACGTAACACTGCAAAAAAACAGAAGGGCCCTCATACTGAACAACGCTCATTTGGATCAAATTGTGCAAATTCATTAAGCTACTGAATGATTAATGATGGTGGCATAAGTTGGGAAGGAAAGTGAGTAAAACGTCACCTTTTTGATGGCCGTTGATGACGTATAAGTGCAGTCTGCAGGAAGTCAAATGAGGGACATTTTTTTGGAGCCATAACCTTTACGCGTGTGGCCACGGGGGCCATCTCATTTACCACACATACACACACACACACGCACATGCTGTAACAGCATCTGTGACTAATTAAGATGCAGCCAGATGATGTTTGCCGAGGGGATGTTTCACACGCATGGCGTTTCGGGAGCGGATGGGAAATCCAATTCATCTCTGGATTTGGTGGTACTTCTTAAAACGATGGTGAAATTAGTATTACTGTATGAAAACTTGAAATTGTTATGCTTTTGGGATGAGTGGAAAGTTTGCCAACAATGCTGTGGACTTGGACTACTACTTTAGAGTAGTCAGTGTAAAGCTTTTTGATTTACTATCCATTTGCAAGCCAGGTAGCAAATTCTGTGCTGAGCTTTATCCTCTTTCTGTGCCGCTCTGTCATTTTTTTTCCCCCTCTCCCCATTTGTTGTTGCTTTTAAAATCTTGTGATAGTTTTCTATGACGTCACTTGGGTCACATGCCATGGTGCGGTCAATCACGCAGCAGTTAAATACGGTGTCTGCTTCAGGGGGTTTGGGGGAGGGGGGTCGGACACAAGTTTAAGCAAAAGGTCGGTTGGTTCAAACAAACAGCCGTGTACTATCACTCGCCGCTTGAGAGGGAGATGAAGGTGGTCCCGCAACATTGCTAAGGCTATTCTGATGATTTTATCATTCATTAGTGGTAGTACCAATTCATTCACAGTCACTTGTATACCAATACCAAGTGCTGATTTTGCACAAGCTACAAAATCTAGCGCTTCCATTTGTCTGTGTATTTTTCTCACCTTTGCTTCACAAATTATTGTTTGACCATTGAGGTTTTTTTTCTGGATTAAAAACACTTTACTAGTACACAAATGTGTCTATTCAATAATGTTTCATTGTGGTGCACAACTTATAAATATCACTGCTTACTACGACTACGATGTGTAAGGTATTATATATTTTATTATTTTATTTATTTGAGATTCTCATGTGATGCCACAAAAAATTGCATGATATCATTATGGCAGTCTTTTCATTTTACATGGGGCAAGTTCGGGCAAGTAGTTCTCACCTTAAGGATTCCCTATGGGCAAGTCATTTTGGTTTTTAATGTAGAGCCCTGTTTATATTGTTTATTTTTTATATTGTGTATTGTGTACTGCTTAACGGGGACGAAATAGGGACGAATAAAGGAATACCTTATCTTATCTTACCATGCTGTTAACTACTCCCTTCAGAGAGCAGCACAAACTGGGCCTAAGAAGGAGAGAAAAACGCTGCACAAATGTGCAAGAGAATGTGTAGTTTAAGACAAAGATGCCTCCCAGCTGCACTAAATAGTAGCCATCAAACACCAGTGTCAGTATCAACAGTGAAGCGGCGATATCAGGATGCTGGACTTCAAGAAAAAGCCATATCTCAGTGTACATGAATAGAAATGGTTGTAGAAATGCGAGGGGTGTCGATACTGTGTGCTCACAATGAATCCAAATGTATTTGTGTGCGAGTTACCTTTCCCATGGAAGTATTCTCTGTAGTATCTGGCCCCCAGGTCAACATGCTCGACGCTGTACTCTTTAAGTCTGTCCAGTCTTGTGACCTGCTGTTCAATAGGTATCTCCAGCACAGAGACACTGGCGTTACTTCTCCTCAGCCAACACCTTGCTCCATCACCTCCTCGCTCTCCTCGCTCTGCTGATGAGCTAAGGAAACTGATGTTGCGCTCCCCGTGACCTCCCGTCTCATTGAGGAAGTGGGGGCAGCTGAGGAGCAGTGGGCCCGAGTTGTGAGCTCCGGGAGGAACATCTGCAGGGTCCATAACAAGAGAGGGCGTAGTTGTGCTAGGGTCAAGACCGATTGTTAAATCCTCAATGCTGGCGTATATGGGTTCATTCCCGCTCACAGGCAAGGATCTGGACACAGACAGGGACACCGAGGCAGCTGATGCCCCTGTGGCTGTGTTCCTTCTCTGGGCCATGTAGCCTCGCTGGGCTGCAGCCTCATGGAGGTCAAACAGGATGCTCTGTGCATCGTAGTGCACAAAGCTCTTGGGGCACACCCACGCCTTGTAGGGGGCATCTGACGAGCCCCGTCCTCCATCTTCACTCATCTCTCCTTTCCCTCCGTCCTGCTCCACTCGACTGGCGCTGCGAAGTTTCCGGAATAACGAAGATGTCCCCAGTGAAGATTCCGTCCCGCCGCTTTTCTTCCTGACTCGCTCACCTCCGTCCTTCTTTCGATCGTCCCCAGCCAGCGTGGAACCAGGCGAAGCAGCACCGGAGAGGGTGACGCTCGGCGTGGAGTCCGCCGTACGTAGCAGCTCTCTGAGGCGGGTGGTGGCTGAGCTGCGCTGGTCAGGTCTCTCCTGGTGGAACTGGGTGAGCATGTCGAAAAAGCTCTGCTCTGGGATACCCTGGATGTCGATGGAGGAAGTGCTGCCATACTCCCTGAACAAGTTCCCCATCGCTCCTCCGCCACGGACCTCAACCTTAGACAAGAAAGCAGATGGGTGTGTCATTTTGGTTTGTGTTCTTCATGTGTGACAAGTAGACCTGAACGAGTTGGTTCGAACGAAGCTCCCTCAGTCTATCATGGTTTTTACGAAAATGTATTAATCAATGACCAATGTTTGGTGGTTGCCTAGTCAGTCATAAAGCAGGGGTCTCAAACTCAATTTACTTGGGGGCCACTGGAGCTAGGGCCGCATCAGGTTTTCCAAAAAAAAAACAAAACGCATTTATTTAAAACAAAAAAATGAATAAACTTTGGTTCTGATTTTCTACAAGAAAAGCTCTGATAAAACATTCCACTGTCCTCAAATATCTTACTTTTTATTTTTCTACACAAAATAAGATGAAAAATAAATAAACAAATCAAGAATTAAAAAAAATCAATCAATCAGTAATAAATAAATAAAATAATAATAATAAAACAGCAAATAATAAAAACTTAAGAAACCACATATAGTTGGTGGGTAGACAAATTATTTTTCAGATTAAAATTAACAAAGCATTATTAGAGCCCTGTAGACATGACAAAACACGACTGTAGTCACATTTATACTCTTTATTTACAACATATTGCGCAACTGCAGGGTCTTGAGACACATGCTAACTCGCAAACTAGAGAGCTAGCAACCTAAACGGTAGCCTTCAAGTTATTTCCTTTAAACTTAAATAGGCAAAAACTTACCACTTCCACACGGATAGGGAGGATAACTATTAACAGTTATTTAACCTTTAACATGAATATTAATCAAACGTAATAATTTTTTCTGGGTACATGACACCATACAGCATCCATATCAAACTTGCGCGGGTCACACTAATATTAAACATTCATATCAAGGCGGGGGCCTCAAACTAGTGTCCTGCGGGCCACATTTGGCCCTCGGGCCGCATGTTTGAGACCCCTGTCATAAAGTATTCCTAAGTCATATGTCGTATTCTGGTCACACATGCACCTTAGATTAGATTACCTTAACACTGCATGGAATCACCTACGGGATATCCGACATGATAGAGTGAAAAAAAATGTCTACCGATGTAGGATTTGATACTCTTGGCGTGTATGACGCGTGGAAGCTGGGGGCGTCTCACCTCATTCTCGTCCTGTTCACTCAGGGTCACCTCGCTATTTGAGCGCTGCCTCAGAGGCGGGAAGACACGCAAGCTCAAAGGTGAACCTCTCTCGGTTGCAAAAGCTCCGCCTCGAAACTCCACATCTTTCGACCATCGCCGTGGCAACCTGGATACTCCACCCCGCACCAACCCAACGTCGGACGACGAGATGAACGCGGAGCAGGGGTCACCGTCGTGATTGTTGCTCATCTGTCCGTTTTCAAGCAGCGACTCCCTGGACTGGGCCCGACGCGGGGGCCACTCGGCAATCCGAGCACGGACGCCCATTTTAGGCACAGATACCCGCGTTTGCATGGCTGCGTCTGTGGGGACCGGGTGGCCATTGGGGGTGTGGCGAAACAGGGCGTGCGGAGCCAGTGCAACTTCACCTCCCCCATCCAGAAGGTCTGAGGAGGTGCAGGTGACCCCTCTGTCTCTGTAGCTGTTCATGGTGCCCCAGAGGATCTTAGGGCAAGATGGAGGCCAGGTGGGAAAGGGGCTGACATCCCATGTCAGGAGGGATGCAAGAACGCTCTGCTGTCTGTGTTGCAGCCTCCGGCGTCCAAAAACATCACTGTTGGCGTGAGTGTGCAGGGATCACTTCACCAATCCATAATGAACCAATCTTCTTCCTCTTGTAGTATTTATTGCAAGTCCAAAACAGATCTGTGAAAAAAAAATGAAGCATAACATAAGCATTCACGATCATTTTATTGCAGTCTTTTTTAAAGAGTTTTAGCTTGTGTGACCTAAATTAGCTTCAGTGGCAAAGTAAAACTGTGCACTAATTGTGAAAATACAACAACACAACAGTAAAACAATGTGAGCGAGAGACTAAATAAGGTGCAGGGATATGACAAGAGGATTTCTCCCATTGGGGCTAATCTCCTGGAAGCTGACAAGGGATGTTATTATCACTCACAGTGTGCACTCGAGTGTATGTGCATGCACACATAAACACTCATATCCCCGATGGGCACGGAGTCTCTGACAGCTCGTCTGCAGATTGAAACCGCTGCAGCACTTGCCCGATATCAGAGAAAATGCAAAGAAGCAAATTGCATAACAGCATATGACCGACTTGTGGCAAAGGTGAGAGAAGTGCGTGTCCTGGTGTTGATTGGTTTAGTGGCAGACTACTTCCAGTCTTGGGTGTCCTCAGCAGGGGTCATATTATACACCACCACGGAATATGTTCATGGATGCAATACTAAAGGAGTTGCGTTCCACCTCTAGCAACACTACAAAATTATGTTTGTTGACTTAAGAAACTCAAAGAGTGATTTTTAACGCATAATACACGACAGTGTTTCTGGGGATCACAATAGATGAAAATATACAACATAAGGTGGCCAGAAATATTTCAGTCTTGAACAAAGCAAAATTTGTTCTCAATCAGAAATCAGTCCACACTCTTTATTGCTCTCTGGTTCTACCATATCTTAGTTATTGTGTGGAAATATGGGGAAATAACTACAAACGCAATCTTCACTCGCTAAATGTACTGCAAAAAAAGGTCAGTAAGGATAATTCATAATGACGCCTACAGAGAACATACTAACTCCTTATTTCTAAAATCACCAATATTTAAACTTGCTGATATAGTTAATCTTCAAACAGCTAAAACAATGCATAAGGCTAAAAATAACCAATTACCTAAAAATGTCGTCCAATACTTCTCTACAAGAGAGGAGAAATATGATCTCAGGGAAGAACTGCATTTGAAACACTTATATGCTAGGACTACGTTAAAAAGCCATAGCATTTCAGTATGTGGAATCAAACCATGGAATGGATTGGAAAAACTCAAACAATGCACAACGATGAGCCAATTCAAGAAACAATACAAGCTGTTGATGTTTGCTAAATACAAGGATGAAGAGTCTTGAACCAGTCATGATGTGCTATATATATCACTATATTGACACTTACTATGGTACCCATTATGTCATTGTATGGTCATATCACCTCGTACTTCAGTAAGTGAAAAAAGACAAAAAACAAAAAAAAAACTATTAGGAAAGCAGGAAGTGAACAAATTTAACAGTTACTGATTGTAAAAGTACCAGATGTAGGGGTAGGATTTAATAAGCTTTGTTTCTTCCTACTCCTTTTGGACATGTGGAACTGTGAACTGATTATGTGATGCACTCAATTGTAGTCTGATGCATGTTCAAATGAAATTAAACCATTACCATTACACGACAGTGTTGCTATGCCTGGTCCAATGACTGCATTAGTCTTACACACACATGAACAAAAGGTCCTTCATATCATGAAAAATATGCATATAGCGAAACATCATCACAGGCAACACACTCCCCACTCTCGATCGTGCCCCTTTCTCATCCTAAGAGCTGTTCTGTGATCCAATATCAGGCTCAATCCCAGATTATTCTGCCGCAGCTGCAGGCTCTGCAGAATGGCTTCATTATGTGCCTTACTTAGCGTGTGTGAAAGAGAGTGAGAGGGATCTGATCTTTACCAATGACCTCTCTCATGGGAGGCTGGAGCAGACAGCTCTTAAGAGAAATGCACCTGACTGTCAGCCATAGTTACGTTAACATGTTTAGGACGGGGGTGTAATGGTACATTTGTAGTATGATTTGTTGGTACGGTACAGGGGGAGTTCAAACACAGAACATACTGAGTGAGGGACAGGAAGTAGAACTGCCTTGTCTATTCCATGAACAAATACACCGAAGGCCAGCCTATGACTAAGACCATGACAAAATAATTATAAAAAAAACAGTACAATAAATAATAAAGATAATTATACATAATACCACAAGTTAGGAATACAGTATATCTAATCATTGCTACTTTAGCTGCATATGGGTGAGTGATGGAAGAGATCCAGTCACAACGACTATCTTTGTGAGGTTGGACGCAGGGATTTTCCAGAGTATTCTGCAACATTATAACAAGTGACTTGTTCTGAAATGTGTCTATGCCTGGAAGAAAAAGAAAAGTGGACATATGGACACTATTTATGATTGACGGCATGGAGAGAAAGTGACTGTGTAAACCATGTGTGCAATTATCACCACTACATAAAACACAAACTTGAAGCTGCATCCTCACAAGCTCGCAACAAACACCCGGCATAGAAAATGGATGGATGCAACTGCAATACTGCCTATGTCCACCAGATGGTGTCAGAGGAGCCCAGAGCTGCAGGGTGGCTGACATCACTGCAGCGCTTCGGCAGGCACAAATTAGTACTTTGCTTGGACACAATGAGAAAATGTTAAAATAGTTGTTTTTTTTAATCTTAAACTCGTATTGGCACTGTATGTTTCTTAGGTATACCTTTGGAGTGTTAAGTTGCTGCGTGATGAATTTGCCGTTTTGGTAAGACGGTTATATTAGCGCCTTAGTAATGAGCGCCTGCAATTTCCAATGTGTTGAAAAGCTTGTTGTTTACTAGTTTCATTTCAGTTTTAGTAGTAGTATTGAGGGAAAAGAGATGTCACGATATTAGAACTTAGCCATAAATTATAACAATAATAATACATTTTATTTGTATAGCGCTTTTCAAGATACTCAAAGACACTTTACAGAAAAATGAAGTTGAATAAAGCAAGTAAACAGAATAGAAGACACACCAAAATACAGCATTCATTCGTTAATACACAGTTAAAAGATGAGTAAAAGCGGGGTGGGGAACACATAAATTATGGGACCTACTGTTGCATATTGTTCTGTCTTGTATGATGTATGTTTCATGCTTTTATTTTCTAATATTTCACACAACCAAATAAATGTTAAAAAGCATGTATCATTCTTGTTGATATGAGATCGGTATCGTATCGGAAGTGAAAAGTTGGAACACTCCTAACACATTGATTATCAAAATCCTATCTTAGAATCATATCAAGAAATATATATATATGCCTCCAGCAGGTTAAAAAGTATTTCTCAGGCTGCTATGCCCCCCAGGGGAGGCCCACTTCACGCTGGTCTAGACATGTTCCGTAATTAATACAACAATACTGCTGTTCCCACACACATGTAAGCTGTCTATTGTTTGGAAAGGAGTCTGAGCGAAGATGCCGGAGGCTTTTACTGTATCTGCATTGTAAACACAGACATATGTATACACACAGACACATGCAATACAAATTGCAATATATGTTAAGAAAAAAGAATATGGATGCACTTTCTGCACACAAACACATTTCAGCCAACAGGGATAGTGGGTGAGAAAATGGTAGAAAATGAAGCAGGCAAAGGATAGAAAGGTGTGCACAGTAGAAGTAGGGCATAAAACTAGGGGAGTGGGAGTGGGGGGGGGGTTGTAGGGCTGTGGGAATCAGCAGACATTATATCCTGAGGGGGAGGCCCATTAGTGTCTGACAAATACACTTCTAATCAATACTGATCAATCAGGGCTCACTTAATGTGGCACAGGAAGCATCATAACAGTTGTTGGCTTTTTTTTTTTTCTCGCTGAAGGGAGGGGAAGGGGGCATGGGCGGTGAGAGGTCAGTAATTGTGTGAGCTGTCGGAAAGCAGCTGTCCTTAAGCAAGCGGTGTCAGCATGGATTTAGAGTCCAAATCCGACTGACACCTAAAAATAAAACCAAAGGTCTCCTATTATGCACATTAGACTTTTTAATGTTATGTCCCTCGAGACTGTTTAGGAGTAACACAAGTATAATCACAAAAACAAAAATCACATTATTTTTGTTTGAATATTGACCAAAAACAATGAAAAAAAAACTGCATACTTTTAGCGACATTGTGTGTATGGAATACACTGTTTACTTTTCATGGGTGTTCATGGACATGTACATGTTTTGGATGTGGCAAAATGTGTCTAAAACAACCCAAACAAAGTATTCAAGACTGTCCCCTGATTATTCACTACGTTTTGCAATATGGCTATACCTTCAAACCGCTGTAATCTGGGCATTGTGACCCTCACAGTAACTTTGCTGGTTCAGAAGAATCATCCGTTTCGCATTTGCTTGGTTGCTATTCCCCACAACGCTCACTTGCAGCACTGTGTGTGCACTCATTAGAGCCCCGTCTCCCCCCCCCCTACTGGGACAAAGAGACTGAGTAACTAACAGGAGGGTTCACTCACTCGGTTCATCCGCTATACAACCAACACGCCCGGGTGTTCAGACAGATCTCAGGGAAGAACTACATTTGAAACACTTATATGCTAGGATTACGTTAAAAAGCCAAAGCATTTCAGTATGTGGAATCAAACTATGGAATGGATTGACTAAGGAACTCAAACAATGCACAACGATGAGCCAATTCAAGAAACAATACAAGCAGTTGATGTTTGCTAAATACAAGGATGAATGAAGAGTCTTGAACCAGTCATGATGTGCTATATATATCACTATATTGACACTTACTATGGTACACATTAAGTCATTGTATGGTCATATCACCTCGTACTTCAGTACATGACCAAAAATAAAAAAATTAAAAAAATTAAAAAAAAATTTTTAATTAAAAAAATAAAAAAATAAAATAAATAAATTAAAAAAATAAAAAAAAAACAAAAAAACAAACACAAAAAACGTAAACTATATTAGGAAAGCAGGAAGTGAACAAATGTAACAGTTACTGATTGTAAAAGTACCAGATGGAGGGGTAGGATTTAATAAGCTTTGCTTCTTCCTACTCCTTTTGGACATGTGGAACTGTGAACTGATTATGTGATGCATTCAATTGTAATCTGATGCATGTTCAAATGAAATTAAACCATTACCATTATCACAGAGTGAACTCTCTTGTCATCCAGCCTGTTTGGCCAATTTTTAGAGGAAGGCAAAATTATACTTTGTTTTTATTGATCATGCGGTTAATTTATTGATTATCGTGACAGACCTGCTGTTGTCAAAAAAAACCTCTCAGTCTCATTAAGTAGTGTGCATTGCCCCCACCAGGGACGCCCTAGATAGACAGTAAAGGGCCTTTGAGCATACCAAAATGTTGACCTAAAACATCATAGGGATGAATCATCACATTTCGCAACATGTTTGTTTAAATTATGAGCTGCTGCTGCTGAGGTGTGTCTCTGTAAAACCCACACATACTCTATGGCAAGATGGCAAGGAACAATTGGACAACTGGGTCAAATAAGCACCATACAGTCAGAGCCAATATTTTATTATTATTATTTTTTTTAATAAATAAACCCCACTGAATCCACATATCACAGGATTAATTGGATTGAGTGAGATAGGTCGCCTGCATCCTCACACTACCGGCTCAGTGGTAATGAACAATATGAGATTAGGGTTACAACTCTTAAAAAGAGTATTCCTCCACAGTTTGTGATCTTGTGAAGATAAAAGCATATTGATTTTCTGCCATGGAGTAAAAAACAGTGTATTTCCTTGATGTGCTGTGTAGTAGCACGTGTAAAGGATGAGGGACGCTGGTTGAGCAGACCCCATTCACAAGCCCAAATGCACACATTTTCATCCCTTTCAGATTTCTTTTCTTTTGTCAATTTACCACAGCCATACAGCGTCCATCCTCCAAGTGGTGGAAGCGAATAGCACGTGGTTGCTACTCCCTGAAGGGAGAGAGCTTCATTAAAATGAAATTAGGAGACGGAGAGGAGAGTGTCATTTGAGGAGAACGCCTGTGCAAACCTGCATCTCATGGCTAGCGGGGTGCCAAGGAGAGGCCAGAACTTAAAAACCCTCGTCTTTGCACACTTGGCCTTACAGATGAAATACATAAACAGACAAAGATAAGTAAATAAGACAAAAACGGAACAGGAATGAGGCTCCAAGCTGGAACTATTCAGGTTGCACTTCAGACAAAGGGACCTTCATAAAAATATTAATTCTGATTGTTTTGTTGATAATTGTATTGATACAAAAACTAAGCAGATTTATGTTTTGCATTAACTTCCCTTATTGTGCCAAAAATTAATCGAACCATGACTTAAAAACCAACCATTTCACCTTTACACGTTATTCATTAGGGTGTAAAAAAAATATCATTTTGGCAATATATCTTGATACTTTGTTCCACGATACTGTATCGATGTTGAAAAGTATGATATCGATATTTTTCGGCATTTATCATAGACTGTATATGGTATTTATTCAAGTGCAGATACGGCGAAGGTTCATTTCTGATTTTAATTTAAACCCCCGATCGTTAGGTGGCAGCACTTACGTAGTCAATTAGGCAAGGACGTTGAACGAGATTCACGAGTGAAACGTCCTCACACATAAACACAGTTCAACATGGCGGAATGCCAGCACATAACAGCGGCCCCTGCGGCGTACAAGGCTGAAGTGTGGACACATTTTGGATTTTTACACAAAGTAGGGTGTGCAGAAATTGACAAAACCCATGCAGTTTGTAAAATGTGTTGTGTTTCCCGAATAAAGCATTCGAGAAACACGACAAATCTGCGAGTTCACTTAGCGAGACACCATGAGGACCTGCTGCTAGCAAGCAATGCCAAGGTCCTTTTGTATACTATAAAAGTAGTACTGTGACATTGCAGGTATTTTGTTTTTCTAATTGATATCACTATTTTGTTACATAATGGTTATTTCAAGCATCCTAAAAGGACTTTTTACTTTTTTACTTTGTTCCACAAAAATACTGTTCTGATGGTGGATGAGTCAGGGACTGTATACTCTGCATTTTTTCACAGCTAATAGAATGTGAACATTTAAGCAGGATCTTGAGACATAATTTAATTTATTAGTTTTTTGTGGTTTTTTTTGTAAATTTAAAGCTAGATGTTCAAGCTTTATTCATCCAAATACTACACTTTAAGTTTTTACAGAGGAAAGTTTGTGATACAGCATAACATACTGTTCTAATGGAATAAAAATGTGTTTAGTAAATGCATATTGCTGGTGTAATTCAGTTTTTTCCAGGAAATAATCTTTAACTACAAAAAACAAAAAAAAAATATCGCCTTGTTAACAGTATCGTGATACGTATCGTATCGCCTGATTCTTGCCAATACACACCCCTATTCATTATACAGTATGTGGTCATCGGTCACGCCGTATGATAAAGTCACCATGCACTCACTCCCTGGGCACAAGGAAAATACAATGATGAAGTCATTCACATTACACCGCACACTGGGATACTGCATCGCTTGTGAGCTGTACCATCATTATGCTGTTACTGGTCACCATAGAAACCAATAGGTGCAGCGGTGTAGGCGGTGGGCCGCAGGCAACCGAGCCACAAAACCTAAGAAATAAAACGAGACAGTGACTGACTGAAATCGACCCGAGGGTGGCCCTCAGTTGGTCACTTCAAAATGCAGCAAAGGCACCAAAGATCCCTGCTTTAACCATCCAAACTGGGGTAGTTTATAAAGTTGGGTTGCAAGCACGCCAGTGTGCACGCTCGTCGCCGCCACGTGCCATCCGAGCAGCAAAGCATGTCTAAATAAGCTAAAAGAAGTGGAAAAAGCTTAAGGCCGTGAATATGCACTCATCAGCATGCTCTTGAGCATCTGTGACTTGTTTGTCTTCAAATAACATAATCCAATTTTGCAAATTCCTGCCATTTCTATAGATGGTTGTCTCACATCTGACGGTAAATTAACCGGCCATATGCACAGACAGCTGAGTGTACCGGCTTTGCAGTTTGCATTTGCAGAATGCCAACCTGTTGACAGAGCAAGTATCAAGGATTAGCAGAGGAGGAACAGTGAGAAACCCAACTAATACTGGCACTTTATCTTTATCTACTGGGTGAAGATAAGGCATTACAGGGGGTAGGTCAGTTATTGAAGATGCAGGGTAGCGTTTATATTAAAAGGGGTGAGAAAACTGCGACCCGTGGGCCACATCAGGCTCGCCAAGCATCTTAATCCAACTTAATCCATTTTTTTAATGTAGCTGGCAACAAAACTTGCAGTGCTATTGTGGTCGCCCAAATAGTCAGTCAGATGCAATCTGTAGCTAGTACCAAATAAAGTCATCCGAACAACACAACACATCAACACACACTACTCACAAAAGGAACCTACCTACTGTACCATGTGAGCATATGAACAAATATCTCTGCACAATACCCACGCCAAAAAAAAAAACACCCATATTTTCCTGTTGCAAGGCATGCTAGGCAACTTGTGGTACAGTTTCCCCAACATTTTGCCATATTTGTCGAATTTTTTGCTTGAATGCAAAAAACGTATACATGTACATCACATTGCGTAGGCTACGAGATAACTGCAGGAACATAAAGGACGGACTCCGCCAACACAGCATAGCAAGCTACTAGGCTAAATGGTTACTTTCACCAATTTCATCAATCAAACCTTGGACTCACCCTACTTATCCCAGTGTTACTCAATAGGTCCAACGATGAGATGGGAGATACACCCCCCCGCCCTGATCAGAGTTCAACATCTGCCCTGATCCAAATAGGAGCTACACTTAATCAAACATACTTAAGATTTGTCAGATCAAAACAAAATCGCGACTTGGCGTCCATGTCACTCATCTAATTCACTACTTCCTGAAGCTGCACTGCTTCATGACGACGGTTTGAATATGAAGCTTTATTCATTCATTCATTTTCTACCGCTTATCCTCACGAGGGTCGCGGGGGTGCTGGAGCCTATCCCAGCTGTCTTTGGGCAAGAGGCGGGGAACAAACTGGCCAATTTAGTTTTTCTAAACTTGTTTCACATGGGGTGGGGAAGAAAGACAAAGCAAAAAATCCAAAACGGTACCACTTCCACACAGAATAGGAGAAGAATGTTTTCACTCTATAATGTCGAACTTGCCAAGCTTACTACATGTCAGCTTATTACATAATTCCACTTCTGTAAGTCTACATAAACTGGCCGAGCAGAAGATGATGGACATTGTGTGCATGCCTTCAACGCCTTATGTATTACATCGTTTTCACCCAGTAATACGTTCCCATGTGGATGTGACAAAAAAATAAACCCCAGGAGCATTCCATATTATGGACATATAAGCAGAATCAGTGTTGTTAGCTGCCCATATTGCTTTAAATGGTGCTCCAATTATTGATCCCTGGGGCATTATGACCAAAGACATGTTATTAAGACATGCAGAAACTGTTTATGGAGAAACAATATGCATAATAAGTATCCTTTAAGATTTCCTACACTTTGTAAACACGGCATGTTAACAGCATATGACACGTAAACAGGGGTGCATCATCCAAAAGGTAGTTTCCTCACCAAACAGGCCATCAAAGCATGCCGCTTGGCGTCAGCTGGCTGACAGGACAGACTGTGATTACCATCTAAGATTTTGTCAGGGAGCTGCAGGAGGTCAGAACCGGATCCTGTCTGAGAGACTGACAAATCTAAGTGTCAGGCGCATTCCTGGGCAATGACAAATATGTCAGACACAACAGTCATCTTCCTCTTTTTGGTTGAAAAAACACCAGCTCACTATTTTTCTGAGAATTTATGACAATTTCTGACATCAGATGAATAATAACTATGTTTTAGAGAACTGGGGATTATGACACCTGAAGGTACTACATGGTGTAATGATTAAAAAACCCAGTAACCCTTGTTTATCACGGTTTTAGATTTGTGGTTTATGATCCCAGGTATACTTAAATAAAAAAATATACCACAATAAATCCAATGTATGAAAGCACAATGCGATTTTATGCACAAAAAACAACTCCAGTATTAATTTCATTCATAGGCTACACGGCGGAGTGGTTAGCGTGCAGGCCTCACAGCTAGGACACCCGAGTTCAATTCCACACATCCATCCATCTCTGTGTGAAGTTCGCATGTTCTCCCCCGTGCATGCGTGAGTTTAATTGTCGACTCCAAATAGTCCATAGGTATGAATGTGAGTGTGAATGGTTGTTTGTCTATATGTGTCCTGTAATTGACTGGCCACCAGTCCGGGGTGTACCCCGCCTCTCTCGTCCAAAGACAGCTGGGATAGGCTCCAGCACCCCACACGACCCTTGTGAGGATAAGCGATAGAAAATGAATGAATGAATTTCATTCATAGTTAATAACTCCAGCTGCATCCATCAATAAAGCAGTTGCTGAATTATTTAGTCTCACATTCTTTCCAGTTTGTGAAGTTAATTAACACATTAATAAAAGTCATTCCCCTCTCGTTAAACATCTGATTTTCCAGTGTTTGTTGTCTCTTTAGTGTATACAGTAGCTGAGACGGAACATAAAGCCTCTGATGATAATAAATCATAATAGTGATCTGATCAGTGTAAATGCATATGCAGCGAGACAATAATATGTTTCTGTGTATTAGCAGCAGTAACGACTGGTGCTTGAGGAGACGTCCACCATCACAGCTGTTGCAGCTCTCATCAGATGTCTCAGGGGAACTCGCTGCTGCACGCTGATTAACAGGTTGGGGGTGGGGGGGGGTGTAGGAGCTTGCATGGCGACCACAGAGGTGTCGCCTCTGTGCAGATGCAGAGGCCGTGTTGAATGCTAAGCAAAGTGCTTCTTCTGTTTAGTTGCAGAGTAATCGTGCTAAATGTCGCCTAAGTACTACCGAATGTATCCATGCTAGTCTCATTAGCCAATGCTGTGTGCAGGCCCCCCAATATCTGGGCTCAAATTGGAAATAATGTTCCATTTGCTCACCTGTCAAGACGATCAGAGTTCTGAAGGAAGTTGGTGACAGCATTTCAACTACTGCAAATGCATCTGTCATTTTCAGTCTGTCAAGCCATTAAAATTCAACAAGTGGAGCAGCAGCAGCAGCAGAAGGAGGTGAAATTATCGTTGAACACTTGACAAAAAAATATGAATAAACCAGAAGTAATTTGAGCATTGACTAAGACGCCTGCTGTAATCGGCTTTAATATTTGTGTAGTGAGTGTGCAATCTTTGCATGATAAACATAATCCCAAATCAAATCAAATAAACACAGACATACACACAATCAAAGAGAATTAAAGCAGCATTGCCTCCAGGTAAGAAATCATCTAGACGTCATCTTGTGGAAAAAAGGCAAATATGTCAAATAGAGGTTCTCATGTCTACCTTTGTTGGCTCTAATTAAAAAACATTTGCTTATGATTTGCCTTTTTTTTCTCCACGGCAACTATAGCAAACTCAGTTAACTGCAGAGGCATTAATGGTATGCTTGATTCACCTGCATTTTATTCAGAGAAGAACAGTCCATTTGTAAGATGTTGCTTGTTATATCAAGGCTCTTCCTGTAACCAAATAAGAGCAGTGACAGACTAATGAGGCTAACTGATGTCCTCGTGAAATCCAGGTCGCCCGCAGAGAAAAGAAGACGTTTTAAACAAGAGAAGCTGGGGGAATTCAATGATGGTGGGTCACTTTAACATCAACATTGCAGTCTCAAGAGAGTATTGACCAATCAACTACATTGGGGAGAAAGAAGGATAATAATAATCATGTGATGATGCATCTTGACCTGCATGTCACCTCGTACTTCGGTACGTGACAAAAATAAAATAAAAATTAAAAAATTTAAAAAAAAATTTTAAATAAAAAAAATCTATTAGGAAAGCAGGAAGTGAACAAATGTAACAGTTACTGATTGTAAAAGTTTCAGATGGAGGGGTCGGATTTACAGAGAAAGCACGGTAATAATGATCATGTGATGATGCATCTTGACCTGCATATCACCTCGTACTTTGGTACGTGACAAAAATAACATTAAAAAAAAAAAATCGAAAAAAATTCTAAATAAAATTCTAAAAAGTAAAAAAAAAAGTTTTTAAAAAATAAAAAAAAAAACTATATTAGGAAAGCAGGAAGTTACAAATGTAACAGTTACTGATTGTAAAAGTACCAGACAGAGGGGTAGGATTTAGAGAGAAAGCACGGTAATAATAATCATGTGATGATGCATCTTGACCTGCATATCACCTCGCACTTTGGTATGTGACAAAAATAACATTAAAAAAATTAAAACAATTATTTTAAAAATTCCAAAAAAAAATCTAAAAAGTTTAACAAATGAAAAAAAAAAAACCCAAACTATATTAGGAAAGCAGGAAGTTACAAGTGTAACAGTTACTGATTGTAAAAGTACCAGATCGAGGGGTAGGATTTAATAAGCTTTGCTTCTTCCTACTCCTTTTGGACATGTGGAACTGTGAACTGATTATGGGATGCATTCAATTGTAATCTGATGCATGTTCAAATGAAATTAAACCATTACCATATAATTCAATCCCAAGTCCTCGCTACATCAGGTAAATAGAACAGTAATGTAACTGAAACACGATTTATAAAGGCTGTTATTCGTGTTATCTTGACAAACGTTCTCAATAGTTTTGTTAACCCACGGTGACAAACGGAATGATTGAGTATACGCCGCTGCGGTTCGGCTGCACCACAAATTACAACCTTCAAAATTCCCAAATGAAGAAAATTAATCACACTGTATTATTTTTATCCGCGCCACTCCAAATATGTTGGAATATCCAGTACATTACGTCTCTGCAGTCCAATGGATTTAACAGATGCAGGGCCCCTCCTCGTCAGATTCCCTCGCCAAGCAACCGACTACCGTCTCACTAGTTCTAGTGACCGGATCAGAAGGGCAAGCTGGGGGCAAGCCTCAATCAAAAAAAATTCCTAAAGCACAAGCCTTCATTCGACAGATTTGACAGATTATTTAATCAGCGCAAGCAAAGAAATGAGCCAAAAAAGAGTATTTAAGACTAAGAAGCAACATTTAAGGCCAACGCGGTCCACTTTTAAGAGATTGTTAAGAGATTTTCGAGGACCCCCCCCCCCTTTCCAACTGTTAACGTTAGCTTAATAGAGATGATGTTCTAGACTTACAACTATTACTGACATGATTTTGATGTCACTGCCAAGCGTGACATGAACGCAAACCAGCGGCGGACCTTAGGCGCTAGCTCCAGTGACTTCAGCATCAGTCTTCTTCAACACAGCTGATTAATGGGAAGTGACACGGTTGTCCTCATTTCTTCCACCTACTCTGAATGATGCATCAACAATTACAGGAGGAGCGGAGGGGTCAAGGAGAGTGTGTGCATGTTAGTGTAATTACACAAAGAAGGCCTCACACACACACAAATGCAGTCAGTGTTTCTATCCCCCCTTTTTTTTGCCTTTCGCCAGGCCTCGCTGTTTTTCTCCTGAATGGGTGCCATTGACACAAGAGGCAGTTGGGACCTTATTGTATTAAGACTTTCAAAAGGAATAAACAAAGTCGCTAACTGTTTAAGATCAGTTTACGGGCGCTCACGACACCGGAGAAGATGAGAGCTTGTCCTCATGAATGAGCACTCACTTGAAATAAAAATTCAGATGTTTTTTTTTTTCACACTTACACTGAAGCTTAGAGCATTAAATACTGCAATATGTCCACTCAAAAGACATAAAAATAACCAACAAAAAGTTTCCAACCGGTTCCCGATCAAGTCCCTGGGGGGGGCTTCATTACTACCACAGCCAATGGTTTCGCCAAGATGAAGTGTGGGAAAGGCTTTGCCTATTGTGGGTGTAACACTGTAAGGTCAAATTAATCTCAGGGCAAGTAAAGGGCATTAACCGCTGATTAATGTCAAGATTATTCAGTGCAAGTCCTCTTCAACAGTATGATGTGGAGTGCAGAACAGAGGAGCTTCTGGATTTAAACCCCTCCAAAAAAAGAAGGCAGCCAAGGGTGGTCTTAGTAAACAAGAGTCACAGAATTGACATACTCAGACAATCTGTTCATATTTAGAAACAATTTCTGTGTAGACACTAATGGAAAAGTAATTAATCCTGTTTACATCTGAAACTCACTGAACAGGCAATGTTTTAAGTACATATTTATTTTTAACCACAATTTTTGTCTTTGCCATTACAGGAAACCCACAAAAGCCAAAGAAAAAGCACAACATGCTTACAGAGTCCATTAGATCACTGATTCCCAAATACCACTGATGGTAAGTGGGCTCCATCAGGTGGTACAGTGAACTTAAAGTAAAAAAATATTTGTACATACAGTATATACCCGCATCCTCCTCCTGGCAATTAAAACCACTTAAGTCGTCTTCTGCAGGGTCAGAACTGAACAGCCTCATAATTCCCACATTCTCTCGATCATTGTCACTGTTGGTGTCAACTTTCACATCAAGCCAAATTAGCTTCTTCACGCAGTCTATTGAAACCCGTTGATGATTGTGATTTTTTTGACACAGCATCAAACCTTGGACTCACCCTACTTATCCCAGCGTTACTCAATAGGTCCTATGATGAGACGGGAGATAATTTTTCAACATTTCAACATCAACATCTGCCGCGGTCCAAATAGGAGCTACACTTAATCAAACATACTTAAGATTTGTCAGATCAAAACAAAATCACCACATAAGACTTGGCGTCCATCTAATTCACTACTTCCTGAAGCTGCACTGCCTCATGATGACGGTTTGACTATGAGGCTTTATTCATTCATTCATTCATTCATTCATTCATTTTCTACCGCTTTTCCTCACGTGGGTCGCGGGGGGTGCTGGAGCCTATCCCAGCTGTCTTTGGGCGAGAGGCGGGGTACAACCTGGACTGGTGGCCAGCCAATCACAGGGCACATATAGACAAACAACCATTCACACTCACATTCATACCTATGGACAATTTGGAGTGGCCAATTAACCTAGCATGTAGAACTAGAATAGAACATGCAAACGACGAGATGGCCGAGTGTGGAATTGAACCCTGGTCTCCTAGTATGAAGCTTTATACCGCTTAAAATGTAGATCTTTTCTTCATATGGACTTTATGGATATAAGAATTTACAGGTTAAAGGCCCTTGATCTAACAAAGTACCACAACAAAGCAGCCAGTCAGATGAGTTCAGACAGGACAACTTTTTAAACATAAATCATGTTTCAACATGAGCCAAGAGCTGCTAAAACCATTCGTCAAAATCATCTTGACAAGAGATAATCCCACAGGTTTCACTCTTGTGAAAAGAGTGAGGTTGTAAAAAAAAAAAACCTGAACATGCCCAACGGTACAAAACCCCACAACCCCAAACAAAGCTGTCAATGGTGGCCTCCTGGCCAAACAGGAAATACAGCTTCCTCGCAGAGCCACATATGTTGTGTCGGAAGGGTGATGGCGAGCAAACCAGGCAAGCTAGTTCCACTATCCCGTGAGTCACCAAAGGAACAAGGAGTTGGGAGTTGTTTTGGTTCACAGACTGAGCATGTAGGTCAACATTAACAGACAAAGACTGCCTAAATTCAGTACAAACAGAAACTACACGGTGGCTTTGCTTTATAGGTCAGTTGGTGCTATTCCATACGTATACATATAGCTATAAAACTACATCTGCTGTCTACAAGAGGATTTGCTGACACTTGTGATGTCACAAAGCTTATCATCTCAAGGTCACAAAGATTTCTTAAAACTTCGGAGGACGATTTCTTTTGATTATGCAATTATGCAAGCCTGTTTCACTGTGCTGTGTTGCAATGAAGTATTTGTATTCGTCAAAATTTTCCCTCCATTTTGTCCTGGCGCCTTTCCAAGACAGGCAGGCAGGCGTCCAACAAAACATACACAATAAATCCTAAACCTCCTTGTATGTGTAAGCTCTTTTGGTGTGTGTCACAACAACAGACAACAGTTTACCTTGAGCTACACACACACACACACACACACACACATGCATAGTATACGCTGTGCATTTAAGCATCTAAAGAAGCTTTTTCTGCAGCCACCCACCACCCACTTAGTGTGGGTAGTGGTTTTTTGCGCTGATGCCTTTTACAAACAATGGAGTAGTGGTGTCGGACTAATAGCACCACGGACATAGACATGTATGCTTTTCATCTAATGTGTGCCCTAATGAACAGGCACACACAGGAGCAAAACTAGTTCAAACGAGCTGGAAATGTCTTGATTATTTTGTGTGGAACGAGGGCACGCAGGGTGGGGTGTGGATCAGGTGGTGCTACAAGGAGCAGGTGCAAGCCCATTAAACTCCTGTGTAAAAACGCCTCAAACCTTTGAAGGTGAGGTAGTTTGACGTAGAAGGTGTACACATAAAGTGCAATGAGCAAGATGAAGATTACTGGGATGTATGAATCACAGGGGGAGAACGTTCTTGATGTCGGCATGGAGTAAAGTCAACTAAACTCTTTTAATTACTTTAGTGTAACTTATGATGGCTAGTGTTCTCAGCACAAAAAGAATAGTAAACACACAGTTTGTCCTCTGATACTATGATCTAGACCAGGGGTGGGTAAACTACGGCCCGGGGGCCACATGCGGCACACCAAGCGTTTGAATCCGTCCCACCAGTATTTCAACTTTTAGCAACAAAACTGTAAAATTACATTACATCGTTTGATGATGACGGACAGCAGGCCTCACAGCTCGGAGACCCGAGTTCAATTCCACCCTCGGCCATCTTTGTGTGGAGTTTGCATGTTCTCCCCGTGCATGCGTGGGTTTTCGCCGGTTTCCTCCCACATTCTAAAAACATGCTAGGTTAATTGGCGACTCCAAATTGTCTGAATGAATGAATGAATGATAAACCACTGAATGGCCTCTCATATAACACA
Organism: Doryrhamphus excisus; assembly: GCF_037039965.1. Lineage (NCBI taxonomy): Eukaryota > Metazoa > Chordata > Actinopteri > Syngnathiformes > Syngnathidae > Doryrhamphus > Doryrhamphus excisus. Next base: position 15,434,429 of record NC_136364.1, read on the forward strand.
TTTTTAAATTAATAATAAATAATAATTTAATATTAATTTATATATTTTAAAAATGTATTTTATTATTATTTTTATTTATTTTATTTTATTTATATTTATTAATTTAATAATCAATTAATAAAACTCTGATTTCCTCTCAACAACATGCTAGGTTAATTGGCGACTCCAAATTGTCCATAGGTATGAATGTGAGTGTGAATGGTTGTTTGTCTATATGTGCCCTGTGATTGGCTGGCCACCAGTCCAGGGTATACCCTGCCTCTCGCCTGAAAACAGCTGGGATAGGCTCCGGCACCCCTGCAACCCTAGGGAGGATGAATGAAGAGTAGCCATTATTCATTTTCTACCGCTTATCCTCATGATGGTCGCAGGGGGTGCTGGAGCCTATCCCAGCTGTCTCAGCACAAAAAGAAAACGTAACCACCCAGAGTTCGTCCACTGATACTATGATCTAGACCAGTGATTCCCAAAGTGTGGGCCGCGGCCCCTGGTGGGCTGTGGTGGTACTGCCGGTGAGCCATGAGAGGTCATTAAAAATATGATTCATTTTTGCAAATATTTTTTTTATTGTAAAATATTTATTGCACAATTTAAAAAAATATTTATAGGCCAAACTAATAACCTACTGAGTGTTATTGACCTGTCACAATATTTTAGGAACCTTATACAGTTTATGATTGGAACATAGCTCTCTGGTCATCATGCCAGTCTTGAATGCAGTTATGAAAAGTATGAGAATTAATTAGATTAATCCTGAATCTTTACAATAATAATAATAATAATAATAATCTCTGAGTTGTTATAGGACAAACGTGGGCCGCGGACATTTTTTACTTTTTCAGGTGGGCCCCGAGTTGGTAAAGTTTTGGAACCCCTGATCGAGACTATGTACTTCACCTATCCAATTGCCCACACCAACCTTACCAGGCCAGTACAAGCCATGCCAGGCTACATTGTCTGACAGTTTGCCCGTTTCTGACGACAGTTAAAATGGGAAGTACTTTTATTCCCCCTTTTCCAACCGCCTTCCTTGGGCAAACAAGGAGGAACGACGTGCGGCATGTATAAACCAACAGCATTACACGACTCATTGTCCTGAAAAGTCAACACACATTTAGTTCTGGTTTTCCAAGCAAAAAATTTGCCTACGACAAGGTTGGATTTGCACAACGTCTCCAGTTCCACACCAGTGAGGGTACACATGTTCAACTGGTCGTAAAAGAAACAGTATGTAGGTTTACAGGCTGCCAGACCTGTTCACAATAGTCTCGCAATAATGGCGCAAGTCATCATGGCTGCACACGTGTATCTGACAATCAGTTAACTACTGTTCATAGAAAGAAAGAACCATATTTATATTTGCTCATCATCCCAATCCGGCACTACCCTTCCAGACGCACCCCCCCTCTTTAAGAGCTAGAATTAGCCTTTGCTCATCATAAATATTAACGTCCTATTTCACTAACACACACAGGGGAGGTAGCCAAGGCAAATATTTGAAGCATGGAGGAATAATACGAGCGCTTAAGAGATGAATATCTGTGAGTAATTTCAACAAGGAGATCTAAAAGAACACATCTGTTGTGGTTAGAGAGCAATACTTTAAGGGTTGGACTGCAAAGGAGGCAAGCGTGGCTGACCCCAATTCTGCCATGACTGTGCTGTGTTAGGATTAGAAGAAGAAGGGGGGGGGAGCAGTGCAGACATAAACGTACAATGACAGGGTTGCTGCTCAAGCAACACCCCCCCCCCCCCCCCGCTATTGAATAGAAGCTTTACACATGGATGCACAATAGGTGCAAATCATTATAAGGTTCCACCCACTGAGAGACAGTGGGGCGAGAGGTCTTTGCCACGCCTAATGCACTCCACTAATTTTAAAAGAAAAACTGACTAGACGGGTATGAAAGTGGTTTGTATTTAAAAAAAAACAAACTAAATGGTCATCATCCAGGCCAACCGTTACTGTAGTACTGTAGTGTAGGCATGGGCCGGTTACCAGTTACAGTTACCAGTTAGGTACACCATGGTATAAAAAGTCAGTTTCGTAACCACTTAAGTTGTTTGCTGTACCGTCCCTGTGATATGAGGAAAAAAACGGAGGTCCATCGCGGACACTACGTGGAAATACTTTGTCACGTCCGGCGCTATTCCTCGCAGTCGGAACTGGGCTTCAATGACACCGGTGTTAGCTGCCTTGTATGGCCGCGTTGTTGTCGATCGACGTATTACTCGCGTCAAGGCTCACCAAATGTTGAGATGTGATTCAAACGGTTTACCGTTTTAGAACCTAAAAATGCCAACATTCGAAAAATGGCCACCGCCAAGCTATACCGGTCCTTCCCATGTAAATGCTGAAAATGGTAGCTAAATGTACTGCAAAAAAGGTCAGTAAGGATAATTCATAATGCCGCCTACAAAGAACATACTAACTCCTTATTTCTAAAATCACAAATACTTAAACTTGCTGATATAGTTCATCTTCAAAACATAAGGCTAAAAATAACCAAATTACCTAAAAATGTCATCCAATACTTCTCTACAAGAGAGGAGAAATATGATTTCAGGCAACTACATTTGAAACACTTATATGCTAGGACTATGTTAAAAAGCCATAGCATTTCAGTATGTGGAATCAAACTATGGAATGGATTGAGTAAGGAACTCAAACAATGCACAACGATGAGCCAATTCAAGAAACAATACAAGCAGTTGATGTTTGCTAAATACAAGGATGAAGAGTCTTGAACCAGTCATGATGTGCTATATATATCACTATATTGACACTTACTATGGTACCCATTATGTCATTGGATGGTCATATCACCTCGTACTTCGGTACGTGACAAGAAAACAAAAAAATTAAACTATATTAGGAAAGCAGGAAGTGAACAAATGTAACAGTTACTGATTGTAAAAGTACCAGATGGAGGGGTAGGATTTAATAAGCTTTGCTTCTTCCTACTCCTTTTGGACATGTGGAACTGTGAACTGATTATGTGATGCATTCAATTGTAATCTGATGCATGTTCAAATGAAATAAAACCATTACCATTACCAAAAATGTAGCTCAGAGGTGCAAAGCCAAAACAAGACTGGTGGAACATACATAAAAGCCGTTTGGTAATCACTTGTTTTACTCGTACATTTCCTCTTCAAAATCAACATGACATCATGTGTATTGCTTGTTTCTGCAATGAAAACCAACACTTCCCTTCAAATTGTTCCTCTTCTTTCCTCTTTCCCTTCATGCATATTGAAAATATGATGCAGTCTACAGTTTTATGTGCAACTCATCTGTCCAAGTGAGGAAGAAAAAAAAATACACCACTTAAAAGAATGCAAGGAACGTGGCTCCCATGAGTGTGTTTTATTAAAAGGAGGGAACCCTGAATAATTTAGGGGAACAAAGGCGTGTGTGTGTGTGTGACACTGGCCTTAAAATGCGGGGGAAATGAACTTGCTGAAGTTTTGCTACAGCGAGACCCTCGGGGTGTGCACAGTCAAAAAAAAAAAGGGGGTGCAAGTAAACATCCCTAGTTGTGAATGCTAGAATGCGCACTTCAAACACCAGCAGGACTTCTGTGATGTGTTTATGGACAGGAAATTGCCTTCAGTTCACGCACAACTCTCAAGTCATTCATTGGAAGATGAGGACATCCACACTGGAGATAGAGAAAAAGTTCCATACACCGGACGGCATTTCCAGAGTACGGTGGGGGCAGCCGCAAGTAACAACCTATCAGCTCACTCGGGGAGGAGGATTAAAAGGCACTAATCTCAGCGTTTTGGCGGGAGACTTTGAGATGATGTGCTAAGTGGGTTAAAGCGGACCCCAAGTCTGATAATCGCCTCACGTCTCCTTCCTCTGTCTGCCAACACCAGCCAAGAGGAACAGTTTTCAGGTCCCGGTTGGAATGAATAGAAAGACACAGAGAGCATAGTGACTCCAAATCACATGGGCTGATTTCTTGCCTTGGGGTATGTAAAGGCTCCCATCACACCTCCTTTACCATGTGACCAAGGACCCCTGAAAACCAAACAGTTACAGCGGGTGTTTTGTTGTCTGAGTAATCAATTAATAAGTCAATCTGACTTATTGATTAAAACTAGGGATGTCCCGATCCACAGTTTCTGGATTCTGATCACGTCGCGTATTGTTGTGTGCCACAGAGTTGCAAACATGATACGGCAATCGGATTGGCCCAATCTGGCACATTTGCAGACTTTTGTTTGATGCAGTTTAAAAAAAAAGTTAGCTTAAAGTCATCCCGCGGGCTGTCCTCATTTTTCCGACATTCCAACATTCAAGCACTGTTTCAATCTTGAAAACTACCAAATTAAGAGTTCCAAGCACTCCTATTATGGGGTCATTATTTCCTATCATGTGTGTGCTTAACAAGTGACAGACAGCGGATAGACACAGAAGTACTATAATGTGGCAATGAAACTGGAGTCTCGTCGCGGTGCTCTGCTCCAGCACGGTCCCAGGAGCCCCCCCCCAAAAAAACACAAGGCGCTGTTTCCCAGCCAAGTCAGAGTAAACAGAGTACAGTGGGACCACTGAGATGGGAGCTGAAACGGAGCTGCAGCCGGTGCTTTATACAAACTGACATTGTGAGAAAAGAGACAAAAACGCTTATAAACAAGTAAATGAATGACGTGCGAGTGAGATTCCAGGTGGTGATTCTTGCAAGAAAAGATAAAAGCCACAGCAAATTGACTTATAATGTCATGTGCATTTACATTTGTCCTCTATTATTTAAATCCTGTCCAGAACTCCAGAGTAAGGATCGACCGATACATCGTCCGGGCAATTTATCAGGCCGATATTTGCATTCTTTATTTGAATCGGTATCGGACGATACGCGTGTGGGTTCGCCGATGTATTTTTCCGCCGCATGATTTACAGACAGGCATCCGCCAGGCAGCTTTGTGTTGCCGGAGGACCCTGCAACAGTGGGGAATCACAACAAGGGTACGTTTTCAAATTTTAATTAGCCTCTAATAGTTAAACTTCATTGAAATATTGCCACCGGCTTTGAAATAGGAAACATGAACGCCAAGTGCATGAAATATACGTGCTTGAAAATAAAGTTGACTTTTACAATCAGTGACTGTTACATTTGTTCACTTCCTGCTTTCCTAATATAGTTTCAGGGTTTTTTTTTGTTTTATTTATTTATGCATTTTATTTTTTGTCACGTACCGAAGTACGAGGTGATATGACCATACAATGACATAATGGGTACCATAGTAAGTGTCAATATAGTGATATATATAGCACATCATGACTGGTTCAAGACTCTTCATCCTTGTATTTAGCAAACATCAACTGCTTGTATTGTTTCTTGAATTGTGTATGTACTTTGTTTCTGCAGAAATTGAATACAAGTGGTGTCCTCACATGAATACAATCTATTCAGAAGATACTATAAGAGAGGTTTTGTCTCATCTGAGAGAGGATCACATGAGCAAGGTGTGTTTTATTTTTAACTACGGTTACGCACACAGCAGCTCAATAAACATAAGGTGACTGAGTGAAATCCTGCAAGCTCGTTGCCGAGGTCAACATCGACTCATGCTTGTTGATCGTGAGGTGTCACTATCATTCACAAAAAGAAGATGAGAGGGAGTTTAGTTGTATACCCTGAGAAAGACCTCAGCCCCTCAAAACTATCCCAGGCATCTCGACAGGCATCTTTGTAGAAGAAGGAATTTGGCCAGTAATAACAGCCAAGTAAAAGATGGGTCTCTTCTGAGCAGCTGCACCGCTGGATCTCTGTCATCTCGCTCGCCCTCTCTCTCTCACTCTCTCAGGCCACGGCCAGTTGCAACGGTGCTGTCACAACAAGCTAAATCCACCCAGAGGTCCTCTCTCCTTCTCTGGCTGTTTGAATTTTTACAGCGTGTCCAGGGTGTGGTTGCACAGCCATGTGTGCGTGTACACCCACACCGGGCTGCACGTTTGCGAGGCAGACACTGGTCTACTTGTTTTGCAGGCGGGGAAGCTTTTGATGGACTGCAAATGTGGCTTTAAAAAAAAAGGTACTGAAGTGGAGTGAACATAAGGAGGAAAAGGTGCAATGATCCAAAATGGATTGAAACAAAACAAAAAAAAAGCAACCTGGAGGATTCCCATGGGCCTGCCAACATTCCTGTCAGACTCAGACGTGGGAACTACAACAAAAAAAAACAGCCCACTTTTGGCACCCCTATATGTACAGTATGTTGTACTGCCAAGGTTATGTGACTGCAAAAAAGGGAGGCGGTATTATTATGGATAGACCGTTTTCTCCCTTTTGCCTTTTCATTAATCACATAGAGGAAACTGACCCTGCATACACAGCACCTCCAGAGACAAAAACACACAATAGGCAGGTGTATTTCCATCCAAATTACACATTCGATCCTCCCTCTGAGAAGCTCGCCCATCACTAGATTGTATCACATTTACATTGCTTTGTATTCCCTACTTTTTTTTTTCTTCTTCTTGTTTCTTTTGGTTATTCATCTAACGCAGACAGTTATCTAATCACAATGTGGCTGCAGAGGTCGTGGGTAAAACACACAAAGACAAAAAAAAGACCAACTCTGCCGCTTTTTCACTCTCTCAAGTGATCGGCTTATCCGTCTCGTTTTCTCCCGCTAAAAACTACGACATAATGCTGTAACACCCAAACCTTATTTTCTCAGCTGTTGCATTGCCTCGTCCGATGGAAAGGCTGACAACATTACAATGTGCAGGCAAACAATGCACAACAATGAGCGAATTCAAGAAACAATACAAGCAGTTGATGTTTGCTAAATACAAGAATGAAGAGTCTTGAACCAGTCATGATGTGCTATATATAAATCACTAAACTGACAGTTACTATGGTACCCATTATGTCATTGTATGGTCATATCACCTCGTACTTCGGTATGTGACAAAAATGAAAAAAAAAAACGGAAACTATATTAGGAAAGCAGGAAGTGAACAAATCTAACAGTTACTGATTGTAAAAGTACCAGATGGAGGGGTAGGATTTAATAAGCTTTGCTTCTTCCTACTCCTTTTGGACATGTGGAACTAATTATGTGATGCATTCAATTGTAATCTGATGCATTTTCAAATGAAATTAAACCATTACCATTACTAAATATGAACACATCTTTCTGAGGAGCAGTGGGTAGCCATCGTCCCGCATGGACCGAATCCGGGTGGGAGGTCGGCAAAGCACCCTTGTGTGGGTGAACCTTGGGTGAATGTGGGCGAAGGACACAACAGCAGTGACTGGGACAGAGGAAATGGGATTTCCACAGGACAACCCATTCTTTACCGCCTGAGCCATGAGTCATTCATTCATTCATTCATTTTCTACCACTTATCCACAGGAGGGTCGCGGGGGTGCTGGAGAGCCATGAGTCGTTCACAACAATTCGTAGCCCTTTTGGGCAAATTCCTATTCTACCAAAGGGGTCAGACACCTTTCGCAAAAGCGCTATTTTGCTTCCTTTTCCAACGAAGACAAATAGTCTGGAGTGCATCGTTTAACACGAGAATACTACATTACAACAACATTTATAAGTCAGAAAGGTTCCCCTTTAATTGTACCTGTTACAACAGAAATATTGATGATGGTGTGTCGAATTGCGATGTCATAGTGGTGGTATTCATTCATTCTTTCATTATCTACCGCTTATGCTCACGAGGGTCGCGGCAGGTGATGGAGCCTAGCCCAGCTGTCTTCGAGCGAAAGGCGGGGTACACCCTGGACTGGTTGCCAGCCAATCACAGGGCACATACAGACAAACAACCATTCACACTCACATTCATACCTATGGACAATTTGGAGTCGCCAATTAACCTAGCATGTTTTTGGAATGTGGGAGAAAATGCAAACTCCACACACAGGTGGCTGAGGGTGGAATTGAACTCGGGTCTCCTAGCTGTGAGGCCTGCGCACTAAACAATTGGTAGTATTCAGAGATTGATTAAGTCTGTTAAGTCCTCACCAAAGACCCAGGTATCAAACGCACAGCAACATGCCCATACAGTACTCCTTGCGTGCTTCAACCACGAGGAAACATTGCCTCCATCATAGTAACAAATCTGATCTGCAAATGACAAGGTATGGAAGGAAAATACGCAACATGAAAAGTGGAAAAGGAAGAATTTGTGGAATGACTGCATGAGCATGAAGACAATGGCTCCTCAGTGAGCAGTCGTGACTGAAGATCTGATCTGCGTGCATGCCTCTCTGCATGCACCCCCCCCCCCCACACACACACATACACCACAGAATCAGGGTAAAGTACTTTGTAAACGTTTCACAATGAGGCAGACAAACACAGATGTACATGTGTACAGTTTAACAAACCCGAAAGCCATCACAGCAAAACCAAAAGACAGATGAGAGTAAAAACACACGCACTGAACTTGAGAACTCAACGGTATCTTGATACTGCACCCTTCTTCCAGCATTATCTTTGACTGAAAGCAAGTTAAGCCTCTTCTCTTGAAACCAAGTTGAGCGAATCCAGAAAGATGCCAAGAAATTTGAGTGAGATATCAGCTGCACGCTAGAGACCAAAGACATTTTTCTGTGTTTTACTCACATCCGGTGAACCGTTTGTGAGTTAGTATCTCCGCAATCTAAATACATTGCTCTGCTTGACTCCGATTCACATGCAGACAGTCATCTCATCAGACACACACACACACACACACACACACACTTCTGCATCCTCCCAACGCACGCCAAAACAGCTTGTTCTCCAACAGGAACACACGGATGCTATTTCACAAGGGGACTATTAAAAAGGGGTTTTATTGCTTTGCAGCAATAAACAACATTTCTTACCTGCATTACATCATTATCATTTCGGTATGCATGTGTCAGAATAACAGAAATATGAAACCTGACTTTGTCGTCTCAGGGTTTTTGCCAGTATTTTGGTGGATAACAAATGCATAGTCTGCAAAAAGGACTTGGTTTTCAACTTAGTTTTTGACACAGCAGGTGTGAGATGGTCAAGTTTGTGTGTGTGTGTGTGTGTGTGAACGTGTGTTGGGAGGGCACATGAGGTTAATTCTCACCTTTAAAAACAGATGGAAGCCGAATGAGCCTGAGTTCTTTATCCCGTCATGCAGGATTTCGTTCTTGCAGAACATTTCTGCCCCAGTGTCAAGTGTACGACACATGACAAAGCTCTCCCCACACACATACCACCTGTCGTCACCGTCGCTCGGGGGGGGGGGGGTTAAGGCCTGACTCAAGCTGGAGTTTGTGTGTTCTCCACGTGCGTGTAAGGGTTTTCTCCGGCTACTACTGCTTCCTCCCCTAAAACTTGCATGTTACTGTTATATATTTTAATTAAAGACTTGGAATTTGTCTATATGTGCCTTGCCTCTCATCCAAGGTCAACTGGGACAGGCTCCCGCTCTCAGGGTAGCTCTCAATACGAGATTTGCTCTGCATTTCTCATGAAAAAATTAATAATTTATATTTTGCAGCGTAATTTAAGCAGCATATACAGTGAAGAAAATAAGTATTTGAACACCCTGCTATTTTGCTATTTCTCCCACTTAGAAATCATGGAGGGGTCTGAAATTTTCATCGTAGGTGCATGTCCACTGTGAGAGAGATAAACTAAAAAGAAAAATCCAGAAATCACAATGCATGATTTTTTAACAATTTATTTGTGTGATACAGCTGCAAATAAGTATTTGAACACCTGTGTATCATCTAGAATTCTGACCCTGAAAGACCTGTTAGTCTGCCCATTAGAAGTCCACCTGCACTCCATGTATCATCCTGAATCAGATGCACCTGTTTGAGGTCGTTAGCTGCATAAAGACACCTGTCCACCCCATACAATCAGTAAGACTTTAACTTGTAACATGGCGAAGACCAAAGAGCTGTCCAAAGACACCAGAGACAAAATTGTACACCTCCACAAGGCTGGAAAGGGCTACGGAGCAATTACCAAGCAGCTTGGTGAAAAAAGGTCCACTGTTGGAGCTATCATTAGAAAATGGAAGAAGCTAAACATGACGGTCAATCTCAATCGGAGTGGAGCCCCATGCAAGATATCACCTCGTGGGGTCTCAATGATTCTAAGAAAGGTGAGGAATCAGCCCAGAACTACACGACAGGACTTGGTCAATGACCTGAAAAGAGCTGGGACCACCGTTTCCAAGGTTACTGTAGGTAATACACTAAGACGTCATGATGTGAAATCATGCATGGCACGAAAGGTTCCCCTGCTTAAACCAGCACATGTCAAGGCCCGTCTTAAGTTTGCATATGACCATTTGGATGATACAGAGGAGTCATGGGAGAAAGTTTTATGGTCAGATGAGACCAAAATAGAACTTTTTGGTCATAATTCCAATAAGCGTGTTTGGAGGAAGAAGAATGAAGAGTACAATCCGAAGAACACCATCCCTACTGTGAAGCATGGGGGTGGTAGCATCATGCTTTGGGGGTGTTTTTCTGCACATGGGACAGGACGAGTGCACTGCATTAAAGAGAGGATGACTGGGGCCGTGTATTGTGAGATTTTGGGGAACAACCTCCTTCCCTCTGTCAGAGCATTGAAGATGGGTCATGGCTGGGTCTTCCAACACGACAACGACCCGAAGCACACAGCCAGGAAAACCAAGGAGTGGCTCCGTAAGAAGCATATCAAGGTTCTAGCATGGCCCAGCCAGTCTCCAGACCTGAACCCAATCGAAAATCTTTGGAGGGAGCTCAAACTCCGTGTTTCTCAGCGACAGCCCAGAAACCTGACTGATCTAGAGAAGATCTGTGTGGAGGAGTGGGCCAAGATCCCTCCTGCAGTGTGTGCAAACCTGGTGAAAAACTACAGGAAACGTTTGACCTCTGTAATAGCAAACAAAGGCTACTGTACCAAATATTAACATTCATTTTCTCAGGTGTTCAAATACTTATTAGCAGCTGTATCACACAAATAAATTGTTAAAAAATCATGCATTGTGATTTCTGGATTTTTCTTTTTAGTTTATCTCTCTCACAGTGGACATGCACCTACGATGAAAATTTCAGACCCCTCCATGATTTCTAAGTGGGAGAAATAGCAAAATAGCAGGGTGTTCAAATACTTATTTTCTTCACTGTAAACAGTAATATTGCAAAAAATAACTGCAAAAAGAGTCCAATGGATTAAGTCTAAACATAATAAGAAATATTGTAAACGCCACCTTGTCCGCATCACAAAAGATATTGTGGCACACAATACTCCAGAAGTACTACTAATACTGTGCCGCTAGCCAGTCAGTGAGGAAACTGTAGCTCTTTTTTTTGGCAGCAGCCAATCACAAGCTGTCAATGCACTCACAACAACACACTGGAAATCGCAGGACGTCATTATACTGTATAAAACCCACAGTGTCATCTTTCAAATAACATTAAACTCATCACACAGCAACTTAACACTAAAATGGTATACCTGGGAAATATACAAGCATGTACCAGTCACCTTATGAAGCTTAAAATTTATTTTCACCAAGTAAATTAAGCAAATTTCCACAGATTTCGCAGCTAAATGGACACCCATACAAAATAAAGCAGCCTGAATAAATAAATAAGCCGTTGTCTGGGAGTCAAAAAGCCCTCAAACCATTGGACATTTACCCCATATTTCAGTCATAAGTCTGGTTTGTGTTTGAAGTTTTTTTTTTTGTAGAAGGATGGATGGCTCGCCCTCTGCGGCCACAGTTGACCAGTGGGAGGACGCGGGGGCCAACCTGTGGCAAGAAATGCCGCCTCAACATCTGTGTTTATCCTCTAGCGAGAACCAACAGGCTATATTTACCCCAGTCAAACAGAACCGGTGCAGAGAAGTCAAAGGAAGAGGGATTTAGTTGTGTCTGGTAGAGCCATTTAGTTTCACATCCACGGCAAGCTGCAACCAGAGGCCATCTTTTTTTTTTTTTAATATTAGTAATACAGTAGAAAGGGTGCACGGTCAGGCTGCTGAGGACATTAACATGGAGAAGTGTGATATTCTGAATCCTCCCCCTCACTGCGTAGGAGACGGATGAGGAAAAAAAAAACACCTTGAGCGAATTTTCACCTGCAAATGGATTGAGAAAGCTCGACAGATGAATTACACTGCTTGGCCGATGTTTTATAGCTGCAAAGGCGACCGTCTCAAGCAAGGTGGAGTACTCCTCCGTCAGTAAATCACTGACCTGTTGACACAGCCAAGCATGCTGACTTACGGACAGGACCCTCGGGGGACACAAATACATCACACAGAGTGCGAGACAGGCTACGGCAATACTGTTAATGGCCTAATGCTATTTTACCTTGGAGTGAACAAGGGCACTTCGGTCTAATGGTGCAACTTGTTCACATTAGACTGATGGAGCACACTTTACTGCTATTTGTCTCTACTGCTAAATTGGCATAGGTCATTATGGACAGCTCAAATTAAAAACAGCCAAGTCATTATGCAAGAATTGCTGTCAATTTCATGAAGTAATCTGTGGATCTTTACATATTGATCTTTTAACCCTTCTCTTGTGTTAGGGTCAGCACCGACCCGTTTTACATTTTAATGCATAAAAAGAATCACATAACAAATGTTTATTGCATCAAGGCTTTTTGACTACGTCAGGAAACTATTTCAACAAAATAAAACCAAAAAAATAATTTTTACAAAATTTTAAAATGGTGTAGTTGAAATTATGACCACTGCATTGTTAGGGTTGGTTTCGACCCGGTTATAATAATATGACTATAAAGCAATATTTTGAGCCAAAACTGAAATCATAAGTGTACAATTAGCAACCAGCTCCTCTTCTCATCATGTAAGCTTCAGGGGATTCTCATTTTGTTCCTGAAAACAATAACTTTTTCTACCTTTTCTTGACATTAATATATATGGGTCAAAATTGACCCGAACACCATAAATGTTTCTTTAGTGATTAATACTAAAATGAGAAAATAAATAAAAAATACAGTAAACCTTGGATATATCTGATTCAATTGTTCCCACTGGTTTTGTCCGATATCATCGAAATCCGTTATATGCGTATACCGGAAAATGTCCGTTTTACACATATATCGGATTTATATCCGGTATATGCGTAAATCGGATTTTATCCGTTATAAAAAGGCACTTCCTTGACTATGTTTCCAATGTACCTGGACTGGGCAATGAAAAGAGACGTAAGGTAATGAGAATTTAACTTTATTGGACTCTGAGCATAACAAATTGTTAATTAAGCTAGGCCCTGTTACGCCCGTCAGGCCTACGTTATTTCCAATAGTGAGGTTAAGATCTCATTCACTGCTGTGCTAGTATTATTGACGTCACTCACTTTTATATTTGTCCTAAATCTGGAGCCAGGAGAAAGACACGATGCGGCCATCCAATATATGCGAGGGAAATTGGAACGGGACTGCAGATTTTGTCTGAAATAGGTGAAATCCGTTATAAAAAATCCGATATATGCAATGAATTTTTATTGGAAATGCATTACAGAAAAATTGGTTCTTTTTTATCTGTCCGTTGTGAGCGAATTTCCGATATATCCGAGTCCGATATATCCGAGGTTTACTGTAATTGATTTAAGAGATATGTTCTATAGCCCTCAGTAATAGCCAGGTAACAAAAGAACCTTCAATTTATTGATATGATTCTTTTGGAGGTTCATTTTACCATTTTTGGTATAGTGACAAAAAAAGGCCTACATGCCCACACCAAAAGTATTAAAACCAATATTTTCATGGATGAGGAAGCCTAAGAAGGTAACCAAGAGAAGCAAATTTGATGGTAACTTATTGTTTTTAGTGTATTTTATAGCTGATTTAATACATGGGTCAAAACCGACCATTAACATAAGAGATACCAAAAAGCTAACACAAGAGTAAGGTTAAAGATGAAGTGTGTGTGTATACACAGTCAGCAAGCATAAATGCACTCTGAACACAGATCTAAATGTTTTTCTATACACCACAAACCCTATTTTGTGTGCAACGTGGGGTCGTGCAGTATCATGCCGCAACATGTGCCGATGAACGGCAGCCACAACAAGGTACCTCAGGATCTCGTCACGGTATCGCTGTGCATTCAAAATGCCATCAACACAACGTAGGTGTTTCTTGTACATAACATACGCCTGCTCATAACATAACCCGATATCACCACGGGCCACGCAATCCGCAATGCTGACAGCAAACTGCTCACCCACACCACAACACAACACGCAGTCCGCCATCTGCACCGTACAGTGACTGATAACCGAGATTCCTCTCTCTAAAAGTGCCAGACGCCATCGAGTGTGACCTCAGGTCGAGATCGCGATGAGGACGAAGAGTATGCAGATGAGCTTCCCAGAAATGGTGTATAAATTCTTTGGTTTTTGCAAGAGCTGTCCAGGTGGCTGGGCTCGGACAATCCTGGGAGGTGAAGATGCGAGGATGTGAAAGTCCCGGGCTGGTGCGGTGTGGTTACATGTGGTCTGTGGTTTGTGAGGCCCGGCTGGAGGTACTGCCAAATTCTCTGAATGGCTTATGGTAAGAGAAATAAACATTCGATTTTACAGCTCTGGCGGACATTCCTGCAGTCGGCATGCGTATTGGACACTCCCTCAACACTTGCGACATCTGTAGGATTGTGCCGTCGTATACAGTGGAGTCCCCGATATTCTAAGATTTGATACGTCTTAGTATCTGTAGTGGAGTCACAACTTTGCTGTGAGACCGCATTGGCTCTTTATATTTTGGAAATAGAAACAAGACGTCTTCATTGGCCACTCCATCACCGCCGTGTCATAGCGAGGACAAGCGCAGGTGGGGTTATGACATTAACATTAATGATAGATGAATTCCATTTAGCTGCTTCAGGTCCTGTTACCATCAACGGTGTAACTGAGAGCGGTAGGGTTGATTAGTATTTCCATGTTGCTCCTACAAATCCTATACATCCTTAAGTGATTCTAGAGACATTTTGTGCCATTACTGTTTTGTCTGTGTTAAGATAAAACAATATGACATCAACTGTCATGTGCAAGAAATGTATATAAATAACTGGAACAGTGCATGGATATAGACTATGTACATTTGTGTGCAAGTACACAGTATATGCAGTGGTAAAAGGTGCTTCAATGAGCACTGTGCAAATAGCAGCTCTAATATATAAATATGGCTAATGTCCTAAAATCTGTTTAAAGGTCTGATGGCTGAATGGGCAGGGATGGGAATGGCTTTGCTGAAAATCAGCTGAAAATAAGTCGGGGGTCTGGGGGCCACCCAGCCAGGTCCAGGGCGGAGCCCGGTAGGGGGCCCAGGGGGGCGAAGCCCCCCGGAAGCTCCCAACATTTCAGCTTTTGAGGGCACTAAAACTGGCATACAATGAAAGAAATATTAAGACCTCAAACAACAAAAATAAATGACTAAAAAACATGGAACAAACTGCATTCAAAGTAAAATTAATAGATTTCCATAGGTTTGAATATGTGACTCACAATTTCCTTTTAAACACGTACGTTGAAGTCAACACCAGGTAACTTAACATAGTCGTTTTCTTTTTGCAATCAGTGCATGCAAACGATCAGTCGCAACCTTCCTCTTTTCTGCTTTTTGATGTGCCAGTCTTGCAACTTTCGCTGCCTTCTCGTTTTTTTTCTTCTCCTCAGCTCTACTCTCTTTCTCATGTTCTCTCTTTCACCGTGTTCCGCCATTACGGGTTCACCGAACGCGTTTGAAACGCGACGTGTGATTGGCTGAAAGACACGATACAACCAATCACAGCAAGCCTACTAAACCAGCTCATTTTCTCGTCCCAAGATGCCGCCTCGGCCCGATCGGACACGATATACCGAGACTGTACCTACACCTACCCCCCCCCCACCCCCCACAATTTTCTCAACGAATTTACACGAATTACGAAAATGGACTTTTGCCAGAAAAATCCGCGGAATTCCGCGGATCCGCGGAAAATTCCCATCCCTGAATGGGGAAAAAATGCGGTCCTCCGTAGGACTGGGACAACGTTTCGACGTCATCGATGACATCGACACAAAAAATACATCGACACGAGAACTGCACTCAGAATTAGCGGTGGGCAAAACCGTTCATTTCGGTGAACAGGATCATTCCGCTTCATTCAGTAAAAATAGCTTACTTTATTGATATGAGCAGATCATTTAGAAATATATATATATTTATTAACGGGCGGCACGGCGGTCGTGTGGTTAGCGTGCAGACCTCACAGCTAGGAGACCAGGGTTCAATTCCACCCTCGGCCAACTCTGTGTGGAGTTTGCATGTTCTCCCCGTGCATGTGTGGGTTTTCTCTGGGTACTCCGGTTTCCTCCCACATTCCAAAAACATGCTAGGTTAATTGGCGACTCCAAATTATCCATAAGTATAAATGTGAATGGTTGTTTGTCTATATGTGCCCTGTGATTGGCTGGCCACCAGTCCAGGGTGTACCCCGCCTCTCGCCCGAAGACAACTGGGAAAGGCTCCATCACCTGCCGCGACCCTTATGAGGATAAGCGGTAGAAAATGAATGAATGAATACAACCACTATGACATCGCAATCAGACAAACCATTGTCAATATTTCTGTTGTAACAGGTATAATTAAAGGGGAACTTTTCTGACTTATAAATGTAGTTAGAATGTAGTATTCATCGTGTTAAACGATTATTTTGCCCCCCCCCCCCCCCCCCCAAAAAAAATTCAGAGATTGGTCGGCTTTGCGTCCGATGTGGATGTCAATTTAGTCGCCATTGTTTACTCCAACACCAGAAGCTAAATAGCTCGACAAAGAGAATTGAGAGTTATGGTTGCTCACGCTCGGGAACTGCCCCGAGCCTTTTGGTGCACATCAAGCACTCGCTGAAGCGCTGGAAATGGATCAAGTAGGCGTAGTGACACAGCTACAGCAAAGAGGAAGAACATTCCGTGCTGGAGGTGGATGGAGATCTTTGAAGATGGAAGCAGCTCTCCAGTGGACTCTGCGCTGCAAGATGACCTGAAGAGAGGACAGTGGAGTCCTGGTGATTTTCTCAGCAGTCGTCAACCACTCTCTGGAGGTGTTTGCGTTCCATTGGAGTGGAGCTGCCGTACCACACAGCAGTTGAAGTTGTTGAGGATCTTGGGTGACATGCCAAGCTCCCTCAGCTTCCTCGGGAACTACACCCACTGCTGAGCCCTCTTTAGCAGCTGGGTGGTGTTAAAGTTAAAGTCGCTCTGCGATTTTCACTTCAAGTCGACTATCATGTCATTGGTCCAGTCCATGCTGACTGCGAGGTTGGTTTTTTTTCTACTATGTCACCAGACTGGCACCTCCCTCTATTTGTCACTTCCTTCTAAGCAGTGACAGGTCCAATCACTTTGGTGTCATCTGCTAACATTAGCATGGTGTTGTCCTCGTGGGAGGTGACAGTCATGCATGAGACACTGGACCTTGCTATCCGAGTCTTATGTATTCCATAGCTTTCACCCACTGTACATTCCCATGTGGATGTGACTATTTCCTGATTCGGAAGGTTTTTTTCAACATGCCCAAAGAAAAGTGTTCCTGTCTGTACATAGCCTTAGACCAGGGGTGGACAAACTACGGCCCGGGGGCCACATGCAACCCACTAAGAGTTTGACACTGGCCCGCCAGTTGCTTTTTTTAAAGTGTTTCAACTTTTAACATACAAGCTGGCAACATGGTAATGGTAATTGTATTTGACTTGGGATTTAATTATATGGTAATGGTTTTATTTCATTTGAACATGCATCAGATTACAATTGAATGCATCACATAATCAGTTCACAGTTCCACATGTCCAAAAGGAGTAGGAAGAAGCAAAGCTTATTAAATCCTACCCCTCCATCTGGTACTTTTACAATCAGTAACTGTTACATTTGTTCACTTCCTGCTTTCCGTAATACAGTTTTGGTTTTTTTGTAATTTTTGTCCCGTACCGAAGTGCGAGGTGATATGACCATACAATGACATAATGGGTACCATAGTAACTGTCAATATAGTGATATATACAGCACATCATGACTGGTTCAAGACATGACTTGCAAATCGGATGTCTTATTCAGAATAAAAACGCCAACAAAACTGAAAAATTCAATTTCGTAGTTTGATGTGGTCTGATGTTTAAAGTGCGCCTGAAAAATGGGACATCAGAACATACAGCTGATAGTGTGACACTTTTACAGATTTTTTTACAGAATTAGACAAATAATAAGTGTGAAAGAGTGTGTATTAAATATATGTTCTGGCCCCCAGACAATTTTGTGAACTCAACGTGGCCCACGAGTCAAAAACTTTGCCCACCCCTGCCTTAGACTAATCGCAAACATAAACATGAAACTCACCTTTGAAGCCTCACAGTATTTCAAATGCACATTTAAGGTCCTGTTACACTGGCAACGGTCCAGTGAATGTAAATAGTCCACAACAAGCCTTGCATCCATAAATACACACTTGCCGCTCAGACCAATGACATCAAATCTTACTGACGACTTATTCATTTAATGGCCAATGAATTGTAGGGGGGTAAAAACGATATGCTGGCTGATGGGTTGGCTTTTGCCATGCAGTTTTGTTGGAGTTACAAGGAGTTAGTGAAGACTGACAAAGTATCACCAGGGGGTCTCCAAATGGAACACCTTTGGAAAATGTGGTTGTCAAATTTCAAATGGAATTAGGTAAGAACTCAAGCTGCCGCCCTACTGTGTTTTCCAGTGGATATTGCCAAACTAGTTATTTGGGAGGCAAATGTTTCTGGAAAAAAGGAGAATCTAAAAAACACACTACACACTTCATTGCAGTCTATTCAAACTCCTATTTCTCAGTGTCCGTAACACTGACTGCTGGGCAAAAAAAACACTATCTCAGTTTTCAGAAGACCCCAAAGCCATGCCTCTAATCCAAATAATTCAATGACAGATTTACATATACATACTTTGGGAATGGCTTTTTAGGCTCCACCTCACCGCATTTTACTGCTTTCTGCTACTATATTACATTACACAATGTCTCTGTCAGCTTGAACTTATTATTTTAACTGCCTATTAGCACTAGTATTATACATTCTGTACCATGTGAAATGTGACTTTTATAATAACAATAATGTGACTTGGGGTAAGATTAAATTATAAGTGTTTTCCGAAATAAAATAATTACCGTATGTAATACAGTGTGTACTGTATGATATTGATAGCACGGTAATACACGTTTGCGTTTAATTAGCATATGTGCTTGCACACGTCCAAAACACACAACAACGTGAGCAATCCACCTTCAACGTCGCGATTTTAAACATGTTGCACCAGGCGTCCAGGTAAATCGGGTTACATTCGTGTCAACATTGAGCACACTCATACAAACTACGCGTGTGAGCAGGAATAACCCAAACAATTCCCACGCCAAAGGCAACTTCCGGTTGCAGAACCAACTACTCGACATTCAAAGCTCGTGCAGAAAGGAGAGGAGGGCTAACTAGCCGGCTAGCTGACCCCAAAAACAAAGCTCCCATTGTCTGGATCTTGTAGTTTTGCCATTGTGCGACTCAGGTGTTAAAAAAACTACAAATGGGAAATCTGTATTTTGCATTGAGCATGCGTAGAACGTCCACAAGGAGCAGGACGGCTGTGCTGTGTGGTTATTGGGCAGTTCATAAAAGTAACCGACATGTTAACCTTCAAAGTGACAGAACCGGTATAAAAGTGGAGTACATAGAATGTAGAAACGCTAAAAGTGGAACATCTCAATAGTGATACAAGCGGCTTTGACTGAAGTTGGACGGTTCGGCTTCCCCCCAGCCAGTGTTTGCCTAGCTCGTTAATACTCGTCACTTTTCGCCGCATAAAAATATCCCAGCTAAAACTGTTTAAGAAAATAAAAGGAGCGCCTACCTGTATAAAACCAGCTGCAACCTTCCTCCCCGGGCGTGTATGTCTTTCAAATGTACTCCCCATACATGGTGAAAAGCGTCCGGCTTGACCGACACTCGACTGCCTGTTCCCGGAGCCAGACGTTGCCAAGAATGCTCAACCGAAACCACGGCGTAGACGTTGAGCCCGCCTCCACTGCGCATGCGCAACTCAACCCACTGACAAGGGGGCAGCACTAATGAGCTGGGAGTGTGGAGTAGACAGCAAATCACCATCTGTAAACAGGAACGATCCACTGGGAGGGAAAAAATATGCATTGCGTGTGTGCATTAGCTACACTCATTTACGACACGATGCGATGTATTATTTGCAGTATTTGTGTATAATTAGTTTGATGCATTAATAAAGAAACATGATTGCCATTCAAATGTATTTGTGCATTGCAGAAACGCCTAATGAATATATCATCATGTATGATGGCTGGTCGTGCATTCATGCGTATGTTTGGGTCAACAGCGTCGTCTTGCGGTTTTTAGAGGTAATGTTCTGCTTTTACGGTGGTAGAAATTTATCGAATGCGGAGTGGATCGATCAAAATATTGTTAGCATCGATACTTACTGGAGTATCAATATCGAATCTATTATTAATATTTTTCAGTTCTCCTCATTTACAGAAATATCGTTGTGTTTTCGTTGTTCATAAGTGTTACATTATATTGTTACATTGTTTACAAACAAAAACTATCAACAGGGAATCAGTCTTTGGACATGGGAGTGTTTGAGGATTTGACCAGTCCTGAATTACATGATCTCAAATGAGTCGGACTACAGTCACCAAGACTGGGAGAATGTGATGTGGTTCGATGAGACACCACCCCCACTTTCAATGATGGAGGTGGCCGTATAAAACCCCTATACTGTACCGATACACTTATTAAACACTAGGGGTCAGTATTTAGCTAAAATAACAAGGAGTGTGCATCATAATTGCTATACTATACTATTATTTTCACTTTTTTACTTTGAATTGTATCCTGTGTGATAAAAATGAATTTTTGCTATTGCAGTGTTACATTGAATATTCACTTTAGTGAAGTTTTTTAATTAAATAGTTGCATAGGACAAATTAACTGAAATATTTTCTTATTGTTACCTTTTAATGTATTGTTGAACTGTATTCCTTTATGGCAGGGTCTCCAATGTGTGGACTGAGCCTGCAGCATTGGTGGCATTTCATTTTCTTTAATCTGCAAAGACGGAAGAAATGGTTGCTTGTCTGTATGTGCCCTGGAATTGGCTGGCGACCAGACTAGAGTGTACCCTGTCTTTCGCCCAATGTCAGTTGGGATAGGCTCCGGGTTGTCCTCCCTGCAAACTGAGTGAGGACAAGCGGCATGGAAAATAAATGAATAAAACATGGCAATTATGATACTATTAGCTAACAATAACATACAACGAGAAACCACTGAGGGCTGCACGGCGGGCAAGTGTTTAGCGTGCAGGCCTCACAGCTAGGAGACCAGAGTTCAATTCCACCTTCGGTCATCTCTGGAGTTTGCATGCTCTTGCATGTGCATTTGCATGTGGGTTTTCGGGTCCTCCGGTTTCCTCCCAAAAACATGCTAGGTTAATTGGCCACTCCAAATTGTCCATAGGTATGAATGTGAGTGTGAATGTTTGTTTGTCTATATGTGCCCTGTGATTGGCTGGCCACCAGTCGAGGGTGTACCCCGACTCTCTCGCCCGAAGACAGCTGGGATAGGCTCCAGCACCCCCGCGACCTTCGTGAGAATAAGCGGTAGAAAATGAATGAATTAATATATATAACATATAACATATTTTTTAATTAATAGTTCTCCATGGGAACTAAAACATATAGGCATATAATCGGTTCTGAATAGCCATTTTCTTGAAAAAACCCATCATCTTTGACCTATATATGTTAGTAATAATAAAAAACATCTACATATATTCTAATGTCATATTGATTATTCAAGAGTCAATTAAAGTATCATAATAGAGCAAATCAACAGTAACCCGTTGTTATTTTGGATTGTTAATGATTTATTAGCTGCCACACTGATGTAGGGCAATACCAGGCTTTTAAAGACTACATTACCCAGAATTCCACAAAAACACTACCACCACCGCCAGCAGCGGCTCAGTTGTGTCTCGTTCCAGCAGACGACAGAGGCGTCCTCCACTGCGGTGTGTGCTCGAATGTGCACTCCCTCGATGGGATATACAAGCAAAACCGGGCTTGCCTTTGTGCCTCCGACAGTTTTCCTCTCGGTTCGCGGATCACCGGCAGGCCGGACACTTGTTCGCCGAGCGAGGTGCACGTCAGCCGGGTGTATTTGTTCGGACACTGACCGCCTGAGCCTATGGTGTGTGTGTGTGTATGTGTTTGACATGCGTGTGTGTGTTTGACAGCTCGATGTGTCACGTCGTTGAGGATAAAAGCTTGCTTAAATTTGACTTTTTTTTTTGGACGTCTGCGGGTGATGATGGTCTATCGGATGCAAGCTCACGCCCATGACATGTCGATGGATGTTGCTATGCTCACTGTGCAGGTTGGGTTACAGTAAATATTATTATTATTATTATGGTGCAGCCCTTTGGATGTGGGCTAAATTACACCTATCTGTATTGAAATATTATTTATATTTATATTTCCCTCGCTTTTATGGATGATGCATGTTATTTTTCATCAAGTGTATATCTGTATATTTAAATACTCCCTCTTCCTACTACTTCACTGATGGATGACAGTAAAAAGCCCACCCAGTCCTGCCACCGTCATCAATGTTGTGTCCACTACAGCTGTGGACTGAAAATGAGGGACCATCTAGTGGGGGTTCTTTGAGCACCGTGGATGCATGCAGGATTTCGCTTGTGTCGGGATGTAGAGCACATCCATCCATCCATCCATTCATATATCCAATGTTATTTCCCACTTTAGAGAGAAAGGCCTATATTCGTAGATATGGCTGACGGGGGAGGAGCATCGACCCTGGATAATGAGGACCCCTCAGAGGATTTCACTCAGCATTTTTATGAGTAATCTAAGCATATTCCCCTAATCTAATGACAGCCCCTTTGCATTATTGCCATTTGAGTGTTAGGCTTTATGGGAAATTCATCCGGGAAAGAGTTTTTTGCATGGACAGCAGGATCCATTATTGTTTTTTTGTGAAATCTACACGGACACTTTGGAAGTTATGAGCCAGTGTTTGATGATTTGTGATATGAATTATGCCTTAAGAAACAAGACACCTGCTGTTCTTAGAAATAGATGCAAACAGTGGGTGGATGTGCAGCGTCATCATTGTCCCTGAATGAGCATACTTTTTCGGAATACATGTTACTACCTACGCTACTACCAGTGCAAGTGGAGCTAACATTTGGGACTATTTCAACAACAACATGCAGAAATGGGGGCTGGGTACCCCCGGTTCTTTGATACACTGAACCACGGTCCCCCTTACTGGTGGTCGAGGATACCTCGCCTCAGTCCATGGGCCCAGTGTGTATATTGAAGCTGACTTGACAAGAGGGCAGGCTTCCAGTATCCAACGACAAGTCCGGCCCCCATGAATCCGTTCGGCAGAGTGAGTACCTCGGCGACCCCCCTGCCCTGCACCAGCTGTGGGGGCTGCTGCTCCCCGCCACCTCCTTGCCTTATTCCCTCCACGGCATCCTCAATGTCTCCGCCACCATCATTGTGCGCCGCTCCGGTTATGCAGGTGGAGAATGGCAGTAGCTGGAACTCGTCTGGCTCCCCAGACACCCACCCTGGTCACCTGTGTGGGGTGCCCAATCCCTACTGGACGGCTGTGTTTGATTATGAGGCCACAGCAGATGAGGAGCTAACCTTGCACCGTGGGGACCTCCTTGAAGTTCTATCTAAAGACTCTAAAGTGTCCGGGGATGAGGGTTGGTGGACAGGCAAGATCCAGGACAAGGTGGGTATATTTCCCAGCAACTATGTAACAAAGGGGGACGCCCCCAACTACCAGCAACTTACTGTAGATGGACTGGTGGCTGGTGGGGTGGGCGTGGGTGAATGCCCGTTGGAGATAGACTTCTCTGAACTGCTCCTGGAGGAAGTTATCGGAGCTGGTGGATTTGGGAAGGTGTATAAAGGAATGTGGCAGGAAGAAGAAGTTGCAGTCAAGGCTGCAAGGCAGGATCCCGATGAGGATATCAGTGTGACAGCAGAGAGCGTACGCCAGGAGGCCAGACTTTTCTGGATGTTGCGGCACCCTAACATCATTGCGCTGCGTGGGGTCTGCTTACGGGAACCCAACCTGTGCTTGGTCATGGAGTACGCCAGAGGGGGGGCTCTGAATCGTGCCTTGGCTGGAAAAAAGGTGTCCCCGAGGGTCCTGGTGAACTGGGCTGTTCAGATCGCCACAGGGATGGACTACCTGCACAACCAGGCGTTTGTTCCTATCATCCACAGAGATCTCAAGTCCAGCAATAGTAAGTACAAATAGCTACAAATACTTATTTGTTTTTGGTTCCATTGTATAAAGTTGTGGTTTTCAAAGTGTGAGGCGGTAGAAGAAAATGAAGAAAAACATTTTTCAATGTTATGGTCTTAAACGTTTGATCAGGTGATGAACAGCCTATTTAGTTAATAACGGTTTGCAAAAAAAATGTTTTATTATTTTTTTTTAAAGTTAGATCTTCCAGAATCTGCACCTATTCCATAAGTATTTTCTTGAATTTGTGCTTCCCACCAAACATTCATTCATTCATTTTCTACCTCTTATCCTCACGAGGGTCGCGGGGGTGCTGGAGCCTATCCCAGCTGTCTTCGGGCGAGAGGCGGGGTACACCCTTGACTGGTGGCCAGCCAATCATAGGCCACATATATTGAACTTGGGTTTCCTAGCTGTGAGGTCTGCATGCTAGCCACCGGACCGCCGTGCGGCCCCATTTAGTTAATAATGGTTTGCAAAAAAAAAAATAAATATATATATATATATGTGTATATATATATATATATATATTTTTTTTTTTTAAAGTTAGATCTTCCAGAATCTGCACCTATTCCAGCTGTATTTTCTTGGATTTGTGCTTCCCACCGAACAGTCTGTTTTAATTTATTGCACCCATGGCGCGCCTCTGGGCACACCCACTCTACTGTGATTGGTCACCCGCCCAAAGTGCTTCCTAACTACGAACCTCGTTTTCTAATGTGGTGGGTATAGTGGTTATAATAAAAGAATAAAGTCTTTGGAGCGCTAATTAGTGTTTAGGAGGTACTGGCAGCTCATGATCTACTGGATGAAGACCCCTGACTTACTATGTATGAACTCAGAGTGGTAACGTACCACCGTGGCAAAAGACTCACTCCAAGAGTTGATACCTGTTCGATCTAATGAGATTTTGACTATTGTTGTAGTCAGTGGTTTTCAGTGGGCTGTAACTACACGGCCCTATTACCACAATACTATATATACTAATACTATACTGTATTAGCCGGTGTAAGCTACTCCTGAACCACTCCACACAAAAGGGTGAAATTTTGGCACAACATGCACCCCTACTGTGTTGCCGGTGATAACGGTGATGCTGTTTACACTAACCTCAAATTTTTAGCCTCATCAATCAAATGGACTTGAAATTTCTCACACAGGTCCATGCACTGTACAAAACATTCACTGTAATGGAAGCATGTTTAGCCACATCCCTCGCTATATCGCAGTCCGAATATCACTTCCTCACTGTATGGTGATTTAAAAAAAATAATGATAATAAATTGTGGCTGACTATGGATTATTAGTAAAGAAAATGTTGAAAGAAAAGTTATATGAAATGAGCTCTAATGGGGAAACAAAAAATCCTCTCATTATGTGTGGAAGTGGTATTTTTTGGCTTGTTTGTCCTTCCTCAACACTTGAAGTTAAGAGTAAGAAAATTGGAGAGGATAACTTGTTAGCTCGCTAGCTTGCTATGCTAGCGCCGTCCGTCTCTTTTTTTCCCCTGCAGTGATCCCATAGCCTTTGCAATGTGATGTAAACAAAGAATTTCATGTCTACAGGGCTCCAATAATATTAAAACTTGTATTGACAAAGTCATTAAGAGGCTTTATATTCTTTACGGGGCAATTAGTGGTGTTTGTAATAATTGTAGTTAATTCTAATGAAATGCTAAATGAAGTGCTCTTTACCAGCACTGCACTACAATAATAATGATATTGAGAGGCGCTAATGATTAGTGATTAAGTGTGCTAAAATTCAATTAGAGAGCAAGAGTGGAAGTAAGTCAACAATATGTCCTTGTAGAAATACAAAAAATAATATTACGTATTTAATGACAGGAAACAAGGGAAACCCAAAATCCATGAAACTGCTCTCCTTCGGCCATCTTCTCCCTGTCATTTCATTGCTCCTCCTGCTCCTTCTCCTCCTCCTCCTCCTCCTCGAGAAGAGCAGTTCTGCTCTGCAACTAACTGCTATTTTTGGTCCTTTGTGCTACTTGCTGTTTAAAGACGCAGTTGCAGTTGTTAGTGCATCACACACAAAGCGTAGATGCATGCAAGTGCATGGGGGGAATATTATGCGCCTCAGACAGCGTGCGGTGATCTTCACTGACACGGTTGTGGGGGGGGTGGGGTGGTGTGTGCAGCATGATGACTAAAGGCTCTTTAAAAGTGGGAGACGGTGAAAGTGTAGCATAAATGCACTTGCTGCTGATGTGCACAAAATGACTCCATCATCTTTACATCATCTCGTCCCTCACTCAGGCCAGTGCTTCCATTTCTTTACATCATTTCCCTTCCCGTTGCTCCAACAACATCAAATGTAACACCACCGGACACCCTTCTACATGGCATTGCTTCTGTGTCACTGAGTCATGCAGCTTCTAGCCTGGATCTGCTGCTGCAATAAATGTCAATGGTCTAATTTAGAGTATTGTCTACTTGTAAATAACAGCAGAAGAAATGCAAGAATGTCTTAGTCAGGGTCTTGGACCCCTTCTAGCCCCCTTGGATGTTGTTGAAAATGTGTGTGGGTTGCAATCATTAAGGATGTGAATCATTAAGCATGACTCACAGCCACTCACTCTAAGGCGGTTTGTATTATATGCCCGGCAGGGACAAGGGGAGAAAGTAACACAGAGAAGACGTTTGGTAGAATATGGGAAATAAGATTGCTTTTGGTCTAATTTTGGTCCCTTTCGGTCAAAACTTCAGGTTGTTCAACTTTTCAACTGGAAGAGGTTTTGCTACCTCAGAATCAGAATCGCCTTTATTGTGGAGTGCAACTTTTTGTAGAAGGTAAAAATAAGAATAGGGAAAGGATAAAAATAAAACAAGGAATAACATATAAATATAAAAGTGGCAGGTGCTGTTCAAAATAAGTGTAAATATATTCATTCATCTTCCACCGCTTTTCCTCACGAGGGTCGCAGGGGGTGCTGGAGCCTATCCCAGCTGTCTTCGGGCGAGAGGCGGGGTACACCCTGGACTGGTGGCCAGCCAATCACAGAGCACATATAGACAAAGACACAGAGATGGCCGAGGGTGGCGCAAGTGTAAATGTAAATATATGTACATCAAAAACAATAGCCTATACAGTAACAAAATATAGAATTGCAGTCAAAAAAATAACCTATACAGTAACAAGATGTGGAACATTTTATCAGCTGATGATAGCTATTTAGTTAATAATGGTTTGCAAAATAAAAATTTTTTTCATTTTTTTTTTTTTTTTAAAGTTAGATCTTCCAGAATCTGCACCTATTCCAGCTGTATTTTCTTGGATTTGTGCTTCCCATCAAACATTCATTTTCTACCGCTGTCTTCGGGCGAGAGGCGGAGTACACCCTGGACTGGTGGCCAGCCAACCACAGGGCACATATAGACAAACAACCATTCACACTCACCTATGGACAATTTGGAGTCGCCAATTAACCTAGCATGTTTTTGGAATGTGGGAGGAAACCGGAGTACCCGGAAAAAACCCACGCATGCACGGGGAGAACATGCAAACTCCACACAGAGATGGCCGAGGGTGAAATTGAACCCTGGTCTCCTAGCTGTGAGGTCTACGCGCCTACCACTCGTCCACCGTGCCGCCCAAGTGTAAATATATGTACATCAAAAACAATAGCCTATACAGTAACAAAATATAGAATTGCAGTAAAAAAACAACCTATACAGTAACAAGATGTGGAATTGCAGTGATCAAATGTGGAATTCCAGTAAACAAAAATGTAGTATTGCACTTGTATGAATGAATATTAGTGCACATAAGTCCAGTATTGCACGTTTGAAGCATTATTGTACATAACAATAAGGTGTATGTTTTAGCAGTGCAAAAATAAGTACGTGGTTGTTTGTCTATATGTGCCCTGTGATTGGCTGGCCACCAGTCCAGGGTGTACCCCGCCTCTCGCCCCAAGACAGCTGAAATAGGCTCCAGTAGTAGTCTCCAGTGGTAGAAAATGAATGTACCTAATTACCAAAGGCCAACTTTGCTTCATGTTGTTTATTTATTAGCGCTCATTCATTCACTCCTCCCCACACTAAATCGTCTTCCTGTTTACATATTTCCAATATTACCAATAACAAAAAAAAAAGGCAATCTTACATGTTTTGTTGTGAGGCGATTTCCCACTAGTATCATTATTTTATTCGTTGCTGTCATGTAGGTTTGCATGCTGTCTGATTTTTGCCCATCTAAGTTGAAGATAATTACGATAACAGAATATAAAAAGTATGTGGTTATAATAACAAGAATCAATGGGACCAAAATAAGACCAGAGAGTAGAGCGTAAGCATATGCAAATCCACTTCTATGCACCTTGCAATCAGAATATTTAATCCCGCCTTGGGTGTTAAAGTTTGTTCATGTCGTTTTGTACATTATAATCCCATATAAACACAGTCAGAGCCGAGTCACTACGAGGAAAATCATGGGCGTTAACGTCATTGGATGACCAGCTTGTGAGTTCCTTTATTTGTAAAAGCAAAATACAACTGTGCATTTTATTTTTAGTAAGAGGCTCGACTCAGGTCTGCAGAGTAACCTGTTGTGCAAGTTTGTTTTGTCAAATGTGAAAAATAAAACACTAAGGGATCTGGTGTAATTTAGTAGTTTGGATAGTCATTTTCGAACTACCTCATGTGCAGTTAAAACAACAACTTTATATTGTTTCACAGGTATTGTTTGATGTTTTTCAACAAAATTGTAGGTGTAGTAATAAATTGATATTGGCATGTAAGACATTTTAAGATGGTAATAGGCCGGAAAAGTGTCATTGCTGCACTCATATTTCTCACCTTATTCATCAAAATGCTGGCACTTGCAATTTCTTTGGCTCCATGGTGGGTTATTTTGTGGTGACTTGTGGTGTAACTGTGTTCGTTAGAAAAGAACTACAGAGTCAACAGCTGATGACATTATAGATGAGCTGGAGGACAATAACTACAAGTACGTTTTGTGATTAAAACATTTTGTGTACCACATTTGTACACTAACTGAAAAATGTATGTGAACCGAGGCAGAAATTGACTTAAACTGAGGCATACGCTATCTGAGGTTTCACTGTAATATTAACAAGAAGACAAGTTTTCATTTATTCATTCATTTTCTACCGCTTATCCTCACGAGGGTGGCTGGAACCTATCCCAGCTGTCTTCAGGCGAGAGGCGGAGTACACCCTGGACTGGTTGCCAGCCAATCACAGGGCACATATAGACAAACAACCATTCACACTCACATTCATACCTATGGACAATTTGGAGTCGCCAATTAACCTAGCATGTTTTTGGAATGTGGGAGGAAACCGGAGAAAACCCACGCATGCACAGGGAGAACATGCAAACTCCCCACAGAGATGTCCGAGGGTGGAATTGAACCCTGGTCTCCAAGCTGTGAGGTCTGCGCGCTGCCAAGTTTTTTTTAATTTTCGTGACCAATACAACACATAGTGGCGACACCCGCTGTACCTTTAGGCAGTTTAGCTAAATCAACACACAATTTAGTACACACCTTTAGGGGACTGACAAGCAAATTGTTACAATTTGAGCACGATTGGTTGAAAAACATGGCTACTGTAAATCAAAACTTCTTAGCAATAAGACGAATGAGACTCAACTAATTGCCCATAAGTCATTTATGGGAAATCGTCTAATGGTTATCTTTATCACATCACATGACAGTTCAAACCTCCATAGTGGAGACTGATGGGAAGGACTAAGAGGAGGAGAGTGCAGGGGGGGGTAAACAGTTGTTCATCCTCGTTTTGAGTTACACCTCAGCTCATTGTCCTGTTGCGCTGCTCTCAGGTGTCCTCTTCAAACCGCCGACCACTTGGCATGGGTGCGCTCACAGAGCAACCCGGGCCCCCAAGCCTCTCTTAGTAAACAATGATGCTTCATTCTTTAATACGCCATTG
Organism: Doryrhamphus excisus; assembly: GCF_037039965.1. Lineage (NCBI taxonomy): Eukaryota > Metazoa > Chordata > Actinopteri > Syngnathiformes > Syngnathidae > Doryrhamphus > Doryrhamphus excisus. The sequence goes on from NC_136364.1 coordinate 15,464,715, forward strand.
AGGCATATTACAGAAATATGACACTTGTGAGTTGTTTTTTTATAGCTTTATTTTTGGCTCACTTCTATAAATGTACCCACTTGTAAGTCACGCAAAGTGTATATTTGTATATTCTCTGTCTTAACCTGCTCAGTGTTAACCTGGTGAGGCTGTGGAATGGGAATAATCTGATTACCATGACCTGATGTCACATCATGTTTGTGAGACGGACAGTCACTGACTGGCCTGGTGGTCATGCTTTACCTGTCACCCTGATCCCGCATCAGCCTCAGGTTTCTCCCAATGTGGGGCACTAGTCCGACTAGATTGCACAAAGACATATGTGTCAAACTCCGACCGATTTGACCTGCGTTTGGAAGCATTACTGCATTATATTCCATTATTTACTATTGGACAACTTGTTCCAATCTGTCTAGGTTCTACTCAATATGGTACCATGGTCATGTGACAATGACTGAATGGCTTTGTTTGTGTAAGGCTGGACATCGAACACTTATTGAATAGCTCTATCTCCATACAGTAAATGTCCGATTTGTTAAAAAAAAAGCAGAATACATGCATGGACGAGGCTTATACGATATAGACACAGCGAGGCTGTTTTTTTTTGCCACAGTAGCTTCAAATGGGAGCCATGTTTACATAGTCAACAATCATCTGAATAAAAGGGAGCCCTAGGTCTCCAGGCAGACTTGACGAATATGTTTTTTTTTTTACAACAGTGTCATTTCCGAAGCAGTAAATAAACATAATAGGTTTCTTCTTTTCTTCTTTTTATGACTACTTTAATAGCTACTAAACAGATTAGCGAGGCAAAATATGGAGTACATATAATGTAGTGGTTGTAAAGCTGCGTCTGGCAGTGGCTGGGAGAATATAAGAGTGAGGCTGTTGAGGAAAAGGATTAGAGTGGTGGCCGAACCCCGGGAGCTAATCCCTCGGAGAGACGGTGGAGCGGTGGAGGACGAGACTGTGACTAACTTGGACTAGTGAGAGCTAGCAATGATGATGAAGCAGCGACAACACGGGGGGGTTGGGTACTGTCGTGTGTCAACCTTTTAGACTGAACTATTTCATAGCTATGGATTCAGGTATCATGTAAATGACATTTGTTGCGCCCCCTATGGGTTGTACTCAACAAGGTACTCAACAAATGGTTAATGACTTATGGGCAATTAGTTGCTACGTCCCGCCCGTGCTACTGCAAAGACATTTTGCTTGATGGTGGCCATGTTTTTCAGACAAACTTTTTCAAATTGTGTTCTTGTCAGTCGAATAAAAGTGCCTGCTAAATTTTGTGGTGAATTTCACATCAGTCCAATTAATGGGGTCAAACATTTGGTGTTTGGTAACAGCAGAAAGGACACGCACCAGCAAATACAAATAGACGGTGTAGACATTGAAAGGGTGAAGGAAAATACATTTCTGGGGATCACAATAGATGAAAATATTAACTGGAAACCTCATATTACAAATATACAACATAAGGTGGACAGAAATATTTCAATATTGAACAAAGCAAAATTTCTTCTCAATCAGAAATCGCTCCACACTCTTTATTGCTCTCTGGTTCTACCATATCTTACTTATTGTGTAGAAATATGGGGTAATAACTATAAAAGCAATCTTCACTCGCTAAATGTACTGCAAAAAAGGTCAGTAAGGATAATTCATAATGCCACCTACAGAGAACATACTAACTCCTTATTTCTAAAATCACAAATACTTAAACTTGCTGATATAGTTCATCTTCAAACAGCTAAAATAATGCATAAGGCTAAAAATAACCAATTACCTAAAAATATAATCCAATACTTTTCTACAAGAGAGGAGAAATATGATCTCAGGGAAGAACTACATTTGAAACACTTATATGCTAGGACTACGTTAAAAAGCCATAGCATTTCAGTATGTGGAATCAAACTATGGAATGGATTGAGTAAGGAACTCAAACAATGCACAACGATGAGCCAATTCAAGAAACAATACTAGCAGTTGATGTTTGCTAAATACAAGGATGAAGAGTCTTGAACCAGTCATGATGTGCTATATATATCACTATATTGACACTTACTATGGTACCCATTATGTCATTGGATGGTCATATCACCTTGTACTTCGGTACGTGACAAAAAAACCCCAAAAAACTTAAACTATATTAGGAAAGCAGGAAGTGAACAAATGTAACAGTTACTGATTGTAAAAGTACCAGATGGAGGGGTAGGATTTAATAAGCTTTGCTTCTTCCTACTCCTTTTGGACATGTGGAACTGTGAACTGATTATGTGATGCATTCAATTGTAATCTGATGCATGTTCAAATGAAATTAAACCATTACCATTACCAAACATTAGAATTTAATAACAGCATCACTGTGTGGTTCATACTGTCAGACACATAATCACCCAGGCAACACACTTGGTGGGAGGAGGGGGGGGGGGGGGGTGTATGTTTTGACAACTCCTCATCCGTTTGTTTGCAGAGGTTCTGGACTACAGAAGAGTTACTTTGTTTGGAAAATGAAATTTAGACATGTAGTATGTGACAGGGTGTGACTGTATGGTGTTATCCGCTCACACACTACTTAGCTAGCTGCATATCCAAGTAAAATTCACACTACTAAAATCCACACTGTTTTGCTCAGGGACAAGACGAGGGTACACACTGGAGTGACCCAGACATAAGAAAATGCGCATTGCTTTCTATTTGTGGCTGTCCATAAGCAGGTCGAGTGGTTAGCGTGCAGACCTCACAGCTAGGAGACCCGAGTTCAATTCCACCCTCGGCCATCTCTGTATGGAGTTTGCATGTTCTCCCCGTGCATACGTGGGTTTTCTCCGGGTACTCCGGTTTCCTCCCACATTCCAAAAACATGCTAGGTTAATTGGCGACTCCAAATTGTCCATAGGTATGAATGTGAGTGTGAATGGTTGTTTGTCTATATGTGCCCTGTGATTGGCTGGCCACCAGTCCAGGGTGTACCCCGCCTCTCGCCCGAACACAGCTAGGATAGGCTACAGCACCCCCCACAACCCTTGTGAGGATAAGCGGCAGAAAATGAATGATTGAATGAATGTCCATAAGCGCATTCATCGTCACTCATTGCAAATACTGTATGCCTCCTCCTCAAAAGTAGAATTCTTTAGCTTGCAAGCATATCTCCCCCATATGGACAGTTCATAGAGATAAAATCAAAGTGAAACTCTCAAGTTGTACAGATAGTCGATACTCGGCGTCACTGTCCTTGTAGATTACAAGCAATTACAAGACAAGGCTGTGTTTTCATATATTCAATTGTGCCAAGTACAGTACAGTGCAGTGAATATGCAGCCTCGTGTGTGTGTGTGTGTGTGTGTGTGTGTGTGTGTGTGTGTGTGTGTACATGGAGGTCAGACATCAGGACATGCTGGCGCTAGGGCAGCGAACCCACACTCTCCATACCACACAAACACATGTACACATCGCTACAGAGCAACAATGACCCCATTCTCACACAGCAGCTCAAGACAGAAAGAAAAGAGAGCATGGCTCACAGTGGCAGGAGTAGCTGCATGGTTGAGAAGGAGGAGGAGGAGGAGGAGGAGGGGTGCTATAGAAGCAGCCATGGGCGACTGTAGGCAGGGAATGAGAGAGTCTAGAGATGGATGCAAGCAAGCAAGCAGGCAAGGCAGGCAGGAGCTGAGCAGGAATGTAGAAACCCCTGGAGGCTGGAATGGAAATGGAGAGTAGGGTAGGATGGGGGGGGGGGCAAGAGAGGGATGAATGCTGCAATGGGGACATGGATAATACCGGTCACTTTGACTTTTGTCTTTAATGCGGCGTGTGATACCACAGGCCACACTTTTAACAGTGCTTGTGTCCATCATTGGTCTATAAAAAGTCATTTACTCACTCCTCCCGCCAGGTATTAATGATGACCACCATCTTGTACAGTAGAAATAGACTAGAAATGATCAAAAAACACAAAGCTCACTGTAATGTTGACCTCTATCTTCTATACTGGAAATAATTAGAAAGATTAGTAATAATCCACAAAGTCATACTGTATGATTAATGCCATTATTGCTTTTACTAGTAGCCACGTTTACATGGACCCAAATATTCCAATTCCATTCGGTTTATTTGCTCAAACGGAAATAATCTAACCTTTGTATACACCTCATTCCGAAGGAAAAGTGCCAATCCGAAGGAATATATAATCGGATTCACAGGTGTGGAATATTCCTTTCCCCAATCTGATTGAGGTATCTTGTACCCGCTCTATCGGAAAGTTGTCAGACTGTGTTCTTCTTCCTGGTGTTTTTCTTCTTCTGTTGTTTATTGGCGGTTGGCAAGCAGCTTTCGTGTGCATTACCGCCATCTGTGGAACAGAATCTAAACCCTTCTATACGCCATTCACAAGTCCAGTTTTATTAAAAAAGAAAATACATATCTATATTAAACATGTGCCGAGCTTAATTATAAAATATTAGCAAGATTGAACTTTATCTTTTCCTGTTCCCGGGTGCGTTCTTTCAGCGAATGCTGAGATATGATGTAACACGCAGCTCGAGACGTTCTTCGATTTAAAAAAAAATGGAGGCAAGCAATCGGCACTGGATTGCTGCGGAAAGTTTGTTTTTGATTCAAACTAAATTTCAAGACTGGATGAACGAAAAACTGGCAATACGGAGTTATTCCAACAAGTGAAAGAAAAACTCAAGGAAGTCTGTATCACGTGATGTTGGTGTTTACGCTTTACTGCGCATGCCTCATTGACTATTCTGGTTGATTATAGCGACGCATGTAGACACGCGATTGGAATATTCCTGTCCATGTATACCATTGCTTTCGGAAAGGTCATTCGGAAAGAGAAAAACTCCTCATGTAAACGTGACTACTGATGAATGATACACGCCATCTTGCACAGGAGAAACAGAATAACTCAAAATAACCTTTGGTGGCCTTCCAGGTCAGTTCATGACTTCTTGGTACTGATTTGCTGATTGAATCGAAGTTTGAAATCACACCGCTCTGTCTCACCAAGTGGGATAAATAGTGGCATAGTGACACTGACACCAGTCAATGGCCGCATGGCCATAACAGAATGCATGCTTGCCCACACACACACACACACACACACACACGTTTTTCTCCACTGGTCAATAAACATTTGATTGGAACCTAAAAACAGACATGACCTCTCACAGAAATGACTCCCCGTGGACCTGGGATGAATTCTGACACACATTTGCCTTCATGCTCCGTGTTAGACATGTTAAAATGCATCAGCACAGAATGTACATGCAGTATTGAATACCTATTACATTTTAGGAAGCATTTTTGTGCTTTAAAAGGCATCTCCGTCTTCTATCCTGCTTCTATATTACGTATAAATACCACCTACTCATGCTATACCGATGCATTCCACATAACTGCCAAATGTGACTACTTTTTTATGTTTGACTTTACCTATGGTGCATTATTCCTTTTGGGCACTACTTTAATAGACGGTGTAGACATTGAAAGGGTGAAGGAAAATACATTTCTGGGGATCAAAATAGATGAAAATATGAGCTGGAAACCTCATATTACAAATATACAACATAAGGTGGCCAGAAATATTTCAATATTGAACAAAGCAAAAATTGTTCTCAATCAGAAAAATCACTCCACACTCTTTATTGCTATCTGGTTCTACCATATCTTACTTATTGTGTGGAAATATGGGGTAATAACTATAAAAGCAATCTTCACTGGCTAAATGTACTGCAAAAAAGGTCAGGAAGGATAATTCATAATGCCGCCTACAGAGAACATACTAACTCCTTATTTCTAAAATCACAAATACTTCAACTTGCTGATATAGTTCATCTTCAAACAGCTAAAATAATGCATAAGGCTAAAAATAACCAATTAGCTAAAAATGTCGTCCAATACTTCTCTACAAGAGAGGAGAAATATGATCTCAGGGAAGAACTACATTTGAAACACTTATATGCTAGGACTATGTTAAAAAGCCATAGCATTTCAGTATGTGGAGTATCAAACTATGGGATGGATTAAGTAAGGAACTCAAACAATGCACAACGATGAGCCAATTCAAGAAACAATACAAGCAGTTGATGTTTGCTAAATACAAGGATGAAGAGTCTTGAACCAGTCATGATGTGCTATATATATCACTATATTGACACATACTATGGTACACATTATGTCATTGGATGGTCATATCATACTTCGGTACGTGACAAAAATAAAATAAAAAAATGAAATAAAAAAAGAAAATTGGAAAGCAGGAAGTGAACAAATGTAACAGTTACTGATTGTAAAAGTACCAGATGGAGGGGTAGGATTTAATAAGCTTTGCTTCTTCCTACTCCTTTTGGACATGTGGAACTGTGAACTGATTATGTGATGCATTCAATTGTAATCTGATGCATGTTCAAATGAAATAAAACCATTACCATTACTTTATTATGTATTGCTGACTGCGACTGGGCTCTGAGTAAGCAGTTTTGTTCCAAGCATGTACTGGTAAGTGTCCACCTTGAATTATTGAACCCTCACAGGTGGAAAAAAAATAACAGTACAATGTATTTACTTTAACAGACAGCAGGGCGAGCACATTATGAGGTCCCGCTGTCCTTTTTAATTCTGTGAAAGTGGCCTGTTAGTGCAGTCAGTAGTGCAGTAAACACAGCTGTTAAACACCAAAGGCTGTGAACTGCTTCTTTATCACCTCAGCTACACCGCCTCAGTCGGAGGGACGCTATATGAAAAACAATGAGAGGAGGCTGTATTGATTCTTTACCCTAAGAGAGATATTTTTATCTTTGTAGGGTATTTTTCACATTATTGAGTAATGTACCTCCTGGCGTGTTCGAGTGGCTGTTGACTCTTCTGTTATGGGGTCATTGCTGTTGTTGTCTGCCAGCAGTCCGGCACAGCAAGTGGCGAGTCCAGCCAACCAGAACGGGAGTCAAAGGGGCGACCTCCTGCAGACGGACCATAGTAAACCATCATTCTGATGGGATTTACCGTATTGATAGTAGAGTCTGTGATAAATTAACAGCATAAATTGTGTCTTCCACCCCCATATAACACACTCCATCACTATAAGAGCCAAGAAGAAGCAGCTTTGTTTAAAAGCTCTTTGTCTTCAGCGTGAGGGGGGGTGGCCTCGTCATTACACAAACCTGACAGTAACATTTGCGTGCAGACAAAGTCAATGTCTGCAGGGCGAAAGTGTGCTAGCTTGCTGCTTCTGCTGTTGCTGCTGTGTCGCTCTGGACCAGAGCCTCGGAGCCCGGTGCTGGTCCATGTGGATCCAAGCTGGGGTATCAGTGTCACAACACATATAGCACAGGAGAAGACCCACTGTGTGCTATTGTCGTAAGCTTTAATGGGTGGATTGTTACTGGGACAAGGTGTAATATGACTAAATATGATAAGTTCAAGGTGGGAACATGGGAATTAAAACGCAATTTTAATATTATTACAATATTTTGCCTATTTTGTTATTATGTAAAACTGGATATATTGCAAGAAGATGAAGAAAAACAAGAAACTAATAATAAAGGTCATCATTATCAAAGTAAACTGTATAGCATGTATATTATAGCATCATTATCTGATTTCCATGTATCCTCACTAAGGTCACAGGGGTATGCTGGAGCCTATCCCAGCTGTTTTCGGGTGAGAGGTGGGGTACACCCCGGACTGGTGACCAGCCAATCACATATAGACAAACATATAGACCATTCACAGTCACGTTCATACCTATGGACAATTTGGAGTCGCCAATTAACCTAACATGCATGAATAACACATTAGCACTGTTGGAATATGTAATGTGGTGTTGTGTTCAAAGACACCACATACATTAAGTTGAATTATTCATTGTTTATTATTATTATTATTATTATTCCTTGCACAATAAGGACTTGAGACGGCCGCTAACCTGCCAAAAACTTACCACTTCCACATGGAATGGGAGGAGATTTTTTTTCTCCTCCATTCCGTCATGTCGGACATCCCATGGTTGACTTCCTGTAGTCTTAAGGTAATTTAATATAAGGTAATGTCTCATGTTTTGTGTCATTACTGCCGTCTCTTGACCAAAATAGTATCACATATGCCTTGTATTCCAACATGTTTTGACTAATAATAGACCATAGAAACAACAGCAAAACGCATCAAAGTGCCCCCCCCACCCACGTTAATTTTTTACTGTGTGTGGCCCTCAGTGCAAAAATATTAGTATTTAGCTGGTGTGTATTGATAATGTATCACAACAGGGTGAAATGCTACCTTCCTGCGTCAATGATTGTGTCCCTCCCCTGCTTCAAGGGCATATGTCTTCATGCTTCATGGTCTTGAAATCTCTGGAGAAAAGGCTAGAGGAGTAGTAGAAGAAGAACAGTGGAGGGAGTCATTGAGAGACAAAGACATGTGCTACTAGGACAAGGACAAAAGCTCTGCCTCTAGTCATTTCTCCTCTTTACCCCTCGAAGGTAGCATCTTTTCATCCTCTCATTATATATACTATGAGCGTCCATTTCTTGTTTCGTTGGGATGGTAGCACGGAGGGCAACAGCTGTGCAGTGGGCAGAGCTGGAGGAGAGGATCATGATAATGATGATGATGACAGGGTTAAAGACAATGAGAAGATGAATAGATGTTTGTGAGACAATTGTCACTTGTACACGTTAAGACGCCCTTTGACTCAGCATGCACGAAACCCTGCATCTTGCCAGTGTTGTGGTGTTATTAGCATATTCATGTCAACCAAAAGAGCTGGTGAAGTCTTTTAGTGGGATGTGAGAGTGCAGCAGAGTGTTGGAATAAAGTGGGAGGCTGCAGACAAGTCAGTTGAGTCACTAACTTGGCCTCCATGGCAACCCTTGCCCTTGTGTGTCTTGTATGCGCATGCAATGTTTCCGAGAAGAAATAGAATTATCACTTCCTGTGTCAAATTATTAACCTACAGGCAAAATTTGACGTACCTTTTTAACATGTTTAACAGTATGAAAGTGGGAATATAAAATCACAAATACTTAAACTTGCTGATATAGTTAATCTTCAAACAGCTAAAATAATGCATAAGGCTAAAAATAACCAATTACCTAAAAATGTCATCCAATACTTCTCTACAAGAGAGGAGAAATTATATGCTAGGACTATGTTAAAAAGCCATAGCATTTCAGTATGTGGAATCAAACTATGGAATGGATTGAGTAAGGAACTCAAACAATGTACAACGATGAGCCAATTCAAGAAACAATACAAGCAGTTGATGTTTGCAAAATACAAGGATGAAGAGTCTTGAACCAGTCATGATGTGCTATATATATCACTATATTGACACTTACTATGGTACACGTTATGTCATTCTATGGTCATATCACCTCATATTTCGGTACAAGGTACATTATTAAAAACAAAACAAAAAAAAAACCTTAAACTGTATAATGGAAAGCAGGAAGTGAACAAATAAAATAGTTACTGATTGTAAAAGTAATTATGGAAAGCAGGAAGTGAACAAATGTAACAGTTACTGATTGCAAAAGTAGCAGATGGAGGGGTAGGATTTAATAAGCTTGGGCACAACCTAAAGTAAGCTTTGAGTTTTGGCCCCCGTGTGCGATTGACTTTGACGCCCCTGCCGTAAATGGTCTAATTATAGCTAATTATAGTTTACTATAGTTTATGTCAAAACTAATTTTATATAATCTATTCTTTGAACCTTAATAATAATGTGGAGTGCATGAGAGAGTATAAAGAAAAAAAAAACATTGATGACATGGTGATTGATTAACAAATATATGGCATGACTCCACAGCAGAACACACAAGCAATGTTGTAGTGTAACACAAGAGTTTCATAACAACACCATTTTAAAGCGCATGTAGAGTTAGATTAAGCCACTGGATGCTGACATCTTGTGGCGCTTCCAATAAACTACCTAAGAAGGTTGCCTGAAGCCACAGGCAATGTTTTGTTAACCTGTCACTGACCTGGTAGCTATTTGTTTTTGCCGACCACGCACCAGGCGACTACAGGAGACACTGTGTGGTTCCTTGGAGCAATTATGGAATTTGCATTGTATCTTTGGACTGCTGTGATATGCTGTGATGTATTAACAACAATTCAAACTCGGCAGTTCCATACTAGACATTGAAATGAACTGTGATATATTACAGTATGCTTAGTTGTAGCAATGTAGGACTGCGCTGCATCACATCGAGGGTCGTTTACGTTAAAAAGCCATAGCATTTCAGTATGTGGAATCAAACTATGGAATGGATTGAGAAAGGAACTCAAACAATGCACAACGATGAGCCAATTCAAGAAACAATACAAGCAGTTGATGTTTGCTAAATACAAGGATGAAGAGTCTTGAACCAGTCATGATGTGCTATATATATCACTATATATACAGTTATTATGGTACACATTATGTGAGTGTATGGTCATATCACCTCGTACTTCGGTACGTGATAAAAAATACAAGACAAAACAAAAAAAGCTTAAACTATTAAAAAGAATAAAAAATAAATTAATTAAAATTAAATAAAAATTAAGAAAAAAAAATAAATTATTTTAGAAAGGCAGGAAGTGAACAAATGTAACAGTTACTGATTGTAAAAGTACCAGATGGAGGGGTAGGATTTAATAAGCTTTGCTTCTTCCTACTCCTTTTGGACATGTGGAACTGTGAACTGATTATGTGATGCATTCAATTGTAATCTGATGCATGTTCAAATGAAATTAAACTATTATCATTAGCATAATAAAACAGAAACTAATTCACATGAGGTTTCCCTTCTGGGACACACCTGTGACCTCCGCCCCTTGTTACCATAACAACAAGCTGATGACACAGCACTTTAGCCGAAAACAACACAGTGAAATTGCGTGACATGTGCCTTTCTCCTCATGCTACCACATCACACAAAGTCACTGTAGTGTTTATTTGGCTTTGCAATAAAGCTATGTGTATAATTGGGATTGGCATGGGTTAGACTGCATGTTCCTGTCTGAAAGCCTTGGTATGAGTTCCATGTGACGCCCAGCTCCACCTTTTTGTGTTAATTATTTCCTTGTAAGCATTCCGTTGTCTCATTGTTGTTAAAAGTGTGCATTTCTGCTCACTGAGGAATCCCATACACCCGTCTTGGCTTTGCATGTTGGCTAATGTGTCACCTGCGTTTAATCCACTGACTAACCATCGTTGTTAAATTGTGCTTCTAACTTGTGTTGTTTAAACAGTGACTTAAAAGCATTTCAGTCAGGGTTCACGGTCAAAGGACGGAGGACCAAAGGTATGAGGTTAAAGGTTATGTCAACAAATCATCAAAACTGGACTGGAACTTGTTGTCTGTGAAGAATGTTTACCTGTCGTGTATACGTAGCATTCTACAGGAACCTAATGAAGTGTCCAGTGTGGTGTATAATGGTCAGCTGACTTACTCAAACTTTTATTGACTTTTTATTAATGATCCACCAATACAAATTTTGCTTAGTGCATTTGTTCCTGTCGACTTCAGCTGTGCTGTTTGTTGGATAGATATACTGTACAGTATACATCAGTTGGCTGTTTCTGTTTTACAAGGATATGATAAGACAGGACCATACAATCTTTGTAGTAATTCAGGCCCTGAGAAAATGGTTCCATTGTAACAAAAAATCCCCCAAAAATAAACTAAAATTGTGTTTGGTTTGGTTGTCCAGGCAACTTCCTGGTTCATGGATGATAAAACTAAGAATTTCTATACAAATGAAACTGATTTGGGGCAGCACGGCGGCTGAGTGGTTAGCGCACAGACCTCACAGCTAGGGGACCAGGGTGCAATTCCACCCTCGGCCATCTCTGTGTGGAGTTTGCATGTTCTCCCCGTGCATGTGTGGGTTTTCTTCGGGAACTCCGGTTTCCTCCCACATTCCAAAAACATGCTAGGTTAATTGGCGACTCCAAATTGTCCATAGGTATGAATGTGAGTGTGAATGGTTGTTTGTCTATATGTGCCCTGTGATTGGCTGGCGACCAGTCCAGGGTGTACCCCGCCTCTCGCCCGCCGACCCTTGTGAGGATAAGCGGTAGAAAATGAATGAATGAAGCTAATTTGCGTGATCGGACTACTGTTTTCCAACTTGGATTTGTTTTGCTCTGACGATACAATACAGTATTGTGGGCGACCTAGCTGGCCCTGTGAGGAAAATCTGAAGTTTGATTGGTTAAAGAAACCCTAATACTAATGGTGTTTAAGTGGCATGGGCCAGCACTCCTGATTTTGAAGGCCCTGGGCCTTCATTTAAAAAAAAAAGGCCCTGGGCAAATTGACACTAGCCACGTATACATGGACCCAAATATTCCAATTGCATTCGGTTTATTTGCTCAAACGAAAAGAATGTAACCTTTGTATACACCTCATTCCGAAAGAAAAGTGCCAATCCGAATGAATATATAATCGGATTCACAGGGGTGGAATATTCCTTTCCCCAATTCGATTGAGGTATCTTGTACGCCATTCACAAGTCCAGTTTTATTAAAAAAGAACATATATATCTATATAAAACATGTGCCGAGTTTAATTATAAAATATTAGCAAGATTGAATTGTATCTTTTCCTGTTTAAAATGTTCTTTCAGCGCATGCTCAGATACGATGTAACACACATTCTTCAGTTTTAAAAATGGAGGCGAGCAATCGGTACTGGACTGCTGCGGAAAGTTTGTTTTTGATTAAAACTAAATTTCAAGACTGGACGAACGAAAAATTGGCAATACAGAGTTATTCCAACAAGTGAAAGAAAAACTCGGGGAAGTCGGTATCACGTGATGTTGATGTTTACGTTTTACTGCGTATGCCCCATTGACTATTCTGGTTGATTATATCGGTGCATGTAGACAAGAGATTGGAATATTCCTTTCCATGTATACCATTGTTTTCGGAAAGGTCCATTCGGAAAGAGAAAAACTATTGAGATGGCAACACATAGCTAAAGCACAAGCTAAAATCTGATTAGACAAAAAGCTAACAGACTGTGATAAATGTGTCACAGTGATTCTGCTCCTGATTAGGGCCAGCAGAGACGGCTTTGCTGGCCCGAACAGCACACCACTGGTATGTGCAAACACATTTGTGTCGTGTAATAGCCACTCAATATGACAAAGGATGTTTTTATTCCCAGTTGTCATAAAATGTGTTGTGATGCTTCCCTACGCCTTTGCAGGTGTTATTGCAGGTTTAACCCCCTGAATGTTTTCCTCCGTGGCCACCATGTGCAGGTCTTTGTGCACACACGCTTCATATACTTCTTTATGTACCTGTTGGGGTCAGCCCTCTCCAAACAAACCATGCAGGAAAGGTGGACACACCCATGTAAACATGCAAACACATCTCGCTGGCGTCTGCCTTTGCTCTCCAGACGGAACGAGTCAACCCCCGAGGAGGAGATCAGCTGTCTCTCCCATTAAAAAAATAAAAACAACCTCCACTTGCCTGTCTAAATCAATGAGGCGCTCGCACGCTAACAGTGTACATAAGCACAATTCTGACAGGAAAGTTTGCCACAGTGCAAACGTGCACCTTACGAAGTCATTACAATGTTGTATTCTCCTGTTGTCACTCTTATCTAATGTATTTTTTTTTAGGGTTGGACATGTTAACTCATTCATTTTATCAAATAGGCTAAATCGTTTTAGTTTAATTAACACATGCGCACCAGAGCAAGCGTGCGTCTGTTATGCCTCAGCATAGAAACGACAACGACTACGATGTCCAACCTCATTGGGATGGCTGTGTCTTCCAGCACAAGACTTCTTGTTGAATCTTTGTAGCGAAATTAAGAGCCAGTCGTCCGTCTGTCCCGCTTGAAATGCTGAGATTAGTGACTAGCAAGGCTTTGTGTTACTACTTTTCCATGTTAGCTTCTAGTTTTTTTGTGTTAGCTTGGGTAACATACAGGTTATTTAAATGGAACACTGTTGGTGTTTTTTTAGCGTTAAAATAGTTACATCCCATGAAGTGCATTGTTAGCTAATTCATACATTTTCTCTCGATAGAACGCTCAGAAAAGGGAAAGAAATATGTGTTCATGTTTCACATAAGGATTGTGAATGATGGGCAAAATTCCCCAAAAAGCGCACTTTTCCTTCAAATTAATTTAATTTGAATATTTTTAAAAGTAATTTTTTAATTTTCTAGTTTTATAGTAGTAGTCGTAGTATATTTTTTTAGATTTTCAACTGAGCTACCTATATTTAAATTGACTTTACTTTAATTTTATTATTCATAATAATAGTAGTAGCAGCAGTATTATTTTTGTCTATATTTTCAATTAAGTTTCTTGAGTGTTCATTCATTTCATTTTCAACGCTTATCCTCACGAGGGTGACAGGGTGCTGGAGCCTATCCCAGCTGTCTTTCGGGCACATATAGACAAACCATTCACACTCACATTCATACCTATGGACAATTTGGAGTCGCCAATTAACCTAGCATGTTTTTGGAATGTGGGAGGAAACCGGAGTACCCGGAGAAAACCCACGCATGCACGGGGAGAACATGCAAACTCCACACAGAGATGGCCGAGGGTGGAATTGAACCCGGGTCTCCTAGCTGTGAGGTCTGCGCGCTAACCACACAATCACTGTGCAGCCTTTCTTGAGTGTATTTTACTTTATTTTTCTGTATTATTATTATTATTATTATTACTACTAATCCACACCCCCAAGAAGTTTCATTTTCTCATAGTCGACTCATACCTCCATCCATCAACTTTCTATTTTGCTTATCCTGATGTACAGTAGGTCACTAATTACTTTACTGATGATTTTCATAATTACAGGACTTTAAACACACTCAATCCTGCTCCACATCTTTTTAATTAGAATGCAACAAAAGCAACATTTTGGACAAATCTGAGCTTCATTTTCTGTCAATCATTCATCCATTTTCTATTTTGCTTGTCCCGACACACTTGACTATTTCTGCTTTATCTTCATAGGACTTTCAAAAGTAGTAAATCACATGCAGTACTATTTATTCATCATGCTGAATATTTCCAATGAGTGTGCATATGTTAGAACTGTACCATCTGTAGGTCATGTAGACTGGTAAGGGGTTGACTAGCTTTAAAGGCAAAACTGGTTTCGCAGAGTGCTTGTGGACAGAGAGGCACACCTTTTATCACGTGAAGGTTTTGCAGTGTGCGTGTGTATGCGTTCAGGAGAGAGCGAGTGTGTGTGTGTGTGTGTGTGTAAACAAAGATGCTGCTGTGTGTGTGTGTGTGTGTCACTGAGCTCCACCACCCTTTGCATAAGGCTGTAGATAAGCGGGAGAGACAGACAAGTCAGCTCTTCTGCACCTTGCCTCCCTGACAGTACATGTGAAGTGTGTACACTCCAAATATTTCCATAGCTAGGTGGCTCGCACGCGGAAATGAAGGAGGAAGTCCTCCGTGGTGCATGAGGCGGAGGGAAAGAGAGATGACGGGAAAAGCTGGAGGAGCTTGGAGACACCTTCTCATGCAACTGAGTGAGAAGGGGTCTCCAAACTGTGCACACAAATTATTTTGCTATCATAAAAACATTAATTGGCTGCACACAAGCCACACAGCTAGGAGACCCGAGTTCGATTCCACTCTGTGTGGCGTTTGCATGTTCTCCCCGTGCATGCGTGGGTTCTCTCCGGGTACTCCGATTTTCTCCCATATTCCAAAAACATGCTAGGTTAATTGGCGACTCCAAATTGTCCATAGGTATGAATGTGAGTGTGAATGGTTGTTTGTCTATATGTGCCCTGTGATTGGCTGGCCACCAGTCCAGGGTGTACCCCGCCTCTCGCCTGAAGACAGCTGGCATAGGCTCCAGCACCCTCCGCGACCTTTGTGAGGTTAAGCGGTAGAAAATGAATGAATGAATGAATGAATTTTATCATAAAAAGTTGTATTAAGACAATTATTTAGGTCATAATATTAACTAACCAAAGTTAGTTACTACACATGATGGATCCAAACCCTTTTTTTGGCATTCCGCATAATGGCGTTCTGCCAACCGATGTTCAACACGGCCGACGTTTTTGGCCAAGAATTACCGTATTTTCCAGACTATAAGTCACACTTTTTTTCATAGGTTGGCTGTTCCTGCGACTTATACTCCAGAGCGACTTATAAATGAAAAACTGTGTGTTACATAAACACTGGACACCTTTTGTGTTCATGTTTATTTTTTTGTGTAGCTGAATAAGCATTGTGTTAGCATATCTTACACCTATTCAGCCTGTTCTCTGTTCTTTTATTAATGTTAGAACTTGCCTTCCAAGATGACGTAATGTCTGTTTTGGTCAAGTAGTTATAATATCTATATTATAAATTACCGGCAAAAAATGTGACTTATGTATGTTTGTTTCTACCTAGTTATGCATTTTTGGCCTTGTGCGACTACTCCGGAGTGACTTATAGTCCAGAAAATACGATATATATAATTTCTTTTGAGTTGCTCAAACTAACAACAATTACAACAAATAACTACAGTAATAATCGGTAGGTGACAAAAAAAATTAAACTATATTAGGAAAGCAGGAAGTGAACAAATGTAACAGTTACTGATTGTAAAAGTACCAGATGGAGGGGTAGGATTTAATAAGCTTTGCTTCTTCCTACTCCTTTTGGACATGTGGAACTGTGAACTGATTATGTGATGCATTCAATTGTAATCTGATGCATGTTCAAATGAAATAAAACCATTACCATTGCGATAATTGAATTGAATATACAGTACTTTCGAGTAGTCAGTGTACAGCAGTATAGATTTATTATCCACTGAAAATGACTCAACACATCCATTATTTACGCAATTCTGTGAGATCTCAGGTATTAAGATTCTAATTATGTGTTGCCTCCTCGTCTTCAGTCCTCATTCTGGAACCAGTGGAGCGGGACGAGCTGAGTCGGAAAACCCTAAAGATCACAGACTTCGGCCTGGCCCGAGAGTGGCACCAGACCACCAAGATGAGCGCAGCGGGCACGTACGCCTGGATGGCACCGGAGGTCATCAAGCTGTCTCTGTTCTCCAAGAGCAGCGATGTGTGGAGGTGAGCGCTATGCTTTTATTTGGCTTTATTTTCACTTTTTGCGTCACCGGCTAAGCTTCAAGTTGTGGTCTGCTCACAGTTTTGGCGTGCTACTGTGGGAGCTGCTGACCGGCGAGGTTCCATACAGAGAAATAGATGCACTGGCTGTGGCGTACGGGGTGGCTATGAATAAGCTAACACTTCCTGTCCCTTCAACGTGCCCTGAACCTTTCGCTCAGCTTCTTGCAGGTAAATAAAAATCAAGATGGACCACTATATAATAGTGACGAGGAGACTGTCACTGTTATTGGAGCTTTTTGTGATAATGTGGCAGACACTTGCGGACACGCTCACCCATTCGGCGGCCGATTTGGGGGCCGTGGATTGTGGACTATGTTTTGAGCATGCAGGTGTTCCTTTCAACTGCAGCATTGGTGACCCCAATGTGATCTTTATGAGACTTTATTCTTCATTCGTCAACAACAGAATGAATGTCAAGACGGGAATCTTCTAATTGGTGCCCAAACCTGTGCGGTCAAAACATAGTCCACAAACGCAACAGACGAATGCTTCACAGTGTCCGCCATATTGACTAATTCGCCCCGAAAAATGTATTTCTTCATCTTTAAAATTTTTTTGCACAAGAGGCAACTCCAAAAGAACACATTTTGTGCGGTTTTAAGCCGAAAAATGCAGAAATGCATTTTCTAAACGCTAGTTAATGCTAGGTTAAGTGGCGACTCCAAATTGTCCATAGGTATGAATGTGAGTGTGAATGGTTGTTTGTCTATATGTGCCCTGTGATTGGCTGGCCACCAGTCCAGGGTGTACCCTGCCTTTCACCAGAAGACAGCTGGGATAGGCTCCAGCACCCCCGTGACCCAGGTGAGGATAAGCAGTAGAAAATGAATGAATGTTGAGGCATCGTTTTTTAGACATTTTGGGTAAATATACTGTACATGGCTAATTTTGTGTTAATAGTGAAAGTTCATTCATTCATTCATTCATTCATTCATTCATTTACTACCGCTTATCCTCACAAGAGTCGCGGGCGGTGCCAGCCAATCACAGGGCACATATAGACAAACAACCATTCACACTCACATTCATACCTATGGGCAATTTGGAGTCGCCAATTAACCTAGCACGGGAGAACATGCAAACTCCACACATGCAAACTCCACACAGAGATGGCCGGGGGTGGAATTGAACTCAGGTCACCTAGCTGTGAGGCCTGCGTGCTAACCACTCTCCGCCGTGCAGCCCTAGTAAAATTTCTGCTTGAATTTTTGTCCTCTTTTCTCTAAAGAAAAGGTTGTTTTTCTGCCAAAAGATGAGAGTTCTTTTGGTATCTACCATGTTTGTATAGCCCATGAACACAACATTCTGTGTACCTTGAAAAATCATAAGTCAAAATCATCAAAAATGTCTGGGATTGAATGAGTTAATATCAATACATGATAACATGATAAATTATGTACTTGCTTCTCCACACGCTAATCCATATCATTTGAATAATGAAGTTCACTGGATCTGTCAGACCTGCAGTATAATTCTGCTTGGCCAGATCTTTTTTATTCTGGCTCAGTAGATCTGCATCTGAAGGTGTGATGAGCGTCATGTTTGTGTGATTCTGTCAGCGCCGTTTGGCTCAGGGATTGTTGCCATATGCTGTCTCTCTGCCATGTCTCCTGATTCCTGTCTGCTGCCAGCAGGACGGACACCATCACTATGCATCCGTGCATATTTTGGATCATCGTATAGACCCGTATACCGGAAATGAGTCCCTGGTGTGTGGTTTAGCACCGGGTAAAAATACATTGCCATTAACAGCTGTGGCTGTAGGCAACCACGGCATCCGGCAGCTTTACTTATGCTTGCATGCTTTTTAAAATATTCCTATTCAGCTGTTAATGTGAAGACATGTTCCACGTCCAATACCGATTCAAGTCTAAAAATAAGGTGTTGCGTATTACAACTTCTATCGAATGCCCCGTCCTCTCTGCAGTTGAGTGAACTAAACCCACATCTTGTTCATTAGAGTGCTGGAGTCCGAATCCCCACAGCAGGCCCTCCTTCACCAGCATCCACAGGCGACTGTTGGCTATTGAGCAGTCGGCCATGTTCCAGATGCCCCTGGAGTCCTTCCACTCCTTACAGGAGGATTGGAGGCTGGAGATCCAGCAGATGTTTGATGAGCTTCGAGCCAAAGAGAAGGTGAGAAAACCCCAAAGGAAGCAACACGTGTATTTCTGTATACTATATATGATTATTCTTCTGCTGGTTGGATTTTTGGAGAGAATAAAGACCTGATCTTGAGAGAATATGTTTGTAATATCCCAGGAATCATATTTAATCGCACTCTGTGGGTGACATCTCACCTTGTCATTAACTGCCTATGAGGTGTTTCTGCAAATATGAATCACCATAGCAACAAGCAGAATTCACATGTGAGAAGAGGTGCTAACAAACATGTCTCTCCAGGAGCTGAGGTCTTGGGAGGAGGCCTTGGCCCGAGCGGCAGAGGAGCAAAGAGAGCAGGAGGAGCAGCTCAGAAGGAGAGAGCAGGAGCTGGCCGAGCGGGAGATCGACATTGTCGAGCGAGAGCTGAACATCATCATCCACCAGATGTACCAGGAGAAGCCCAGCGTGAAGAAGAGGAAGGGTCACTTTAAGAAGAACAGGTTGCTCAAGCTGTGCAGAGATGGCAACAGCATCAGTCTGCCCTCTGGTGGGTCCAATGTGCAATTACAACTTTTTTTGTACCACATAATGAAATGTGCATCATTTGCGTATATTTTCTTGTGCAAAAGGCTTTGAGCATAAGATCACGGTGCAGGCGTCCCCCAGTGTGGACAAGAGGAAGACACAAGGGAGTGAGAGCACCACGCCGCCTGCCAGCCCGGGCGTCATACCTCGACTTAGAGCCATACGACGTAAGAGCAACAGCGCAAATTTTTCATTTTTCACTTGCTTTAAGGTGTCTTCTATGTGACAGTGACCCCCAGTGACGGCAGCAAAACATGGGGCCGCAGTGCTGTATGCAAGAAGGAAGACATGTCAGCCGGCAAGAAGAAAGGACGCACGTGGGGGCCCAGCTCCACCCACCAGAGGGAGCGGGTCGGCGGGGAGGAAAAGTAGGTGAAAGGAAAGAAATTGTTATATATTGTTAGGTTATTGGGGCTGCACGGCGGATGAGTGGTTAGCACGCAGACGTCACAGCTAGGAGACCCGAGTTTAATTCCACCCTCGGTTTTCGGGGTACTTCGGTTTCCTCCCACATTCCAAAAACATGCTAGGTTAAATGGCGACTCCAAATTGTCCATAGGTATGAATGTGAGTGTGAATGGTTGTTTGTCTATATGTGCCCTGTGATTGGCTGGCCACCAGTCCAGGGTGTACCCCGCCTCTTGCCCGAAGACAGCTGGGATAGGCTCCAGCACCCCCGCGACCCTCGTGAGGATAAGAGGTAGAAAATGAATGAATGAATGTTATGTTATTGGGGCTGCACGGCTATCTAGTGGTTAGCACGCAGACCTCACCGCAAGGATACCCGAGTTCAATTCCACCATCGGCCATCTCTGTGTGGAGTTTGCATGTTTTCCCTTTCCATGCGTGGGTTTTCTCTGGGTACTCCGGTTTCCTCCCACATTCCAAAAACATGATAGGTTAATTGGCGACTCCAAATTGTCCATAGGTATGAATGTGAGTGTGAATGGTTGTTTGTCTATACGTATGTGCCCTGTGATTGGCTGGCCACCAGTCCAAAGACAGCTGGGAATGAATGTTATGTTATTGACAAGCTTCTTTTTTGTGAATATTTTCAGACTGAAGTCACTAAGCGAGGGCAGCAAAGTATGGTCATCCAGCGCACCCAATCTTGGAAAGTCGCCCAAACATGCCCCTATGACAGTGGGCTTCTCCAGCCTCAGTGAAATGGGTCAGTCCCGCACGGTATTTCCATTCAAGTACTGTATTTATTCCCTTTATTCCCTTCTTATATCTCAGAGGAATGCTGCGAGTTCGAGGAGTCACCAGGTTCCTTACAACCCTCTGAGACCAGCAGTAACGGGGCTGCTGAGGATTCAGGGTCCCTGTGGAGCACCCTGGGGTCTGGTGTGGCTTCTGCCACTGTGGGGTCATCAAGTGCGAGCTCCACTCAGGGTTCTGGGGTTGTTGGGGCTACAACGAACCACCAAGATTCGCTGAGACGCTGCAGCCAGAGGAAGAAGAGTGACATGTTGTTGTTGGGTTGTGCTTCGCTGCTGGCCTCGGTGGGTCTGGGACAAGACCTGCTGCAGCTGGGAAGACTGCAGGTAAAAACTATACAATGTGCGGAACTATTAGGTAATGCCGATTTGGTAATGGTAATGGTTTAATTTCGTTTGAACATGCATCAGATTACAATTGAATGCATCACATAATCAGTTCACAGTTCCACATGTCCAAAAGGAGTAGGAAGAAGCAAAGCTTATTAAATCCTACCCCTCCATCTGCTACTTTTACAATCAGTAACTGTTACATTTGTTCACTTCCTGCTTTCCTAATATAGTTTAAGTTTTTTCATTCTTTTCTTTTTATCCCTCCAGTGAAGTCGTAACAGTATGTACAGTGTTTATCAGTGTGGGTTTGTTCTTTTGTTTATTTCTCGGTGTGCAATTTTCCACCTACAAAAAGAAACAAATGCTTTTTTTTTAGTGGTAAATATTTCTTCCTCTGTGTGGGTTTGCCCATTTGCTTATTTTTGGTTTGTTTGTGTGTTAGCTACTGGCTATAATTTTGAGATATTTTTTACTCGTATCATTAATAAATTTGATGTAAATAATGTTTTTTTTCCCACTTTGTGTGTGTTTTTTTTAATATTACAATTTATCATTCATTCATTCATTTTTTACCGCTTATCCTCACAAGAGTCGTGGGGGTGCTGGAGCCTATCCCAGCTGTCTTCGGGCGAGAGGCGGGGTACACCCTGGACTGGTGGCCAGCCAATCACAGGGCACATATAGACAAACAACCATTCACACTCACATTCATACCTATAAACAATTTGGAGTCGCCAATTAACCTAGCATGTTTTTGGAATGTGGGAGGAAACCCGGAGAAAACCCACGCATGCACGGGGAGAACATGCAAACTCCACACAGAGATGGCAGAGGGTGGGATTGAACTCAGGTCTCCTAGCTGTGAGGTCTGCGCGCTAACCACTCATCCGCCGTGCAGACCATTATTACAAATTTTCTGTGAAAAAAATACATTTTTATAAATGATACTATGAAAACAGGCTGCACGGCAGTCGAGTAGTTAGCATGGAGGCCTCACAGCTAGGAGACCCGAGTTCAATTCCACCCGCGGCCATCTCTGTGTGGAGTTTGCATGTTCTCCCTGTGCATGCGTGGGTTTTCTCCGGGTACTCCGGTTTTCCTCTCACATTCCAAAAACATGCTAGGTTAATTGGCGACTCGAAATTGTATGAATGTGAGTGTGAATGGTTGTTTGTCTATATGTGCCCTGTGATTGGCCGGCCACCAGTCCAAGGGTGTACCCCACCTCTTGCCCGAAGACAGCTGGGATAGGTTCCAGCGACCCTTGTGAGGCTAAGCGGTAGAAAATGAATGAATGAATGATCATATAAAAACATTTCCAGTAAAGGTTTAATGCTATAATCCTGCTGTTCCTAGTAATCCTACTGTTCTTGCAGGTGCTCCAAGATGAGCAGGACCTCAGAGAGGAGCAGAGGAAGAAGAAAGAAAGTCTTTTCCAGCGAACAGGACGCTTTCGTCGCAGCACCTCTCCCCCCAGCAGAAACCTCTCCCTGTCCCTTTCCCGATATCACGACTCAGCACTCTCCTGCTTGGACCCTTCGCCCTCAGTGACGCTCCTCTCCTTGTCCTCGCTCTCGGACTGCAACTCCACCAAGTCTCTCCTCCCCTCCGACCCGGATGACTACGCCCTGACCCCCGCCAGGACGCAGGTGGTGCCAGCGGCCCCCTCCCTCAACCCGCTGTTGGACTTACGGACAGAGAGTTTCAAGAAGGAGCCCAACCAGTCGCTAACGCCCACCCATGTCTCTGCGGCCATGGCGATGAACAGGGGGCACAGGCGCACACCGTCTGACGGTGCCATACGACCCAGAGCGCAAACCCTGGTACACCACAGGACGCCATCTGACGGCAGCATGCCCATGCCGCCCCCACCTGGGGTACCCAGTATTAGGAATAATAAAGGTAGGACACATTCTTTAGCATGATTTAACACTTTAAAATATATTCTATTATAACTTTAGTTGTTTTGACAGCCCTAATTATGTTGTAAATATTTTTTATTTCCTTTTTCGTTGTCTCCAGGTGTGCTGGACACCCTCGACATCCCTCGCCTCCCAGACCCTTTTGCCATCTACTCGACCCCCCACCGCAGAAAGGCCCCAGCACCTCCCACCCACGACCCGGCTCCTCTCTGCCTCATCAGCCCCCTTGAGAGACCCAAGACCCTCGAGTTTGCCGCCCGTCCCCGGCCCACACCAGCCCGGATGAGAGCAGACCCGTGGAAGCTGGGCTCCCTGTCCAGGACCTTGAGCTCATCGCCGGGAAGCAGCTGCGAAAGCCCCCTCGGATCGGCGGACAGTGGCGTCCCTGCGACGCGACCCAATCTGATGGACATGGACGTGGAGGGACAGAATTTGGACCATACGGTTCCTCTGTGTGGGAAGCTGCCACCCGCCACACTCTGTGGACAACAGTACACATAGTGAGGAGACTACAAAGACGCTTTTTTACAGTTTTTTTTTGTGATGGAAGCCATCTTGTCTTGTGTGCTGTTCTACTGAGCATCCTATATAAAAAGGTATGGGACCTTAAAAACGAGCCCTAACTAACATGCACACCAGTGAGGGTCAGGACGCCTCTTAAAAGCCTTGCTCACTGGCCAACATCCTTCTCACCTGATCTCCTGCAAAAAGCCATTGAAGAAAGTACTTGTTGAATTTCAATATGTCTGCCTTCTTTCCCGTTCCATCATTCTTAACACATGTACATTCGCTATGTCGCCACAGCGCTCTTTGTGGGGGGGGGGGGGGCTCCAAAGAACATCACAAATATCTCCCACTAATCCTCCTCAAAAGTCAACGTTCTCTGACAGCAACCATGGACTCGGGCTGGCTTTTTCTGCTCTGATGTTTTTCATTGGTTTGACAAAGTACTTCCTCTCAGGGTGAATGTTGGTCACACAACATTCATTTACCCATTCAGTCATTTACTTTTAACCCTTAGATGCACGAGTGACTGGACCCAAACTCTTCCATAAGTGGGTCAAAAATGACCCATACTAGAATCAATGCGTTTTTATGCCAATTTTGCCATTTTGGTTAGGAATAATCACTTGTATGATATTTAGTATTATATTTAGGACCACACAAGAATGATTTCATGTTCGAAACATCTTAATTTTTCACTTTTTTACATCTTTGAAAAAGAAAATGCCCCGTACAACAATAGAAAATGTGAGGATTAGGGATCGACCGATATTTTTTTTTGGGGGGGCGATGCCGATACCAATTTTTTTCCATCCATTTACTTGGGCCGATATTTGTGGCCGATACTGCTTTGCTCCCTCAATTTACATGAAAAAATGACAATGATAACAAATATTACAGGTCTCAAGTTTAAACAAATATTTATTGAAATGTAAACACTGAACACAGTAGGATTCAGCTTTCTTAAACACTCATTTAAACGGCATTATCAACTTTAAAAGGAATAAATATTCAACCTTGTGCAAAACATTTCTGTCGTAGTTTAAATTTATCTAGCATCGATGTGATGACTGAAACAAAAGAGTAATGCCCAACAATACATATACTAGTAATGTTAGCCAGCTAGTTATAAAGTAGGCTAATTTGTTGATAATACTAACAGTCATAAAAGACACATACACAATATTATATGAAGATAATACTTGTTATATTTTAGTACTTTATGTGTAAAATAATCTTCCTGAGGGGTGACACTTCTGATATAGTCTGTGTGGTCTACAGTTAATTTATTCCTGACAGCCAAAGTTGATAAGAATCAAAGGTTCCTATTGGATTCCATAAAAAATGCATGCGGGTCATTTTTGACCCACTTATGGAAGGTTGGGGTAGTAACACAAAAACAAAAATTTAAAAAAGGTAAGCTAAAAATGTGAATGACATGATATTAAAAACATGTTTTTTGAGGAATACCTGGAATATTAAATGATTTAAAAAAATTTCATTATGAAGATATTTTAAGAAAACAACCTGTCCAGGTCATTTTTGACCCACTTATGCATCTAAGGGTTAAACATGAAATTCTTTTACAAAGGAGTATTAGGGCCACTCTGAACGACAACAAAACAAGAATAAGGTCATAGGATTTCCTGAACTATTACAACAATACAACATTTTTGTGGCCCTGATACATATTTTTGCCTAAAAAGCTCCATCGAGGGTTCTATTTGTTCATCACATGGTGCATCCAAGGGTGTTGCGACACATTGTCACGTCTCTGTCCTTCTACAATATGTAATATTTCTTGCCGGGTGGGGGTCGAACATTCCTCCTCGGCTCCCTGAATGCATGTTTCAATATTCGGAGACGACCTTACGTCACGTCTACAACTTCACGCTCACGTTCACACAGGACCACTGAACTCAACACGCACCCTTCAGAACCAGGTGGCACTTTATAGGAGCCTTGCTTGTGGGCGACTTGCAGCTGACAAATCATCGTGGATCTGACCACTTGTTTGTAGCAATGGACTGGGCTGACCGTGCTAGTTAGATTCCTGTGTTTGTGTGTGTGAGTGTATTTGTTATATGTATGGAATGAAGTTGGAAGAGTTGTCCTGTGATCATGTACAATGAGTATTTATTATGAAATCTATTGTTATTGGAAATAATTATTGCTACCATGCTTTTTTTCCAGGGATATCTGTATATATTTGTTAATATAATATTAAGGGCAGGGAGGAAATATGACGTATTGAATCATCCCTGCCGTTTTTTGGGCGGTGGTTAAATGAAGAATAAAGTGTGACATGTGATGAATGGTTGATATGAGAGATGAATAATAAAAAAAAGAAAGATGCTTAAGTGTTATTATGGAATCTTTTTTTTTTACTGGACATTTCTGTCCCCCCCACCACCCCTTTGTGGGTTTTCTCCGGGTACACCAGTTTCGTCATGCACTCCAAAGACATAGATACTAAATGTCTTTGCGTTTGAATGATTGTTTGTCTATATGTGCCCTGTGATTGGCTGGCGACCAGTCAAGGGTGTACCCCGTCTGTCGCCCGAATAAGCTGGGATAGGCTCCAGCATACCCCTGCCACCCTAGTGAGAATTAAGCGGCATAGAAAACGTACGGTTGATATATATATATATGACTTTTTTATGATAATGTTTTGTATTCAGGTATCACATTCAGTCATATTCAATTAATAGATGAGCTACTTTCCCATTTTTACCTTATTAAATAGCTAATAAAGTCATTCATTTAAACAGAAGCAATAATTTAAAGCTAGCTGTTTGTTTTTCTGAGATAAGATAACAAGCTAGCATGTGTTAGCATAAATTAACATAGCCAATACAATAACGTCATGAAACCTTACCTTCCACTATTCCCCCACATATTATCAGCATTTGGGACCAAATATGAGAAAAATACAGTACAGCGGTCAATTGTTTATCAGGAGGATAGGTTCCAAAATATCAACAAGTGAAAAACGCAAAGTAGTCAACTGTGTGTGACTTATTCTATATGTTTCAAGAATCTAAAAGCATCTGTCCTCACATTTCTGTCCGTTTTTTAAACACTCAAAAAAGTTCAAACATTCCTTTGAATTTTAACCGTCAAACTACAGGTTGGAGACAAGAATTTTTTATGTGACTCACCTGTAATCATCCCTTTTCGTCCTGGCGTCGTTCCTTTGTACTCTAGCGTTTTTGTATACTTGTTACAACATGTAACTGCAGTCCTTCCAACCAAAGATGCATTCAAAGTATTCCAAAATGGCGCCGTATAGCCGCTTAACTTCTGCATTCTTTCAGCAAGTCCAGAAGTCCAAACTTTTGTACCACAGTTAGCATCCTTCTCTGCCTTTTGGTAGCAAGCCATTTCGTCGAAATTGTGGGTTTTATCACGAAGAAAACTACAAACATACAGAAACTTCAAGCTAGCAAGAGACTGCAAGCTAGCAAGCCGTCAGAAGCGGAAGTCGGCATGGCCGCGCGAAGGAAATTGATTGACAATGCCATTCAGCCAATCAGGACGCAGAAGACAAAGGTGTGGAAACGATTGACTAGAGAGAGACTCAACTTCCCACAATGCAATTCTTCTTAAAGAACCAGACTCAACCGGTAACAGGAAGTAATACAAAATAGAAGCACTAAAAAGAAAGAGCAAATCCGCGAAAGATGAACCGCGACAGAGCGAGGAAGCACTGTACAGCCATCTACCTGTGCAGCGTGGGAGAAAGTTAGATGGTACGTTGAAGGACCTTCAAGCAAAGTGGGACAAAACAAAACAAACAACATGAACATGCAAAAACCGTGGGATTTCTAACTGTGCATGATTTATTTAATAATATAGTAGCCTAAAATATCTATTTACGTAATATTTTATTTACTATTTTTCTTGATTATTTATTTTAAACATTTTTTTCATTGCGCCTGGCGACTGGGGACACCTGCTCTATTATGACAGGAGGGTTGCTTGCAGTACCGAATACAAACCACTAGATGTCACCCACGTGCAGTATGATGTCATGTTTTTCTGCAGCCACATGTGTCTGACGTTGCAATAACCACAAAGAGCAATAACTTCATGCAGAAAAATAATTAATTCAACACAAAAAAAAGCAGGACGGATGGAATTATTCCAAATATATGACAACTCCCTCCCTCCTTTTGTTGACAAAGCTGACATGGAAAAGCAAACAGACACACGTCCGCCAATCAAACGTCCTGCTAGACGCCAGCCAGTTGCCTAGCAACCCATCCTCACTGCCATGGCGATGCTATTAAAGGCAACAACAAAGGGGGAAAAGGAGGGATGATATGCCTGGAAATGGAAGTGTGCAAAGACAAAAAAGATCTCTTTTTTTCTCTCTGTTTGGGACACATCCTGTCCATGCTTGGGACTATGTTCTGGTTTGAGACGATGAATATTTTTGTGAGGATTTAAACAGATTGTCTTGACAGTTGGTGGCTGTCTTTTTTGCTTCACTTTTAATTTATCCTCTCGGAATGATCACCTCTAAACCGTCAGAGGTTGTCTTTGTTATTGTTGTTGCTCTAGAAACAGTGTTCACTTTGGCTGTGTACTCTGTGTACCATCATGACTGAAGGCCTCATATTTAGATATCAGGGAAAAATATAATAAAAAATATAATTTTGGAAATTTTGTGCAATATTTTTTTTTCAAAAAGCCAATTTTGCAAGGCAAAAGTCAATATATTACAAGAAATAGTTGAAATTTTCTGACAAAAAATGTATTCTCAAAAGAAAAATTTTATTTTTCAATGAATATTTTACATAAACTATAATTATTAAACATAATCTTTTTTCTTTACATAATCACAACTGTATTTCCCTAACATTAAGACTTTTTCTCTAATAATTTGGCATCATTTTTTACATATTATTTTTATTTTTACATATTTTACATTATATTTTTTGGGCCCTCATACTTTTTTGTACAGTACGTTGTTTACCTTTTACAACACAATAATAGACAAATCAAATACATGCCGTAGAATTATGTAAAAAAAATACAGTATAAAGTAATTTGTTGGTATTTTTAATGCAAAAGAAAAACACGTGACTCAGTTTTTCATTTAATTTGAACACAAACTCTCCATCTGTCTGCTTTGTTTGCAACTTTATTGATCACTGACCAATCAGTAGTAATGCATTCCTGGGCTAGCAGTGGAAAAGACCCAGTCATGATGTCTGGAAGTCAGAGGGGGGAAAGAAAAACTGGAAAAAGGTTCAAGGCCAAATAGAAATCCTCCATACAACAAAACAAGTTGACGTTTTTCTTGTGTTTAAGAACGCAAGTACAAGTTCCTCAGCGTTCTGATCCAGTCCAATATTAGCGCTCGGCTTATTGTACACAGACAAGGTCAGAGGAGAAGGTCAAAGGTCATTGCACCAGCTCAGGATCCCTCTTGAAAGAAAACGCTGACAAAAAACACAGTCACAAAGCAGCTCTGCACAGGAGCTAATAGTTACTTCTATCTTTTTTTTTTTTTGCTGTTCTATTCTGTCCATAAAGTAAAGCTTTTCACAACCAGAAAGGTTTTTTCTTCTTTTGTACATTTATATAGTCACAAAACTTTGACAAACATTTACCTCAAATGACATCAAAGTAAAAAAAAAAAAGCCCAGATAACACAAGCAGGAAAAAATTCAACTCTTCTTTTATTTTCTTCTATTTCATTTTGTTGTGCTTTTTTTTTTGTTTGTTGGTCTTGTTTTTAAAATTACACCCATGCCTCATATTATCTGTTATTCATTGAGTGGAACCTCCAAAATCCAACACCCTCAAATCTTTTTTCACTTCAACTGCAGTTTTCTGGAAAAAAAAAAAAAAAATCTTGCAAATCAAGCAAATCTTGTAAAATTTTGGGGGGCAATTTTTGTGTCGCCATCACAGAAAAAAAACAGAGTAAGAAAGTGTGCTGATAACCATAGAACATGGAACACAGGAAGGTTGACATGGTGTATTTCTAATAATGCACAATAAGTAAGACATTCTGAAGGATAGTAGGATGCATGTTTTCAGACGATTGTCTTCAGAAGGTCAAAGGGCAATATGATTAACGCCCCTAATGAGTGTGATACAATTGTCAAAATGTGTTTGTAGATCAGTACTTCTCAAATAAGTAGTGGTCACTGCTGTAGATTGATTTATCACCTCATAATGTCCCCAAAAATCAAAGAAAAATGGAATTTATAACCTCAATAAAACAATAAATAATGTCTAACTGCCAACACTAGATCAGACGTCAACGGCGTAGCTTACCTTCCATCTTGGGAAGTCGTAAATCAATCAACGATGAGAGAAAACTTGTGTTACAAAACCTACCAACCACCACTAGGTGGCAGAATGCAGTACTATTACTATTGTTATGTTACATTTGGAGGTTCCACTGTCCTCCCAAAAAAGTTCCATGTTGTGGTGTGCAGTCGGGGTGTCACCAGACACTGAGGTCGCGAGACAAGAAAAATATGATGAAAAAATATATAAAGATATACGACAATATATCATTCATTTTTTACCGCTTATCCTCACGAGGGTTGCGGGGGGCGCTGGAGTCTATCCCAGCTGTCTTCGGGCGAGATCTGGTGTAATTTCGTAGTTTGGATAGTCATTTTCGAACTACCTCATGTGCAGTTAAAACAACAACTTTATATTGTTTCACAGGTATTGTTCGATGTTTTTCAACAAAATTGTAGGTGTAATAATAAATCGATATCGGCATGTAAGGCTTTTTAAGATGGTGATTGGACAGAAAATTGTCATTGCTGCACCCCTGTTTCTCAGCTTATTTATCAAAATGCTAGCACTTGCAATTTCTTTGGCTCCATGGTGGGTTATTTTGAAGCCGTGATCAAAAGAACAGCAGAGAATTGTGGTGTAACTGTGTTTGTTAGCAAATAACTACAGAGTCAACAGCTGATGACATTATAGATGAGCTGGGGGACAATGACTACAAGTATGTTTTGTGATTAAAACATTTTGTGTACCACATTTGTACACTAACTGAAAAATGTATGTGAACCGAGGCAGAACTTAAACTGAGGCATACGCTATCTGAGGTTTCACTGTAATATTAACAAGAAGTTTTCATTCATTTTCTTCTCTATCACGAGGGTCGCGGGGGGTGCTGGAGCCTATCCCAGCTGTCTTTCGGGCAAGCGGCGGGGTACTCCCTGGACTGGTGGCCAGCCAATCACAGGGCACATATAGACAAACAACCATTCACACTCACATTCATACCTATGGACAATTTGGAGTCGCCAATTTACCTAGCATGTTTTTTTTTAATGTGGGAGGAAACCGGAGTACCCGGAGAAAACCCACGCATGCACGGGGAGAACATTCAAACTCCACACAGAGATAACCGAGGGTGGAATTGAACCCTGGTCTCCTAGCTGTGAGGTCTACACGCTAAGCCCATGATAATATATCGACTCGTTTAATTTTTACTACATTATACTGATCTGCACTGTTCAGTGTGTATGCTAGCAGCCGTGCCTCCACCCACTCAGACAAAAAGACCGTATAACTCTTTATATGACTCTCAAAAGGGCTCCCTCTCTTCATGCCGTTGTTCTATGTTAACAAGAGTTAACCTCTTCTTGCCTGTTATTGTGTTATGAATACATTTATTTATGAAAATCCCGGGCCGGATCTTGTGACACCCCGAGTGTGAAGCTGCACTGCACCGTGGTGTACATTGATTGCTCTGACATGTTGAACATGACTTTGCGGAGGCTGGCAAAAACAATAACATGATGGAGCGCTGCCATGGAGAGAGAGAGAGCGACATCTAACCCCCCCGAGGGTGCCCGTGAGGCAGGAAACCAATTGTTTGTTGAGTCTCCTCCACGCCGACAATATGACGAGACTTGATGTGTGCTGCTTTTAAGACACTTGTATCTGCATTTACATACAAGTTATGTGAATTGTTATATTACTGATACGCTGAGAAGGCAAACGCATAATGGTATAGATTGGTATCAAGTGGCGGCACGCCGTATGTATTTACCAACTACAACGTTAAAATATAATCTAATCATATTAGATAAGACTACATCTCATATTGTGCCGCGCTCATGAAATTAAAAAATAAAATGATGAATAAAATCAATTAATTTTGGCGTGGGAGAATCAAACGCCAGCATCCTGTACCACAACGGTACAAGGTAAGTCAAATCAAACAGTACATAAATCATAATTAAAAATCCTAATGTGTGTGCCTGTTGTTATATTTGTTGATTTTAATCCAATATATAATACTCATCTATTTATATTTCGCAAATAGTATTACATAATTCATAAAAATATATTAAAATAGCTATCACTATAAAATAATGATACAACTAATATATTATTAAATAATAAACATAACCTTAAAAAGCTAGAGAAGCATGAATTATCTTCTTGTTTTCAGTTACCTAAGAAAGGTTTTTGTGTGTGACATCATTACCGATGGAGGGGTGGGAGGGAGGGGCTAGGGCGCCGGTGAGGGGGTCAGGAGGCGGGCTTTTTTTTTTTTTTTTTTGGACAACAAACTCAAGACACTGCAGCTCCTAACGTAAGCATACCTGACAGTTAGACTTCAAAGAAAGATTACAAACACATTTTAAATTAGCCCTTAATTGGAAAAAAAAAAAAAAGTCCAGAAATGTTATGAAAATCTAAAAAGGAGACAAAGTCTGCTTAAAGGGCCCGAGTGAGCCCTCCTGTTGGGTGGGATTTTCGATGTAGACCTCTCTTATTACACCTTCAACACCCTGATGTTCTCCTCGGAGAGAGAGAAGGCAGAGAAAAAGATAACGAGCAAGGAATAAAATGCTTTACTAAGTGATGTGGGGATAATACAGCACGTCGCTTGAGGGAGAAGAGCCACAGCACCTGAGGGACAAACAGGAGGAAGAGGAGGGAGGGAGGGAGGGAGGGAGGAAGCGGGAGTAGAGGAAGATGTCCTTCACTTGTCACCGATAAACGTTTGTCCTGCGTGCGGCTGTGCTGTCATCGTAAGTAGAGTCGGGGCAGGATTCAAGGGGAAAGGGTCAAAAATGGGATTAAGGGGTGGGGGGGCGGGGGTGGGGTCAGAAGGGCAAAAAGGCCAAAGGTCAGCCCTGTGTCTCTTTGCCGATGTCCCGATCTCGAAGTCCACTCTTGCTCATCTTCATCTCTGTGAGCTGGATGTAGCGCAGCACGTTGGTATCTGCCGTAGAGAAACATTCCTGTAAACTTCCTGTAAAGCAACAGTAAGCGAACCAGGTGTTCTGCTCAAAGGCGGCATATTCACTCTTTTCTTAGGAATTAGTTCATTAATGTGTACTGTTTTGCCTGATTATTATTATTATGTCAATACATAACATTACCATATGCAACGCTACCACGGCGTGAGACGGGTCCTGGCTGGTCCACCAGTACTGTAGCACACTATAGGTGAGTAACCGGTGATGTGGAGATGACAAACATGATGTTCTCCTCTATTATGAGCTAGCATGGCATCAGCATTATTGTGACAATGCTATTTTCAGGTCAATTATTACATAGTGTTGCTTTAATGTTATATACTGATTCATTCAATTTCATCAAATACTGTATATATGTATTTTTCATTTTACAACTTATATACTACAATAATATAATATGTATTATATGTATGTATAATATGTCATGTGTGTTAAATTAAACAATGTTAGAATAATAATGATTATTATTATTATTAGTAGTAGTATATGATTACGATTACAATATCATATCATTACGAAGGTAAAATTGCCATCTCAAAAAAGCCAAAAAACACCCCTGTTATCCAACATAATAATAATAATAATATTTAATTTAATTACATATATACATATATGTAATTAAATTTATATATATATATATATATATATATATATATATATATACATACATATTATTGTTGTATATAAGTTGTCAAATTAAAAATATATATATTTGATGAAATTAAATGAATCAGTATATTATATTAAAGCAAAACTAAGTAATAATTGACCTAAAAATAGCATTGTCACAATAACAATAATAATGATGATGATTATTATTCTTATTATTATTATAACAATGATCATAATAATGTCATTATTATTATTATTATTATTATTAACTGGTGAGTATTATGAATACTAAAAATTCCTAAATACTAAATAATACAAATAGCAAATAATAATAAATACTAATAATACTAAAAAATATTATTTAACTAATATTAAATGTTCTGCAAATAATATTAGAGCAAAAAGAAAACAAAACATATTCAATAAAAATAATACTGAATGACATGTTATACTTAAATAATGTAAATTCATATATACCATTTAAAAAATGAAAACTTATCAAGGGTATGCCAAATGTTTGTTATTAAGCTATAATTTGAAAAAACAAGCCAATAGATTGACAGGTTTGAATTCAAAATAAGGTTCCAATTCAGCAATTTTTTTCCACGTTTAGTAATTGAATAACACATTATCCTTAATTATTGGGTAAGAAATGAAAGAGGAGGTGAGCATCTATGCAGGCGGACAATTTATTTTCATTGCGGCCCACACTGGAGTTCTAATTGCCCTCACAGGTGCCGTTGTTGCTGTTAAATCATCGAACCATCACCCCCGCCCCCGCCAGCTCATTTTTACCTGTGGGCTCGCGGCTCTTGGCGTCTCTCAGGTAGCGTAGGGCACATTCATAGTCGCCCAGGTGGTAGAAGGCAATGCCGGCACGGTACATGGCCTTGAAGTGGTCTCTCTGGTGACTCAGAACCTTCAGGCAGTACTCCTTCACTCGTTCGTAGTTGACTAGCTCGGACTGCAACAGACAAGCTGCCACCAGCAGGGGGAGCAACAGAGAGAGAGGTGGTTCATTACTAAGAAGATACCTACAGAGGAAATCATCAATATGGCTGCCTTTGTAGAGACACAGTCCTTCCTCAGGGCAACAGTGAGCTGACTATAAATAGACAATAGTAATGTTGCACGAGCCAAAAAAAACATACAAAAGCAGCGTAAGCAGTTTTGGCCCCCCCCAGGCAGGAGAGCAATGTTCTCTGTATTCCAGTGCAAAGAGAAGCCATGTAGAAACAAGAGATCCATTGACTGAATGAATGAAGGCAAAAGGTGTTACTGTTCAGTACAAAATACATAAAAATATTTTGGGATCTCATCTCTGCTGTTAGGGGGGCATGGCGGTCGAGTGGTTAGCGCGCAGACCTCACAGCTAGGAGACCAGGGTTCAATTCCACCCTCGGCCATCTCTGTGTGGAGTTTGCATGTTCTCCCCGTGCATGTGTGGGCCAGCCAATCACAAGGCACATATAGACAAACAACCATTCACACTCACATTCATACCGATGGACAATTTGGAGTCGCTAATTAACCTAGCATGTTTTTGGAATGTTGGAGGAAACCGGAGTACCCGGAGAAAACCCACGTATGCACGGGGAGAACATGCAAACGGCACACAGAGATGGCCATGGGTGGAATTGAACCCATGTCTGCGTGCTAAACACTTGACCACCCTTGCGGTTGGGTTCTTTATTACTAATGGATACAAACTGACTGCATTTTAACACCGTTCCTTTAAAGCAAAAGACATGCTTTAATCTCCATATTACGATTAAGGGATTAATTGTGTCAATTGATGCTAATTAATCACATGATTTGTATACAAAATAGTTTTTTTGTCTGCTTGTCAACTTATCTGACCCTCTTTTCGACTTCGCTGCACAACTACCTAACGTCAGCAGGACTTGTTTTATCTTTGCAGTCTTCGATCCACGAAATGCATCTCGTAGCGTGCAACCCCCGCAGCATCCCCATCAGCTAATGCTCTGATTAACTTCATTACTAAAGACACACACAGCTTTTAGTCCACACAAGGTTTTAAATGACTGCTGCCCCCCCCCATGACTCAGATATCTTATATCGCTCATACCAATTGCGGGTTTTTTACTTTCAGCTTCATGCCCTTCAATCTCTCCTCATTTTGCCAATGTCGTAATCTTTTTCGTAATCTCCCCATTTTGTATTCCCTGCTCTTCATGCGTCATGCTTCCTTTTTAACCCTCCTCTCATCCTTTCCTCTCTCGTCTCCGTCTGCCCTTGACACACACACACAGACATCTCTGTGAACAACATGAGTCAGGACTATTAACCGGGAGGCAGGGTGAGTCAGGGAGCGTGAGACAGAGGTGGGAGGCGTACGAGGAATGAGGGTCCAGGGCTGCATTAAAATGAGAGAAGGGGGGAGATGAGAAATATGGACGAGAGATGAGAATCACACGAGTGTGTGCGGTGTGTGAGGGTTTTTGTTAAAAGCTGTTGTTGCTGCCCTACCTGTCGCTTTCCCCGTCAGTGTAGTAAGAGTGTGTGGACAAAAAGCAAGTGTGAGATGAGGTCAGCCAGGTCAACATGAACGGAATCCATCAAGGAGCTCAGCCAGGCACACAGTCGTGTTTCAGGCTTTATTTAAGATCACACTGAGCTACCTTGGTTTTTTTTTTTTTTTTTTCAAGATTGGACAAGGTTTCTAAACCCATCTTTTATGACCTTGACAATTCATGCTTTGATAGGATACTGGGACTAATAATAGTACACAAAAACAGTTCAGTTGTACACAACTTCCAGTACGACTAGAACTCATTCATTCATTTTCTACCGCTTTTTCCTCACAAGGGTCACAAGGTGTCACAAGGTATCCCAGCTGTCTTTGAGCGAGAGGCGGGGTACACCCTGGACTGGTGGCCAGCCAATCACAGGGCACATATAGACAAACAACCATTCACACTCACATTCATACCTATGGACAATTTGGAGTCGCCAATTAACCTAGCATGTTTTTGGAATGTGGGAGGAAACCGGAGTACCCGGAAGAAAACCCACGCATGCACGGAGAGAACATGCAAACTCCACACAGAGATGGCCGAGGGTGAAATTGAACCCTCGTCTCCTATCTGGCAACACAGGCTACTACTAAGATAATTGTGTCTTGCCTACAGTCAAACATGACGGTGGTAGTGTCACGGTCTGGGGCTGCATAAGTGCTGCCAGTATTGGGGATAAAACTAAGCAACTCTTCTGTTACTGTCTTTAATATTTTATTACTGTATTTTAGATATTCGGGCAAGAGACGGGGTACACACTGGACCGGTCGCCAGCCAATCACGGGGCACATATAGACAAACAACCATTCACACTCACATTCATACCTATGGACAATTTGGAGTCGCCAATTAACCTAGCATGTTTTTGGAATGTGGGAGGAAACCGGAGTACCCGGAGAGGACACACGCATGCACGGGGAGAACATGCAAACTCCACACAGAGAGGGACGAGGGTGGAATTGAACTCGGGTTTCCTTCCACTGTGCAGCCTCAATTCAAATCTATATGCCAATATTTTATATGAGAATTTAAAAGGATTATGCAAAAGACAAGGCAGCTGACGTCAATGCAACATATTAAAAAGCTTTCAGCAATGGGCACATCGTAGAAAACACATTTTTATCGTGGAGTTCATGACAATTTGGAGTCGCCAATTAACCTAGCGTGTTTTTGGAATGTGGGAGGAAACCAGAGTACCCGGAAAAAACCCACGCATGCACGGGGAGAACATGCAAACTCCCCTCAGAGATGGCCGAGGGTGGAATTGAACCCTGGTCTCCTAGCTGTGAGGTCTGCGCGCTAACCACTCGACCACCATGCGGCTCCATTTAGTTAATAATGGTTTGCAAAAATATATATATTTTTAATTTTTTTGTTTTTTTTTTAAGTTAGATCTTCCAGAATCTGCACCTATTCCAGCTGTATTTTCAGCTGTATAATGTTATTATATTGCAACAGACTGCACTGTACTGCGTTCTATCACATTGTTTCATATTGTATGGCAATGTAGTGTACTTGTATGTCATATCATCGAGCTAAAATATCCTCATTGTGTTATTACAGCGATTTTCAAAATATCCACTGAGTAGCACATAGTGGATTGTGCCGGTCAACCATGCAAGTGCATAATGCTGAATAATTCAGTATGGACATGAGGGAATGGACAGAGTCGATATCAAAGTGTTTTGGTGTTTGGTGGTCAATGCTGCATGCTGTTTTCGAGATGAAAATACTGGCCTGTTCTCTTATTTGTGGCACTTTGGGGCACAGTGGCAGATACCAATCATGTTTTTGTTTAACCGATACCTTCAACCGCATATCAATCTGTTGGGTCAACTCCTCCAAGCCTCTATACGGGAAGGCAAGATGGGTTTCAGGTTGAAATAAATCCAACACACCCTAATATACCGAAAACTGTGCTGCAGACTCTACTGGTATATTTGTCTTTTACAGCCGTCTTGCACACACCCATCCATCCTGCCCCTCATTAGTGGACATGAGCGTAGCTTTCAGGGGATTTTGTTACAGTCTGTACTGCCTAATGGCACGGAGGTTTCAGCAGTGAGTTGGCACAAACACAGAAGGCTAGGCTATATCTTACAGTACACACACACAGCAGCACACAAAAGGACAAACAATAACCGTATTTCCCTAAATACTGTAAGACTTATCCTTTCTTATCCTCACTAGGGTCGCATAGGTATGCTGGAGCCTATCCCAGCTGACTTTGGGCAAGAGGCGGGGTACACCCTGGACTGGTCGCCAGCCTATCCCAGTGGATATAAGATGACCCCTGATTTTCAAGTATTTTAAAAACAAAATCAAGCCTAAAAATAATGTTTTTAATATCGGTATAGGCCTCACAGCTAGGAGACCCGAGTTCAATCCCACCCTCGGCCATCTCTGTGTGGAGTTTGCATGTTCTCCCCATTTCTCCGGGTACTCCGGTTTCCTCCCACATTCCAAAAACATGCTAGGTTAATTGGTGACTCCAAATTGTCCATAGGTATGAATGTGAGTGTGAATGGTTGTTTGTCTATATGTGCCCTGTGATTGGCTGGCCACCAGTCCAGGGTGTACCCCACCTCTCGCCCCAAGTCAGCTGGGATAGGCTCCAGTACCCCCGCGACCCTCGTGACGAAAAGCGGTAGAAAATGAATGAATGAATGAATAAATGTCATTATTTTGACTTTTTAT
The DNA here is from genome assembly GCF_037039965.1 of Doryrhamphus excisus. Classification (NCBI taxonomy): domain Eukaryota; kingdom Metazoa; phylum Chordata; class Actinopteri; order Syngnathiformes; family Syngnathidae; genus Doryrhamphus; species Doryrhamphus excisus. The sequence goes on from NC_136364.1 coordinate 15,503,631, forward strand.
CTCATAATTTGGACTTTGTATCTCATAATTATGACTTTTTATCGCATAACTTCGACTTTATCTCATAATTTAGACTTTTTATCTCATAATTATGACTTCTTAATCTCATAATTGACTTTTTATCTCATAATTTTGACTTATCTCATAATTTTGACTTATCTCATAATTTTGACTTATCTCATAATTTCGACTTTTTATCTCATAATTATGACTTTTATCTGACTTTTTTTATCACCCCCCGCGACCCTCGTAAGAATAAGCGGTAGAAAATGAATGAATGAATATTTCCAGTCATCACAGTTATCTTAAAATTAGCATCATAACTCCTCTGTTTGAACTTTTTAGGTCAATGGTGTACGTGAGTGACAGGAAGAAAAGCTTGAGGAAGTCGTATATAGAACACCACAATTTTTTCAAACTTATTTTTTCTAATATTCGGTTCAGTATGGTAGCATAACAAATCCACAGATGAAAAATTGCATTTAATACCATTACACTACAGCCACACTATAGGTGGTGATAATGTAGATTATGCTGCTTGCATAATAAAGATAAAGAAGAAGGCATCAAGGTTTCCACAAAAACAAACACACAGGTTGGATAAGATTCATGAGTCTCAAAAAAATAAAAATCTGAAAAGTCCACCCTCCCCAAAAAAAAACAAGCGTGCATGCACAAGTGATGACTGGCCCAATGAGCCCTGTTGGTCCATTAGGCAGATGGATGGCACGCCGGAGAAAGTGGAGTGTGGTGAGATGCATTAAGGGTGTGATAATGACATACAATACAGGACCACTGGATCAGGTGGGGGCACACACACACACACACACACACACACACACACACACACACACACACACACACACACACACAAACGACCGAAGCCTCATTAAAAACAGCATTTCACATCAGTGAAATGACACCCTGAACAATAATTGCAGCCAGTGTGGCGCCATCCGAGTGGCTCTTTTAGTCCAAGACGCTCATCAATGTTTCCGAGTACACCTTCAAAATGTTCTGAGCAAAAACAATCGTATTTTCCGAAGCTTTCCCGAGCCCACTATGTGTGGCAGTAAACAACACGCCCTGCCTGAACTTCATATCCGGCATCTGTAAAGCTGATGTTCACAGCAGTCTCGTACACAGTAGCCGTTTTACTAATACATTATTTTCCTACAAAAGAGCTGTGAAGTGACGCTAAAAATGACACTGACATTGCAAAATGAGTAATATTAGCCATATTTTTATGGCATAAACTTTTTAATTTTTTTATTTTCATTATTACAATTAAAATGATTAACTGATTTGTGATGTAGTGTGTGTATTTTGTTGTCACACTTCAATGTTTGGGATCATCAAATGTAAATTAAAGATTAGTTCATGACAACACAACTGAACACAAAATTTTTACAATTTTAAAAAAGTTTTAAAATGAAACTTTTTATTATTAAGGGAGAAAATAAATCCAAACCTACATGGCTTTGTGTGGAAAAGTGATTGCCCCCCACTTCTCAAAGGTTATAAATCCTATTTCTAGCTATATGACTTTTTATCTCATAATTTCGACATTCTTATCTCATATTTTTTTTTGTTTTTATCTCATAATTTTGACTTTTTATCTCATAAATATGACTTTTTAGCACATAATTTAGATTTTTTTATCTCATACTTTAGACTCTCCATCGAAAAATGTAGACTTTTTATCTCAGAATTATGACTTTTTATCGCATAACTTCGACTTTATCTCATAATTTAGACTTTTTAGGTCATGCTTTACTCTTTATCCACAAATTGTGACTTTTTATCTCATAATTTCGACATTCTTATCTCATAATTTTTTGTTTTTATTGCATTATTTTGACTTTTTATCTCATAAATATGACTTTTTATCACATAATTATGACTTTTTATCGCATATCTTTCTATATCTTTGGGACTCCAGCAAACTATAGTGAGAGCCATTATCTACAAATGGCGAATACATGCAACAATAGTGAACCTTCCCGGGAGTAACCGGCCAAATAAAATTACCCCATGAACGCAGCAACAACTCATCCGAGGGGTCACAAAAGACCCCACAACAACATCATTTTGTGTTCAGTTGTGATGCATCAGATTACAATTGAATGCATCACATAATCAGTTCACAGTTCCACATGTCCAAAAGGAGTAGGAAGAAGCAAAGCTTATTAAATCCTACCCCTCCATCTGGTACTTTTACAATCAGTAACTGTTACATTTGTTCACTTCCTGCTTTCCAAATATAATTAAATTTTTTTTGTCACGTACTGAATTACGAGGTAATATGACCATCCAATGACATAATGGGTACCATAGTAAGTGTCAATATAGTGATATATATAGCACATCATGACTGGTTCAAGACTCTTCATCCTTGTATTTAGCAAACATCAACTGCTTGTATTGTTTCTTGAATTGGCTTATCGTTATTTATGAAAGATAAAGAAAAAAAACAGTAGCAATTTTTACACGAGCATCAGATCAATAACTGACGGTTCAAGCCCGCCATTACAACGCCAACAATTGAGGAATAATGTTGTGAGGTCATTTCTCGAGACGATATATTCGATACGCTTTGCTTTTAATTAGAAATGTAGCGTTTTTACGATGAAAGAAGACGACTAATGAGATGTGACGCCGCACAAAAAGAAGGTGCGGCGCCGCCGACGACGAGGCAGGGAGATTCGTCTTAATGAGGAACCTGATGTGAGAGCGCCGGTACGGAAGAATGAGCCGAGGTTTTAATGGGATGCTGCAACGCTGGCTGAGTTTGGGGGGGGGGGGGGGTTGTAATAATTGTTAAAAGCTTGAGGTGGACAAAACACAGGAGAATGTATTCAATGGGAATAAACCTCGCTCGGCGTCGTGGATGACTGCATGACCGTACGACTACCTTTCCGTGCTCATGCAAAGAGGTTGAGGAACACTTGAGGAACCCCGACGGGTAGCCTGAAGCATCATGTCGCCTTGTATTCATTAAAAGGCAAGCACAGCTGAAGCCGAAACAAGAGAGACAAGCGGTGAAAGATTGAGGCAATGAAGGAACAAAATCCATTAACAGAAAAGGAAAAAAAAATCCCCACGGAGGAAAGAAGTGTGATTATTTTCCTATTTTGCTCGTTTCCTTTTTCGTACATGAAGCCTGGAATCATCTCACCAGGCGTGACATCACAATCCAGCTCATTTTAAGGCACTCCTGGCCCCGGTGATTAGTACGCTGTCCATCACTTTGTAATTAGTTCTGCAGGAAGATACCACCGAGAGAGAGAGAGCCATCACTCGTCTGGCAGCAGGCCTTCATTTCCTCACACATTCGTGTTGCATTTGTGGTCCGTGGTACATCCTCTCCAACACAACACAACACAAGTAGCCAATCCAATATGTTAACATTTATAATGCTTTAAAATGGACAAAGGAACCGCGCAAAATTACATTCATTAATTCATTCATTTTCTACCGCTTTTTCCTCACGAGGGTCGCGGGGGTGCTGGAGCCTATCCCAGCTGTCTTCGGGCGAGAGGCGGGGTACACCCTGGACTGGTGGCCAGCCAATCACAATCACACATATAGACAAACAACCATTCACACTAACATTCATACCTATGGACAATTTGGAGTCGCCAATTAACCTAGCATGTTTTTGGAATGTGGGAGGAAACCGGAGTACCCGGAGAAAACCCACGCATGCACGGGGAGAACATGCTAACTCCACTGGAATTGAACTCAGGTCTTCTAGCTGTGAGGCTTGCGTGCTAACCACTTATCCGCCGTGCAAAAAGTGCATTCATTCATTTTTTAGAGCTTATCATCACAAGGGTCGCGGGGTGGTGCTGGAGCCTATCCCAGCTGTCTTTCGGGCAAGAGGCGGGGTACACCCTGGACGGGTGGCCAGCCAATCACAGGGCACATATAGACAAACAACCATTCACACTCACATGCAAACTCCACACAGAGATGGCCGAGGGTGGAATCGAACTCTGGTCCTCCTAGCTGTGAGGTTTGCGCGCTAACCACTCGATCCGCTGTGCCACCCAAGCAAAATTACATCTCAAAAATATTTTTTTTTTGGAACAAAACACAATTTGACGTCACAGCTCTCGGACAGAACCGCAGGCCAGCTAAGAATAGCTCCACTCCCAAAGCAATGCCGTTCGTTGTCATAAAACTCACTTCATCATAACTGCCACAACTCGGAATCATCGTACAGCTGACACGTTTTGCCACAGAGATTTTTGGAGACTTTGTAAGGAAAAATGGAATACTCACTCTACAAATGCCATAACTGCCTTAACCAAAAAGCCCTATTATTACATAATTACACATATCCCACATACATTTTCACTTACTTCCACAAAACAACAGCACATTTGTGCTAGGACTACGTTAAAAAGCCATAGCATTTCAGTATGTGGAATCAAACTATGGAATGGATTGAGTAAGGAACTCAAACAATGCACAACGATGAGCCAATTCAAGAAACAATACAAGCAGTTGATGTTTGCTAAATACAAGGATGAAGAGTCTTGAACCAGTCATGATGTGCTATATATATCACTATATTGACACTTACTATGGTACCCATTATGTCATTGGATGGTCATATCACCTCGTACTTCGGTATGTGACAAAAAAAAAAAAAAACTTAAACTATATTAGGAAAGCAGGAAGTGAACAAATGTAACAGTTACTGATTGTAAAAGTACCAAATAGAGGGGTAGGATTTAATAAGCTTTGCTTCTTCCTACTCCTTTTGGACATGTGGAACTGTGAACTGATTATGTGATGCATTCAATTGTAATCTGATGCAAATATCAGTCAAGTACATCACAACTGAACACAAAATGATGTTCTTGTGGGGTCTTTTGTGACCTCTCCGAGGATCTGTTGCTGCGTTCATGGGGTCATTTTATTTGGCCAGTTACTCCTGGGAAGGTTCACTATTGTTGCATGTAGTATTCGTCATTTGTAGATAATGGCTCTCACTATAGTTTGCTGGAGTCCCAATGATATAGAAAGATATGCAATAAAAAGTCATAATTATGAGAAAAAAAGTCAAGATTATGAGATAAAAAGTCACAATTTGGGGATAAAGAGTCTAAAACATGAGCTAAAAAGTCAAAATTATGAGATAAAGTCGAAGTTATGCGATAAAAAGTCATAATTCTGAGATAAAAAGTCTACATTTTTCGATAGAGAGTCTAAAGAGATGAGATAAAAAATCTAAATTATGTGATATATATATATCACTATATTGACACTTACTATGGTACCCATTATGTCATTAGATGGTCATATCACCTCGTACTTTGGTACGTGACAAAAATTAAATTGAAAAAAACTTAAACTATATTAGGAAAGCAGGAAGTGAACAAATGTAACAGTTACTGATTGTAAAGGTACCAGATGGAGGGGTAGGATTTAATAAGCTTTGCTTCTTCCTACTCCTTTTGGACATGTGGAACTGTGAACTGATTATGTGATGCATTCAATTGTAATCTGATGCATGTTCAAATGAAATTAAACCATTACCGTTACCAAAGACCAAATGCCAAACTACAACAAACCAACAATAGTATGCCTCACAGTGAACCTAGTGGTGGTAAACTATATCTGTATCCACAGCTGCTCTAGGGTAAACTGACAAAAACGTGCTTGCCGATTTATCTCTCGTCTCCGACAAACCAAAAGAGTGTCACAATAACAGTGACGGAGATGAAGGAAGTGAGGATTGAACCAGCAGCCTTACGGTTGGTGAGTCAGTGCCGCCGGCAGGACTAATACTGCCGACAAGAGTTCATGTAATTGTGAAAAAATCAAAATCAAAAATCGAAAAATTGTCAAGAGGTAAGACTAAAAATAAAGCTGTCATCAATCTGCAGCACTCTTAAAATAGTTGCTGACTCAGGATTAATGTTCATCTCCTTAAATATTTATACGAGCGAGGAAGTGGCTCATCATTGATACCGCTAATGCTTTCCTCTGGTGGGGCTTTCAGTACATAGAATGCCAAGACTCCACACTAACTTTTTCAACTGGGAACACAATAGCAGCTAACTTAACATTTTAGGAGCGCAAGCAGAAAATGTGGGGGCGCACACCAAAATCATGTTAGCATGTACCCCATGAACGTGACAGCCATATATAGTCATAGCTTTTGGTAACTTCTCTAACTTTTTATTTCATAGTTTTGACATTTTATCTCATAATTATGACTTTTTATCTAAGTATGAGTTTTTATGGAATCAACTTTTTATCTATATGACTTTTTATCTCATAATTTCGGCATTCTTATCTCATAATTGTTAGTTTGTATCTCATAATTTAGACTTTTTATCTCATACTTTAGACTCTCTATCAAAAAATGTTGACTTTTTATTTCATAATTTTGACTTTTTATCTCATAATTATGACTTTTTATCGCATAACTTCGACTTTATCTCATAACTTTTTATGACTCTATGTAAAAATTGTGACTTTTTATCTTATAATTATGACTTTTATTGCATAACTTTTATTTTATCTCATAATTTTGACTTCTTTTCTCACACTTTAGACTCTTTATCTAAAAATTGTGACTTTTTATCTCATAATTTCGACTTTTTATCACATAACTTTGACTTTATCTCATAATTATGACTTTTTAATCTCATCATTTTGAGTTTTTATCTCATAATTTTGATTTATGTCATACTTTTGACATTTTATCTCATAATTATGACTTTTTATCTCATAATTTTGGCATTCTTATGTCATCATTTTGAGTTTTTATCTCATAAGTTTGACTTTTTATCTCATAATTATGACTCTATCTAAAAATTGTGACTTTTTATCGCATAAACTTTGACTTTATCTCATAATTTAGAGTTTTTATCTCCTAATTTTGATTTATGTCATAATTTTGACATTTTATCTCATAATTATGACTTTTTATCTCATAATTTTGGCATTCTTATGTCATCATTTTGACTTGGTAGCTCATAATTATGAGTTTTTATGTCATTATTTTGACTTTTTAATCTCATAATTTTGACCTATGTCATAATTTTGACATTTTATCTCATAATTATGACCTTTTATCTCATAATTTTGGCATTCTTATCTCATAATTATTACTTTTTATGTCATTATTTTGACTTTTTATCTCATAATTTTGGAATTCTTATGTCATCATTTTGACTTTTTATCTCATAATTTTGACATTCTTATGTCATCATTTTGACTTTTTATCTCATTATTATGACTTACTATTGGGTTTTTTTAGTGGCAGAAATGGGCTTCCATAAAATATTGATCTGAAATCAGAAGATAACATCAACACCAAGCAAGCAGGAGGGTTTGGAGTTGGCTGAGCCAAGTAGTCCAAAATGGACACCGGTGATCTCAGGAAGTAACCCCTGTGAAAAGTGGAAATCTACTGTAGTCTGTTTCCTGTCCAACAGCTAAAAGAGCTCGATCATATTATGAGTGAAAGCAGGCACTCAAACAGCACATAAGTGCAGTTTAATAAAGCATTGAAAAGCCTTTTTATTGAGGTCATCTGTTTGCTGGGCCATTATCTGACTGCTGCTGATGTCGTATGTGAACGCAACGCACTCTCCGTCGTTGCGCTGCCACATGCCACACCAACCTCAACCAACAGCGCCTCTGCTGGTTGCAGCCAGGAAATACAGTCCATTATGCTGAACCACCCTAAGACCCGCCAATCAATTCAAGCAAATACTCCAACCGTCTTCTATTTGAAAGGAATCAAACCGTAGGAAGAAGGCTGTTTTTAGTCCATATGTATGTGCTGTATGAAGCGTGGACCCGAGTCTGTAAATTGTCACTGTCAACTGCCAGCAAGCGTGACGAGGCGTTCACTGACAGGCTGGCACAATCTGTGCTGGGAAAAGATATTGGGATTCTTATTTTTGAATAAATGCGCAGCTGTGTGTCTGTGAATATAAAACAGCCAGTTGGTTTATTGCGCAACCTCGACTGCAGCACACGGGGTGTTGGATACGTCAAATAGCGTTTAGCAGACGGTCATTAGTGACAGCTTGCATAGGTGGAATATGGTTTCTCTTTGATGGCTATTAATAAACTATTGTGGCAAGGAGCTCATGTTTGTTTGTGCAAAATGTCTAAAAAGCATAATAGAATACAACACACACTAAGTCAATAAGAAAGATATTATTTTGGACATTTCTATTTCTCTCTGTTTTTGCCCCAAACTCTCCCCACTGATCACTTCATTTTGTATTTTTGTATTTGTGTAGAATGTTATATTTATTACATTAATGCTGCAATTAATATCTCTATTCAATTAAGTCTACAAAAACAAATATGGCCCCAATCATAAAACAATGGAATTAAGAGCTACGGCTGTAGGTAACCTCCTGATGAAGCTTTATTTATCTATATTTGAATTATTATTATGAGTATCACACTTTCTCATGCACTTCAAATGATAACGGTAATAGTTTTATTTCATTTGAACATGCATCAGATTACAATTGAATGCATCACATAATCAGTTCACAGTTCCACATGTCCAATAGGAGTAGGAAGAAGCAAAGCTTATTAAATCCTACCCCTCCATCTGGTACTTTTACAATCAGTAACTGTTACATTTGTTCACTTCCTGCTTTCCTAATAGTTTCAGGGGTTTTTTTCATTTTAATGTATTTATTTATTTTTGTCACATACCGAAGTATGAGGTAATATGACCATACAAAAAAGCAAAAGATGACTATGAGACAATTTATTTTATTTAACATCTAAATTGGATGCACAACTTGTAAGTATTGGACCATGTCATTCAGGAGAAACTCTTGATAATGGTAATGGTTTTATTTCATTTGAACATGCATCAGATTACAATTGAATGCATCACATAATCAGTTCACAGTTCCACATGTCCAAAAGGAGTAGGAAGAAGCAAAGCTTATTAAATCCTACCCCTCCATCTGGTACTTTTACAATCAGTAACTGTTACATTTGTTCACTTCCTGCTTTCCTAATATAGTTTAAGGGTTTTTTGGGGGGGTTTTTTATCACATACCGAAGTACGAGGTGATATGACCATACAAGTTCTAGTTTCTCCCAGTATCTGAGAAAAAAAAAACACTTTTCACATTTCTAAAGTATGACATTAAACATGACTTCTATAAAGAAAACAACATATTATAAATTATACTTAACAGGCCATCTCACCCTTGACCTTTTGTACCTAACACATGATGATGACGATGTGTTACTATAGCTTTAAGAATTCCACTAAACACAATGATGATAAGGTTTGTCGTGGCCTACATCCAGAAGATATAATTTAAATTCTGTCAGTCAAAGTGACGCAAGCTAACATTTCTTTGCCAGGCTTTACATGCTTACACATACTGAGCGACACACATGACATTTATTTCATCCGCCGATGCATTACTGAAGAGTCAGCCAATGAGAGTCACGGTGAGGGGATTAACCAAGTTATTACGAGCTGTTTTATTTCATAAATTGGGCCAAATTGTTACAATATATATAGGAATATACTGTTACTCTAACCACATTAACATGTATTATCACCATGACTCTTTAGAGCAGGGGTCTCAAACTCAATTTACTTGGGGGCCACTGGAGCTAGGGTCTGGGCAAGGCTGGGCCGCATCAGGTTTTCCAAAAATAAAAAACGCATTTATTAAAAACAGAAAAATATACAAACTTTTTCAGTGCTTTGGTTCCGATTTTCTACAATAAAAGCTCTGATAAAACATTCCACTGTTCTCAAATATCTTAATTGAATAAGATGAAAAATAAATAAACAAATCAAGAATAAAGAAAATCAATCAATCAATCAGTAATAAATAAATATAATAATAATAATAAAACAGCAAATAATAAAAACTTAAGAAATCACATATAGTTGGTGGGTAGACAAATTATTTTTTTCAGATTAAAATGAACAAAGCATTATTAGAGCCCTGTAGACATGACAAAACACGACTATAGTCACATTTATACTCTTTTTATTTACAACATATTGCGCAACTGCAGGGTCTTGTGACACGTGCTAACTCGCAAACTAGACAGCTAGCGACTTAAAAAGTAGCCTTCAAGTTATTTCCTTTAAACTTAAATAGCAAAAAACTTACCACTTCCACACGGATAGGGAGGATAACTATTAACAGTTATTTAACCTTTACCATGAACATTAATCAAACTTAATCATTTTTTCTGGGTACATGATACCATACAGCATCCATATCAAACTTGCGCGGGCCGCACTAACATTAAACTTTCATATCAAGGCGGGGGCCTCAAACTAGTGGCCCGCGGGCCGCGTGTTTGAGACCCCTGCTTTAGAGGTCATGATGGTTTCCCTTCCTCCCCTGGTCTGATACACTAATCCCATCATGTTCAATGAATGTGTCCAGTTGGCTTTTCCGTCTTATTTTAGCCCCCTTATGTCCCTTCCCTCATTCTCCGCATCTTAATATGGAGGGAGGTGGTGAAGATGGGACTGGAGCATCATACAGTGAGAGTACAGTAGCGGGAGCGCCGGTCATGACCGTGCCATCTGCAGCCCTGGCACAGAAGCTTTCCATCATGCTGTAAGGCAGACAGACGCATGGACAAAACCTGGCCCATCCGGCCCGACTTGCTTTACCCCGTTCATACCCCAACCTCCTTTTCATCATTAGCCACGTATACATGGACGCTAATATTCCAATTGCATTTGGTTTATTTGCTGAAATGGAAAAAAAATAACCTTTGTATACACCTCATTCCAATCCGAATGAATATATAATCGGATTCACAGGGGTGGAATATTCCTTTCCCCAATCCGATTGAGGTATCTTGTACCCGCTCAAACGGAAAGTTGTCAGGGTGTGTTCTTCTTTGTGGTGTTTTTCTTCTTCTGTTGTTTATTGGAGGCTGCACAGCGGTCGTGTGGTTAGCGCGCAGGCCTCACAGCTAGGAGACCAGGGTTCAATTCCACCCTCGGCCATCTCTGTGTGGAGTTTGCATGTTCTCCCTGTGCATGCGTGGGTTTTCTCCGGTTTCCTCCCACATTCCAAAAACATGCTAGGTTAATTGGCGACTCCAAATTGTCCATAGGTATGAATGTGAGTGTGAATGGTTGTTTGTTTATATGTGCCCTGTGATTGGCTGGCGACCAGTCCAGGGTGTACCCTGCCTCTCGCCCGAAGACAGCTGGGATAGGCTCCAGCACCCACCGCGACCCTCGTGAGGATAAGCGGTAGAAAATGAATGAATGTTGTTTATTGGTGGTTGGCAAGCAGCTTTCGTGTGCATTACCGCCATCTGTGGAACAGAATCTAAACACTTCTATACTTATATATAGAAAATACATATCTATATAAAACATGTGTCGAGTTTAATTATAAAATATTAGCAAGATTTAATTTTATATAGGTGTGTTCTTTCAGCGCATGCTCAAATATGACATAACACGCAGCTCGAGACGTTGTTTGGTTTTAAAAATGGAGGCGAGCAATCGGCACAGGACTGCTGCGGAAAGTTTGTTTTTGATCCAAACTAAATTTCCAGACTGGAACAAACGAAAAACTGACAATATGGAGTTATTCCAACAAGTGAAAGAAAAACTCGAGGGAGTCGGTATCACATGACATTGATGTTTACGCTTTACTGCGTATGCCCCATTGACTATTCTGGTTGATTATAGCGGCGCATGTAGACACGCGATTGGAATATTACTTTGCATGGATACTTCGGAAAAGTCATTCGGAAAGATTCTATTCGGAAAGATGAAAAACTCCTCATGTAAACGTGGCTAGTGTTTCTTCTTCTCTTAGCTCATGAGCTGTCCCAGTGAGGGAGCTGTCTGGAGATGAAAGGGAGGGTTTTTTTCTGCTTATGCATGTATGTGCCAGCATAAGGTGGACTGTAGCAGCAGATTGTGGAGGACTGGTGTTACACATGCAAAAAAGAAAAAAAAAACGCCAGGTGTATCCTCAAGGCTGCTACTGTGTATTGTTAGCATCTCACAGCAGTTCCTATTTAATTGCATGATGGTGCAAACAGATGTTTTGTTATGTCAGGGTTTGAAAGGTTCACTAATGACCTCTACAGAGCCTTGAAGCAAATACTGTAAGTGCTAACAGCAGTAATAGCACTTACAATAGCAGTAATATGGATAATACTTTAATTTATCTGAGATGATTTTTACACTTAAAATGCGACTTCAAATATGAACTGATTGAAATTATTGTAGCTATAAATGCTAGATACCCATTACTGTCATCATTATGCAAACAGATCAAAAGAGAAAAAAAAGATGTTTTCTTTCTCATGTTACGAAACAAACCATTCCAATAAGCCCATTCTGCGAGCGTCGCTCCCCATGACTCATTCCCGGATCCGGGCAGTCAGGAGGAACAAAGGAAGATTTGAGGCGAGAGATCAGAGTGAGCGGAAGTTGGAGAAAGTCTGTCTTGCTTCAATTTGTGATGACACGGCTACATTTTGTGTTTTATTACAATCAAACAATACCACCCACAGGGTTTCCCCCCCGAGGATTTATTGAAGCTGTGGCGGTGCGCTGCATGGGAGGCGGACTACCGCCTCTGCGTGGTGGTGCTGCTGCTGCATCAATATCTTTTTTTTATATATTTAAATTTACCGTCAATAATAATGTCAATATTTTTGCACATCATTCAGTTCACAATTCAAATCATTAATTCATTTTCTACCGGTTATCCTCACAAGGGTTGCTGGAGCCTATCCCAGCTGTCTTCAGGCGAGAGGCGGGGTACACCCTGGACTGGTGGCCAGCCAATCACAGGGCACATATAGACAAACAACCATTCACACTCACATTCATACCTATGGACAATTTGGAGTCACCAATTAACCTAGCATGTTTTTGGAATGTGGGAGGAAACCGGAGTACCCGGAGAACATGCAAACTCCACACAGAGATGGCCGAGGGTGGAATTGAACTCGTGCAGCCTCAATTCAAATATATATGCCAATACATTATATGAGAGATTAAAAGGATTATGCAAAAGACAAGGCAGCTGACGTCAATGCATCATATTAAAAAGCTTTCAGCAATGGGCATATAAAAAAAAACACATTTTTATCGTGGAGTTCATTACTTTTTTGAATGACATCTACAAAGTGACAGTTATGATGTGGGTGCCAAGAGACCCCCCACTGCCCTCGCAATCACCATAATGGGACCCCTAATACACATGTAGTATATACTGTATATCCATTCATACACGCCTACAGGAGATACAGTATGCATGCTGGGTTTTTTTGGCTTAAAACTGCACCGAACATGCTCTCTTCCATTGTGCAGTTGCATCATTACCTCTTTATGCTTCTGACACAATGTAAAAGACGTATTTAAGTCGAGTCTAGTGAAAATGCTCGATATTTCTCATCGGGAAGTGGAAGATAAAACAAATTGCACAAATGTAGGTTGGTGGGCACGCACAGACATTCTAAAAGACAAACTATAAACTAAAACAATAAGGCAATGCAAATATACCATCGGAGTCCACATACAAACACACTGTTAAAATACCTCCAATGTGACTTGGAAGTGAAAATGGCCATCAGGAGTCAAGATGAGCAAGGAAATGAAGCACTGAGCGAAGGCTACGAGGGGCACTAATAACTACAACAAGAGGGACAAGGCCCAGCGATGGTTGCTATGGTAAATATGGCCCCCTGTCGTGCGTATGGCACTCCCCTCCCCCCCTCTTCTTCCTCTTCCACTGCTCTTCGTTTTTCCTCCCCTACATGTTACTGACCGTTTCGCCTCTTTTTAAATCTCCTTCCCTCCACCCCCCCCCCCCCATACTTCATTTATGCCACAGTGGCCTCACTAAAGGAGACCTTCAGCGCAGATACTAACTACTAACTAGAGCATCTGTCATGTACACACACACACACACACACACACACATATGCAATCTCCCCACCGGTAGTGATGTCTTATATGTGATGGTATGTAAAGAGACCCCTCCCTGACAGCGCTCCATTCATTTTCAATGGGAAAAATGTCACCGAAAATATTGAATGACGGAAAATGTTGCAATTTTTAGAAAAGTCCCGATAACCTACATGTCCACAATGAGCTGAATATTTTGATGTTGGAATGGTTGGTAAGAAAATTGGGAGTCGGTTCCAAAACTGTGATATATGTTTCAATGTTAATAAATAGAAGATTTTCATAGTTTCATACATTTTTTTAACATTATAAGAGCCCTGTAGACATGAAATACCACTCTACAGTGACATAAATACTCCTATTATTCATTTGTTTACCTCAACTCTTATGCTGCTAGCTCCCAAGCTAGCAAGCTAACAAGCTGGAAAGCTACCTACTAACTAAGCATCCGTCCTCTATTGACTGGTCGCCTGCCAATCAAAGGGGACATATGCCGTTGATTTGGTCGTTGATTAACCTAGCATGCATGTTTATGGAATGTGGCAGGAGTACCCGGATATAACCCCCACACACGCACAGGGGAGAACATGCCAACTCCGCAAAAAGATACCCAAGCAAAGATCCCAAACCAGACATTCCCATCTCCTGACTGTGTGGCCAACATGCTAACCACTCGACCACGAACTCATCAGTTTTGCCTCCAAATAAGAAGCCAAAAATGCACCACTTCCACACAGAATGGGAGGAGAACTTTGCTCACTCTGTTATGTGTATTTCTGAAAAACTGGGATATAGCGAGGAAATGAAAATGAACCGAAATATTGCGAGGGAAATTTGTAATTTGAAATTGGACAATGATTGAAATGTATAAATAAGTTGGACCGAGAATCAAACCAGCAACCATCAGGTTGGGAATACTGTGAAAAATGGTGTACAATTTTATGTTTGTGTGTGTTACATCAGCGTTTTCAGGAGCAGGAAGAGGCGGGAAAAATAGTATTTGTATGTTTTGACTGTATGTATTTTTTTCCCCTCAACAACAATCTTGGGCATATAGTCTTAAATTTGGGGTCTACATAATAATACATGCAAACTAAACAAGTTTTATTTGTGAAAATGTATTTACATTTTGTACTATTTGTTGTTATTATCATAATCATAGCAGATAAAGAGCAAATAAGACTTCTATGTAGCATCACTACTGTATCTGCTGTTACCCTCACATGACTTACTGCACAGCCTTGCCATTGAACATGCAACCTTACATCATCCATTTGCCACCTCACAACCTATGAGAAATATTTCAACTACACAACGACACGAGGACGCCATCATTGGACATATCTAGCCTGCTTTTAATCATCTAAGGCACCAACGCAGCTTAGAGAAACACCAAATCTATGCATGGTGGGGTAAATGGCTTGCAGCGTCCATACTGTACATTAAACGCCGGAAGTAGTTCCCAAAGGTTGTACACCACAATATGCTATTTTACTTTAAAAATACAAATAGACAGTGTGGACATTGAAAAGGTGAACGAAAATAAATTTCTGGGGATCACAATAGATGAAAATATGAGCTGGAAAGCTCATATTACAAATATACAACATAAGATGGCCAGAAATATTTCAGTATTGAACAAAGCAAAATTTGTTCTCAATCAGAAATCACTCCACACTCTTTATTGCTCTCTGGTTCTACCATATCTTACTTATTGTGTGGAAATATGGGGTAATAACTATAAAAGCAATCTTTACTCGCGAAATGTACTGCAAAAAAGGTCAGTAAGGATAATTCATAATGCCGCCTTCAGAGAACATACTAACTCCTTATTTCTAAAATCACAAATACTTCAACTTGCTGATATAGTTCATCTTCAAATAACCAATACTTCTCTACAGGAGAGGAGAAATATGATCTCAGGGAAGTACTAAATTTGAAACACTTATATGCTAGGACTATGTTAAAAAGCCATAGCATTTCAGTATGTGCAATCAAACTATGGGATGGATTAAGTAAGGAACTCAAACAATGCACAACGATGAGCCAATTCAAGAAACAATACAAGCAGTTGATGTTTGCTAAATACAAGGATGAAGAGTCTTGAACCAGTCATGATGTGCTATATATATCACTATATTGACACTTACTATGGTACCCATTATGTCATTGGATGGTCATTGTATATCACCTCGTACTTCGGTACAAGGCACATTATTAAAAAAAAACAAAAAAAAACCTTAAACTGTATTATGGAAAGCAGGAAGTGAACAAATGTAACAGTTACTGATTGTAAAAGTACCAGATGGAGGGTAGGATTTAATAAGCTTTGCTTCTTCCTACTCCTTTTGGACATGTGGAACTGTGAACTGATTATGTGATGCATTCAATTGTAATCTGATGCATGTTCAAATGAAATTAAACCATTACCATTACTTTAGAAGTAGCACAATTTTCGCTAGCTCTGCTTAGTATCACGGTTTAGCGTTGAATAATAAGATACTTGCCTGTTTGCGGTTTGGCATTTTTTTATATTGAAAATTGTTTTTGCTTGATATTTTTTCTGTTCATAAGGTGTTAGATAATTAAGATTAGAGGAGCAAAACTAAACATAATTGCTTAAAGGGTGTGTCCCAACATTTGCAATATAAATAATGTCATTTACGACAGCACCTGAAGACAAATCCGCAATATGAACCCAATGAACCAGAAGTAGAAATGGAGTCATGATTACTTCATCTCACCTGTCAGGCTGTCGTAGCATTCTATCTCGGTGCTCTCCACGGCTCTCCACTGATCCTCGGTCAGCTTGGCCGCGGCTTGGCTCAGCAGGTTGACCTCAGAGCCGGTCGTCCCGTCGACGACGTGCACCCCTTTGAGCTGGAGCAAAGCCCGGTGGTATTTACCTATAGCCTCACGGAATTTCTTCTCCTTGTAACAGCGGTGCCCCTCGGCCTTGAAGTCGATGGCTTTCTGGATTTTCGTCTCCATGTCCATCTCGGTGGAACCGCCGACTCGACTCCCTCCGTCTCCTCCACCACCCCCACCTCCAGCAGCGGCGGCGGCGGCGGCTGCTGCTGCCAGACTCCGGCCACCGGTCTCCGGGTAGCTTTTGAGGCTCTTTATCGGGTGCTGCTTGGCTTCCATGCCGCCTAGTGAGTGGGACTGGAGCCGGCCATGGTGCTCTGTGGGGGAGGACCGGAGCAGCGTGCTGTGCATAAAGGATGCGGTTCTTGGACTGAGGAGACGGCGCGCCTCGGAGAGAAAAAAAAGAAAAAAAAAAAAGAAAAAAGCAGCACGAGACAAAGTTAGCGCTTTTCCGGGTTAACTATTTAGAAATTAAAACCACAATAAGTTGCAGCGATGTTTAAGAAATAACCCCCCCACGCACACAGCTTGCTTGCTAAGATGTGTTGTGGTTAACGTCTGATGGACGCGCAGCTTCAGCACCACAAGGCACGCGACCGCCCCTGCCGCAAAGCATTGTGGGGGGAAAACACACATACACAACACTCGAGTCGTGAGGCTTTTACTGCAGCCCAATTTAATAAACCGTGAAATACTCATGTTGTTATTCGACAATATCGTGTGACAAAAACATGGACGTCACTTTAAAAAATGTATAATTACTTAATTACTAATTCAACCGATTAATGATTTAAAAAAGTAAATACAAATACATCATGAACATCTTAATTCCAGTTTCACTGCAGTTCAACAATGCACGATGACGTCATCCACCGAGGTTTCAGAGATTGAAGATAGGAGGGACGAGGGCTGCAGAGTAAGACAGCACCCTCTAGCGGCCATGACATCAATCACACCCTCTTTTTCTATGACGTAACCTGCAGGACACCGACCTGCCCTGCCATGCAGTCTGCACCAATGTACAAACAAACAAGTCCAAACGCGCCAAATAAACAAGTGATTCATACCCAAACCATAAAACACGCTGAGTATTAAAAATGGGTTTGGAACCAAAACAAAAGAAAAATGCTGCAAATGCCAAAACGGAGCCTATCCCAGCTGTGTAGGGTCTCGTATATTTCTCTATTTAATTTAGGTAGCGGTGAGACGCGAACGAGTTAACAGACGCGAGCACCCGTAAGTCCCGAATTAACTCGTTTTGAACGGCTCGTTCATGACTCGCACATTCCCGTACCGGTAAAACGCAGGTCGAGTCGCTAAAGTGAGGAAGAACAGCGTCACTTTTGGTCTTTTCTTGATTATATATCCCAAACGTGAGTCAGGCTTCTAGTGTTTGAAAGTAGAGTCCACCATAAGGCTAAAAAAAATGCATTTTTGAACATTTGAAAGGCTCTTCTTGACATCCATGAAATGAAAAGTGCTAACTAAGCAGGGTAGTGGTCTCTTTATTTGGCCCAATAACCTGTCTCCCTCCCTTGTGGTCACATGACAACCAAAGGCATGAAGTAAGTTCTTTTTTTCATACCATTTTTTGTATTTAATACGTCCGTGTGTACAGTGTGAGTGACTTAGATCTTTAAGTATAATTTAGGACACTGCACACCTACTTGAAATGCAACAAAAAATACACAAAACATTTGTGAATCCTTTGTTTTAATTATCTTATGAGGTACTTTTTTTTTTTCTTTCGTCCTCTTTCAATGTTTCTTGAACGACATTAAAACACTTTAAATGTGTACAACCTTAACAAAATTCAAGTGTGAAGTCTAAAAGACAGACAGGCGGATGAGGGTAAAGTGTTGACCCATGACACCGATCAGTGCTTTTAGGTGTAGAGTTCATTTTTCCCCACATAGAAAAATATCGAGTGTCGTATTGAAGTCAGTGTGAAATCAAGTTTTTGTAAATCTATACATTGCATTTGAAAATATCCGACATGCTGCCTTCAGGTTAGAAGATGATTTAGTATTATAGTAGAAAAGTCGACCAGGAGGTTCGGAGGTATTCATACCTGCAGGAGGTGCAGAGCAGTAATCTATCAATGCTGAAAACACACTGTTGCGGGTGGTGAAGGTGGGCATCCTGTGGCTTGTTCTATGACAGACTATATAGAGGTTTTAGACTGCATAAAACGAGAAGGAAAACAAACATGAGATTTTGCATTTCAATAAACAGTTAAGTATCAAAACAAAGATATTACTATAAATACTGTATCGGGGGTTTGGACAACAGCAGCATCCTTCAAGGGAAATTGCTAAAAGCTATTAAACTAGCGGTTTATGTCATGCTCATGCCTTAGGCTTATTACTACTTAGATATTTATCTGCTTAAAAGGGGCGGGGGTGGACCCAGGTATCTCAGTCCAAGCAATAAAATAGACGAGGATGAGCTTCAAACGGTAAAAATGAGGTTTTAGGTGGCACCAAAATTAGAAAGAAAAGCTTATATTGTCCGTACAGAAAATAAAACATCAAACTCCTATCGACTATAATCAATTTGCAGTCCTTGTAAAAGAAAAAAAAAAGTTTGGGATGCAAGTTATTTTTTTTTGCTACCCAGTCTCTTAAAAACACTGACAGCCTGGCAGTCCATCTGGGCCCCCGCGCAGTCCCCCGCTCCGCCTCCTGCAGCATTGGTGCTGCTGCTGACTTTACAGCTCACTCTGTTGCCTTTCTGCTTGGCTCGGGGCCGAGTGCTCGTCACTCTGTTGTCCTGCGTGTCAGCCGGAGGAGGGGACACGGTAACGGTGGGCTGGTGTGTGGCGGCGGGGAGTTTTCCCAGTCTCTGAAGCACACTCATTTTTGCAGGTGGGACGCCGTTGGAACACGAGGAGGAAGTGGGCATTTCAGGCGAGGGTTGTTTGAATTTTCCTCCCAGGCGTCGCAGGGTGATCGGGGCTGACTTTTTAGCGGGCTCGTTTCTCACAGAGGGGGGCGTCCTCTTGAGGACACCGGCGTACTGGAGGACAGAGCCTTCCCCATCACTATCGTCCTCCTGTGTGCTTACCGCCTTCTTTCCCGACCTGGGCGCCTCCTCCACTTCGTCTGTTCGGTCCAGACGGCTGAACACGCCCGTGGGCTGCCAGGACAGGGATCATGCTAAGTCATTAGGAAGTCGTTCTTTTCACTTTAATCTATGAAGAATGACTGACAGCTCTCACCTTCTTGGTGCTGGCTGTTGTGTCTGCATTTGCCTCAGCTCCAAGTCTTGCAAACACAGAGGTGCGCTTCAAACCTGTTTGAATCACAGTAGAAAGTAGAAAGAAGACCAAAAAAAAAGGACTGTGAATCTTTCATGAACCAGTTTTGATGAACGAGTAGCAAAAGCACGCAAAGAAACAAAACTTTACTGGATAACTCTCATGGAAATAACTCTTAAGGGTGAAGGGTGTTGAAAAGACACAAGCTCCAATTCATGCCCAGTGAAGCCAAAATGTCAGAAACAGAACAAAGCCATAAAAATATAATTTCTTGATGTTTTTGTAGTACCCATTATGGATGTCCGATAATATCGTCCCCCAATGTTTCCATAAAAATGTCATATCAATCAATACCGGTATGTGTTTTTTTTCCCCATTATGAAAACTAATATATCCCTTCAAGCACCAAAGTGGCAAACAAGCAACAATAATAAATTTGCTGTTTATATGATGCCTCATATAGTTCATACTTGACACCAGGAAATGACAGATATCTATAACTTCAATCTAAGTAACATTTGTGGGCGTGTTTCTGTGTTTACCCCCGTGTGCGTGTCTGCACGCAGCACATACTTGAGCCGATGCTATGCTTTGTTTGGGGTGGCAGGACGTGGTGGGTTGTCAAAACACCGGTAATGGAGGGGCGGTTAGTGGGAATGTATTAAAAAAAAAAAAGTCAGGCAGACGTGGGAAACTCAGCAGTAAATGTACTGCTGCTGGATTCACCAGTTCCTCAAGCCATCACACCAAATAGCAAGTATTGTTGCGTAAATGCTGATGTTTTACACATTAGCATCACAACAGACGTGTTAAGTCTACGACAGGCGATATGGGTTGTTTTTGGAGTCGGAAATTGAGAGTTGAACAATATAAAGTAAAGCTGATATACATGTACTATGTGCACTCAGTGGCCACTTCATTAGGTACATGAATCTGGTACGAGGTGCATTATTTAAAAAAACAAACAAACCTTAAACAATATTAGGAAAGCAGGAAGTGAACAAATGTAACAGTTACTGATTGTAAAAGTACCAGATGGAGGGGTAGGATTTAATAAGCTTTGCTTCTTCCTACTCCTTTTGGACATGTGGAACTGGGAACTGATTATGTGATGCATTCAATTGTAATCTGATGCATGTTTAAATGAAATTAAACCATTACCATTACATGGAGATTTTGCCATTACAAGGATAATACTGCTCAGTTTCATTCATTCATCCATACGTTTCCTCACGAGGGTCGCGGGGGTGCTGGAGCCTATCCCAGCCGTCTTCGGGCGAGAGGCGGGGTACACCCTGGACTGGTGGCCAGCCAATCACAGGGCACATATAGACAAACAACCATTCACACTCACATTCATACCTATACACAATTTGGAGTCGCTAATTCTGCTCAGTTTCTGATGTATTAATTTAATAATGTTTATAGTGGTGGCTTTAGTTTGTAGTGGTGTATCACATCATACTGACAAATGTTTCTATTATCAAACGAGTGGGACAAAAGTAAGATATTTAATGCAGCTCTTGTGCAGGTGTACCCAATGAAGTGAAGCTGAAAATCTAAACCGTTACTTCCCGTAAGAAAGGTTAGTAGGGTGTGAAACAAGCGAAACAAAAGAATAGCATGCCAAGATTTTGGTTGGGAGTTTTAGAAGGACCAGAGTGGGTGAGTTACTACTTTTAGTACGGATTAGTTGATTAGCCACGTGTTCAGCCGTCATTCGGCGAGGCGCCCAGCCCAACTGGTTCAGGCCTACCTTTCTTGGCCTGCTGGGCCAGGATGCGGCGTGTGCGTGCCGTGGTGCCTTTGGGCATGTTGATGATGTACTTGCCTTCCATCTCCGCTGTCACACGCCGGTGCTTGGTGTCGGACAACCCGTTGCCTTCGTCTGCTGGCTGACTTACAGCTACGGTGGGGAGGAACAGAGGTGGTAGGTGAAATCGATGGATCGGTATGAGGAAACACACGTGAACATCACCGTTGGTGCTTACCTGCTTTGCTATTCTTGTTTGCTGGCACGTTGGACACCGTGACTGAAAGGCGGTTGTCGGTTCGACGGGGTGGAGTGACCGGTGGGGAGTCATGGCTCAGTGCGTTGGCTATCATACGAGTAGCAGCTGAGAGAAGACACAAAGATTCTTTTCTTTACAAATTTCCCCACTGAGGGACGAATAAAGGCATATCTTAACTGTAGTTGAGCATCATAAATGGGATTATGATTATTTTGGATGGTGCAAAGTTAAATCGCAGAGTTTTGAAATGCTACTTACGAGTATTGGCAGTTCTTCTGAGCTCTGCTTTCACGCTGGTCTGTCCTGAGTTGATGGCTTCTGTGGCCATTTTGCACATGTCCTGAATGGGGGATGAGGTGCAAAATGGAGGATTTTGGTTAACATTCCAGCGAGGGATGGGGCTGACATAATCAAGTATTGGTATCTGGTTCTGATACCAGCATAATTCATGTAAAAAAATTCCCAATACCCGTTGTGGGGGAGAACGCAGCAGTCCTCTTCAAACACGCCACACAACAAAACGTCACTACAATATCACACTTGCCTGTAGACAGCAGTGTATTACAGCCTCATATTAAATCAACAATAATGATAATGTAGCGACCTATAATAATAAATGTAATTTATAACGCACTTTACATCAAATGAATGATCTCAAAGTGCAACAGTTACAATAAAAGAATAAAAGTTAACAGAAAGTATCACAATAACACATAAGAACATCCACAATAAGTAGAGCAGTGGAGGTGGAAATGACCAAAGCCAAACTAACACAATGACCAAAGACATTAAATATGCTTTAAAATAGGCAAACTATGTAAAAGCTTTTCTAAAAAGATATGTTTTTAATACTTTTTTAAAACAGTCCGTTCCACAGACTTGGGGCAGCTGTGCAAAAGGCGCAATCGCGGAGGACAAGTTAACATAGAATAGTCATTTTTTCTGCATTGCTGCATTATCCATCTGATAACAAAGCTAGTTAGCTCTATGACAGCGAGTGCAGTTGCTAGCAGAAGCTAGCTTGTCATCAAGCGTTAACATGAGAGTTGTCAAAGAAAACTTATACGAGATTTATATACGGTTGCGTGAAAATGCTACCCTAGTTTTGTTCGCTTTGTATGGCCTTATTTCAGTAGCAAAATGCGAATGAAATGGTTGAAAAATCTACTCGCACAATTGCTACCGTTTTATTTTTTCCCCCACTCGCACAGTGTAATTTCTTGGCGCATGTGCGGGTGAATTAGTCGCACTGTACAGCCCTGTTATGTACTTTTAATTTCATTCCAGAGGGGACTGAGGCCAGCTAGAAAAGCAGACCGCACAGCAAAGTGGAGACTGTGGAGTATAATACTACAGCTTTCAGACTAAAATAACTTTAGCATGTGTGTTTATTTTGTTATTTCTAGCCATGTATCCCCCAAATGTTATAATTATGCAGCCACAATGAAGCTGCTTAATGGCTTACACATGGTGGCCTGACACAGCGTGCATGGCAAGCAGGCTGACCTGACTAAGCAACAGTACCTGCGATGGTACTGGATTTATCAATGTAAAGTGTCAAGAAAAGAGTGCAATGGAAACGGAGCATACACAGAAACTTACACAACATTGCAAACAATACCAAAGGTGGGATCTCACCTGCCTGTGGACGAGTTTGGCGTGTTTGAGTATGGCAATGATGTCACCAACAACGGTGATGCCGAGGTCCATCATGATGTCCTTACTCAGGTCCATCAGCATGTTCTTTTGAATTCTGTAGTAACAAACGGCAAACATTTTTGTTGTGCATCATCCAGAATGTTAATAGTGTTGACATTTTGATTCAACAATTTCACTTTCATTTGTGATGTTTTGCAGTGGAAAGCCAGCATTAAAAAAAAACAAGATATAGATTACCTGTTATCCACAAAGGAGACTGCGTAAGTGACAGCGAGGCCGGCTGGGATCCCAGCATCCTTGAAAAACTGGATCCACTCTGAGGTGGCTTCAGAGGAGAGACACATTGCAATCGATTAATCATGGTCATTTACCAGTAGCTTCATCCATTAAGATGGAAAAATTGATTTTTCAATGATGATGTTGCTATGACGCCAGCTGATGAGCACCAAGTGTAAAGGACCCTGGCTGGTTTGAATGTGGCTGCACGGTGGTCTAGTGGTTAGTGAGCAGACCTCACAGCTAGGAGACTAGGGTTCAATCACACCCTCGGCCATCTCTGTGTGGAGTTTGCATGTTCTCCCCGTGTATGCATGGGTTTTCTCCGGGTACTCCGGTTTCCTCCCACATTCCAAAAACATGCTAGGACTCCAAATTGTCCATAGGTATGAAATGTGAGTATGAATGGTTGTTTGTCTATATGTGCCCTGTGATTGTCTGGCGACCAGTCCAGGGTGTACCCCGCCTCTCACCCGAAGACAGCTGGGATAGGCTCCAGCACCCTCGTGAGAAAAAGCGGTAGAAAATGAATGAATTGTGTGAATGTCTGAAATAAAGCATTGGCAACTATTTGTCAGTCAGCTCCAGGCATTGGACTTTAACTTGGATATTTTTCCCTTCAGCTAATAATAGGCTAACCTAGCATTAAGTTGCAGTTAACATGCAAGTAAAATGTTAGTACTGTACCTTGCACAGCTATGCGAGTACATTAAGTGTACAATAGCATTTCTTTGTTGGACAAGACACAAAGCACTTTTAAACTACAACCACAGCAACATTGTGCAGCACAGTAGAGAGGGAGACAGCAGCAGGCTATGGTTATATGTTATGACACATGCTGCCCACAAGCAACTGGAGGTTATTTATATCCACTTGAAGTCACGTCTAATGGCGGGTGTAAAAATGATGGCAGCAGCTGCCATAACAATGGATCACCTCGACATGTTCATCATGATGTGAGTTGCACATCACAGCGGACAAATCCTCATTTGGAGCGAGTCATCAACTTAAATACACTGTTTATCTGTGGCATGAAATATAACGCCAGATTCATATAGACATTACATAAGATACTGTAGCTGCGTTACTGTATTACTGCATACAGCTAAAAGTATGTACAAGGCCACTCAATGCACTGTTACCCCTTAATGAGGAATTCAACAATAAACCAAGGTCATCCATTTTAGCACCAACATAAGACCCATGTGTTAGCATGGCGCGCTAGCACTGGTTCGGAGGTGGCTATTGTCATGGATAAAATGGCGCTAGCGGCCATTTTCAGCGTTTTCTGAACGAAAATGCTCAAACGTGTTGCTATTATTCTTAAATCGATGAAGAAGGCGTATCTCGGAATGGCAGAATGACAAAATATGTTAGCAAACAAAAAGATGTGTGAGCCCGGCCCTTTCCTTCTCACCTGTTGTCACGGACGCCATGTTTACTCAAATGTGCAGCGACGTCACCACACCAATGACGTCACTTCCTCCTCCCGCCCTTCAGTGTTGTTGCCAGATAGGAAATGACAAATTGTCGTACCAGAAACTGAAAATAATCATATTGGGAGAAAAAAAGATCTAGATACCATATTTTACATCGTTAGAGTAAACATTTATACAATCAATGTACAGCATACATTATAATGCGGTTTTTATGTTAACTAAAAGCAAAAAAACCGCCACTGGAAAACACCGCCCTCATCCGGCACGTGAGACAAAGCACTTCCGGCGCCCTGTGAAGTTTCTGCTGTAAACTCAGAAACTAAACAAACAATCCACTCACATTAATATGAAAGAAGACAAAAAAACAGTCAAGAAGGTTAAATGTTATTTATTAATTGGTCAGTTTGTTGTGGATTTCAATTTGTTGTAAATAGCAAATAAATCTGATAACATTTCAAGTAGTTACCCACCACCCACAGTCTCAAAAATGTGGAAATTTACTGGATTTGGATAATTGACTGAAAATATTATATTAGGTAGATATTTGATTATATTCCAATTTAATTTTGGAGACAAAGTACTGTATATCCTGTAAGTTAGTATGTGAACAGACGTTTGAAGTGGGATTGTGGAGTTGAGACTACATATTCAAATATTTTTCATATATGTTGGCCCACTTCGAGCATAATAAGCCTGACATTAAAACTAGAAAAATAATGAATACAGATATTTGACATTATGTATACGCAGAGAAAAATAATACATCATATCCAACAAAATATCTTTGGCTCTTCACTGCTGTAAACATAACATGTACTTGATATCATTATTATTGTATTGAATGTGACAATTATGAAAAAAAATACAATGTCATGATAAGCGAAACAGATGAAACAGTGACACAAAACAAAGGTAACTGTTGCAATAAATTTGTGAGAATAAATTTGAATATTCAAAGCGATACATCATCACACTGGACATACTGTATGGTAGCAGTTTCACCCTCAACTTAAGATTTTGCTACATTATGTTCATCCAAGAGCATCGCGGGTATTGCATTTCAAATCAACAATAACGACTGGATATGTGACGAGTATGGAATGATAAAAAAAAATACATTGCAACAGTCAAAGCATCATGTAGAAAAATAGGAGCAACTCTTGTTCAGTTGATGCTGTCACAGCCGTTGTGTACAGTACAAGCAGGTTGGTTAGTTAGTGTTGATAAACGTGCCTCCATTTTTTAGGTCACTTTCTTGTATTCATGGAAAGAAATATGTAAATCCAAAAAACAACATATAAATGATTGGTGTGTGTTCAGTGCGAGGGCCTCTGAGGTGTAGTTCACACATTTAATGGTGCGTGTTAATATCAATATTGAGTTTATGACGCAACTACAGGAGATCGCACTGCACTGAAATCACTACTTCTGCTATTGGCTGGAGCCAATGTAAGCTGTGGCACCATACGACATGAAGTCCTCTTTTTTGTCATTATTGGAAAGTAGCACCACAAGGAAAGAAATAACTATGTACATGAGAACTAGTGAATATGTTTTATGCTTATTCCGACACCAGAACATATTCTCATCACATTTGCATCTTGGAGCGAAAAAAAAAAAAAAGGTATCTTCAACATCTAAATACAGTTGTTAATAACTTAACAAAGCGAGGTCCACCCATTGTCTGAGCACCTGAAGCCACATTTGATTGGAAATTGGGTTTAAATTGTGCATTTATTCAAAAATAAAGCAACTATCATCATAAATACGGAAATGAATGAATATGCTTGTCCTTCAAATACATATTATTTGAGCTCATTATGGAACAATAACTTGAAGTGCATTAAGAATATGATCTGCAAATGTAACTTCAATATGGTCTGACCGGTCGTAACATTTGTTTTTTTTTTGTCATTTTGGCTCGACCAAAGACGGCAGCATCAGTAGCTCTGGGTCAGACCTCACAGAGAAAAAACAGACAAAACAAAAGGCGTCACACCACAACCTTCGAACGTCATCGTTTACGTATCAACATACATTGGCGGTTTTATAAAACATAAATACACATTGCAAGAAACATAGTGCTTTGTGTTAAGGGACACGGCTATTTCTGTTTGAAATCTATCATATATATATATATTTCCATTCTCTTAGAAAAATATTCATTTTAAACCTCAGTTACATCAGATTCTTCTTCAAAAATATCCGTTTTCCATCTGCAAGACATTCATACTCAACAATCATAATACATACACTTATATAGTATATATACATGACGGAAAAGCTTTTTTAAAAAACGTGTGCACAACATGCCTCCAAAGTTGCCACATGAAACACAATCAAATCATAGAAAAAAATAGTACAAATAGTACAATGCAACAATAAGAGCTGGAGGTTCGGGGGCAATAGAACAAGGCACGAGTAAAAGCAGAACAATCAAACACATAAAAAAAGACATGAAAATATGTAACACGTGTCACTGGAACGTACAAGGAAAAAAACAAATGGTACAAATTCACAGGCAAAAAGAGAGGACGCTCAACACAACGTCGGCCCCCCCCCCGGGATGCTCTCCTCTTTTTGTTTTCTGGGTCTTTGCTGTTTGTGCTTAGTCGCCAATACAACCTCACTCAAGAAAGAAATAAACAGGGCAGGTGCCCAATGCTTTGGAGGTTGTCTGGATCTTCACGTCAGGGGGGGGAACACAATGCAAAAGCGATGATGACGTCTTTAAAGGGTCAAGCTGCCACAAAATTGGCTAGAGCAGGATCTTGTTCTTTTTTTATGTGTTTTTTTTTAGCTTTGCATTGGATTCACAACAACAAACATCCATGGACAGAATGGGTGTCATCCATCATCCCAGCACCGCTCCCTTTGTCTTCAGATCCACACAACATCATGGTGTGGCTCCTTCAAAGACCTCCATCTTACTTTTTTTTTTTTTTTTTTTTGCATCGACCTTGTGTCCGTGTGTGCAAGCATCCGGCTGCAGCTCCCAGTGAGGGCGTCGCGGGTGAGCTTTTTAGGAATCCAGAATCCTGATCCAGGAGTTCTGCATCTTAACCAAACGGTTAAGGTGGTGTTTGTGTGTTTTCACTCAAGGTTCCAAGGGCTCTCGGGGGTCTTCGGGCTCTCGGGAGTCGAGGACTTCAGAAAGAGAGAGAGAGGGGGAGAAACACAAGAGACAGAAGAAGAGAAAAAGAGATGCTGGCACGGCAGAGGAATTGTAAAAAAAAAAAAAAAAAAAGAGAAGCAGACCCCTTCCAAGCAAAAGTAGATGAAGGGATAGCAATGGTGAGTGCGGTCTATCTCTCCTCCTTTTGTGCGCTAATACAACACTGGTCAAAAAGAGGAGGGAGGGATGGAAGAGCGGATGAGCGAAGGCGGGACGACCCTCAGAGGGAACAAGGTGGGGGCACAGGTGCAGTTTTCTGATGACCGAGTCGAGTCTAAATGCGTATCATAATGTTGATTTGTTTGATTGACAGCAATTCCGCCGCCACGCTCAGTTGGCACGGCTCT
Source organism: Doryrhamphus excisus (assembly GCF_037039965.1). Taxonomy (NCBI): domain Eukaryota; kingdom Metazoa; phylum Chordata; class Actinopteri; order Syngnathiformes; family Syngnathidae; genus Doryrhamphus; species Doryrhamphus excisus. The sequence goes on from NC_136364.1 coordinate 15,532,608, forward strand.
TTCTTGGAATGCTTCAATTTTTTTTGGTGTCTTTTACTCAATCTGTAAGACTGCTCAAAGAGGGGGGCATCACCCCGTACTGTCAGCAAGCGTAAGATATGCGCGTGTTTTGTCGGTCAGTCAGAGCGCCAGCAGAGAAGGCGAGTTCAAGGAATCAGATGACTGCTCGCTACTGCTGTTCCGATGGTTGGCACTGACCCCGCAGGCTCCCTCTGGGTAGGTGAACACAAATGAAGATGTGTATGAGGTGCTGTGGCTGGCAATGGCCGCATTGTTATGGTTACCACCACCACCACCGCCGCCGCCACCGTCGCCGGCCATGAGGCACAGCCCGCCAGGCGCCAAAGCCTCACTCGGGCCATAGAAAGAACGAGAAAACTCTACCTCCTGCATCATCCCCGGCTGAGGCTGTTGCTGGACTTGCTGCTGTTGCGACTGTGAGGGGGCCGGGTGGCCCGTTGTGTACGTGGCGGGAAGATAGAAAGAGTCTTCCTTCACCGCCAAGCTCACAATGGAGGGAGGGGCTTGTAAGGTCGGGGCGGGCAGCGGCGCCGAGCTTGGCTGGGGTTGCTCCTGGTACAGGATCTTGCAGTTGGGCTGGTGGGCCACCAGAACAAACTCCAGGCGCTCCTTCTCCTTTTGGAGCTCAGAGATCTCGGCCTCCAGCTCGGCCTTCTCCTCCTCCAGGTTATCGGTCTCCTGTGGAGGCAGAGTGTGGAAAATGCTGATGGCGATCCTAAGAAGTGCTAAGAAGTTGATAAAAAAGCAGCTGACAGGTCAGCTGTGTGTTATTTGTTGCAATATTTATACTTTTCCTCCATACTTTTCCTCCATTTTTGCTCATTTTTCTTCTGTTGTTTTTTTTTTTAAATAATTGCTTTACAATGTGCCCCTCAGGCCTCACTTTGGACACCCCTGCGCTAGACACTTTATTGGGTAACCCTGCACAATCAAGTGGGGTCCAATTAAAGATGTGTTGTCCATCTATAATGTACATGGTTGCTAGGCAGAATTTGTGGGTAAAAATTGTACTACGCCAACCATGCCCAGAATTTAATTGAATACGGGCTCTCTATATTAAAAAATTAATATTCAGTGCATTTTAGAAAAAGAGAAAAATTATGGGCACAGGCCCCTTTGCCCATGATGAGCTAATAAAACCAAAACATTGCACAGTATTGTATTACAAAATGAAGTACTATGATTACAAATATAGAATTTTTGATACAAACATTTTGGATCTCATTGGATTTATGTACAGCTGCACGGCAGTCGAGTGGTTAGCATGCAGGCCTCACAGCTAGGAGACCCGAGTTCAATTCCACTTCCTGCTATCTCTGTGTGGAGTTTGCATGTTCTCCCTGAGCATGCGTGGGTTTTCTGCGGGGACTCCCACATTCCAAAAACATGCTAGCTTAATTGGCGACTCCAAATTGTCCATAGGTATGAATGTGAGTGTGAATGGTTGTTTGTCTATATGTGCCCTGTGATTGGCTGGCCACCAGTCCAGGGTGTTGTACCCCGCCTCTTGCCCAAAGTCAGCTGGGATAGGCTCCACAACCCCCCGCGACCCTTGTGAGGATAAGCGGTAGAAAATGAGTGAATGTATTACAAAAGTACTATGATTACAAATATAGAATTTCTGATACAAACATTTTGGATCTCATTGGATTTATGTAGAGCTGCACGTCAGTCCCGAGTTCAATTCCACCCTTTGCCATCTCTATGTGGAGTTTGCATGTTCTCCCCGTGCATGCGTGGGTTTTCTCCGGGTACTCCGGTTTCCTCCCACATTCCAAAAACATGCTAGGTTAATTGGTGACTCCAAATTGTCCATAGGTATGAATGCGAGTGGGAATGGTTGTAATGAATGCCTCTCGCCCCAAGTCAGCTGGGATAGGCTCCAGCAACCCCCCGCGACTCTCATGAGGATAAGCGGTAGAAAATAAATGAATGAATGAATGGATTTATGTAGGTGTGCCTAATGTTGTGGTTGCTTGAATGTTACACATTCATTCACGCTGGAAGCAACACTGTTAAGTGGGCCAAGCTCACCGACTGCAGTCTGTCTGTGAGCTCCCGTCTCCGGTTTCTGCATTTGGCCGCAGCCAGTTTGTTCCTCTCTCGACGGACACGGCGCTTTTCTTCCTCCTCTGGAGACAGCTAGGATGAAGAAACAGAGGGTTAAGATATGTTCCTGTGAGCTGGGAGTAGTCATAGTGTCTGGGAGTGGTATTTTGTATTATGTTGCGGCTGCATGTGGTCTAATCCAGGGGTTTTCAAAGTGCGGCATAATACAGTTGGGGCCCCGCCTACGCCCCCGATTTTGAAATTGGCACGACTCAAGTCAGCTTTTTTTCAAGCTTCTGTGCCATACTTTAAAAACCCATGCTCTAATGTAACATGTGTTACATGTGATGTGTGTCATGGAAGTGATACTGAATGTGTAAAACATGTGAGGGCAAACAAACAAACCCTCCAAGCACACACACTTACTAACACACCAACATCTCCGTCTTCACTCACAGACTCGTCTCGTGTGCGACGACTACGGGCCCTGGACTGGCGGATGGGGCCAGGAGCCGGACCGGGAGTGTCTGAACTCGGAGGGGTGAATCGAGACCCGGACGAATAACTCGGACCCGGCATGTCGTACGGGTCAACCAGTAACACCGGCTGGGTCATGGTGGAGGTGCCAGTGGTGCCACTCTGTCCCGAGGCCTGGGAGGAGATGAGCGTGGGCTGAACCATCCACTGCAGATCCTGGCTGGTGGTGATGGCAGTGACGGTCGGCACAAATGAGCCGGGCATCTCCCCTCCGGCGCTGGATGTTGGCCCGCTACCCACAATGCTCAAGCCAGGTCCGGCTGACACACACTCCTGAACAGGAGACACAAACACATCGTCTTTAAAGGCATCGCATGGAGGAAATCAACGTTGTATCACAGTACTTTATCATGGTGAGAATTCCACTACCTGTCCTCAGCTGTCAATCAAATTATTCTATTCTATATGACCCGCATGTATTCACTCATGTAGCCATCCATTTTGGACTCTATCCCGGCTGACTTCAAGTGGAAGGGTAAACTTTGGATTGGTCGCCAGCCTATCACAGAGCATATATGGAGAACAACCATCCACAATCACTTTCACACAAAGCTGGAGTCTCCAAAGAGATATGCTTTTGGGATATGTGAGGAAACCATAAACACTGAGAGAACATGCAAAATCCATACAAAAGACATTTTAACCTAAATCTCTGAACTGTGAGAGCCAAAATGCGACCCAACATGTTTCCAATAATAAATAAATTCCTGTATAAAATGTAAAAAGACAATTTACAAAGTAAATAACGTGCAAATTAAAAACAAAATGAATTGTTAATTCATTATTCGAATTTCTTAATGTATTTTTTTACACAACTTTCACCAATAGGACTGTATCTCTAATCTCAGTTTTCTATATTTATGTGTTTTTTTTACTTGACAAACAACAGGGTTGACTTTTTATTCCCTCGACAGTCGCCATGACAGACAGCTCTCTGCCCGGGTTTGTCTCCTCCCGCTTCCTCCTCCCCCGTCACACCCCCGGTGTTCCCCTTGACAACGCGACGTAGCATTCCAAAATAGACCGGCCATTTACGTCACCACCTCAGAGAGGGAGAGAGAGTGGTAGAGCAGCGGGAAAGGGGGCGGAGCTTCGCTAGTGACGGAGGGAGGATTGCAGCTGTCACCCGGCTGCACGACGAAGTCGAAAGCACGTTTCCACAGCGGGAGACCTTCCTAGCAGCCGGTACCGATTATTTTTTTTTTTGTAATCGTTATAGACATTCCACGCCGTTCCATTTTTGTACGTTATTATTCTAACATAAAAGCGTACAGTACATGTCGATGCTGGCGAGCTAACGAGCTAGCTATTTCCGGTCGGCTGTAGCACACGCGCGACACCCAAATCAAACATTAAGATTAGCTTACTTCATTTAGCTTTGCCTAAAAAAAATAACTTTTAATATGTTTACCTGAGGAGCACTGGTGGTCGGCGGGCTACCAAAGGAGTCCACGGAGGAGAGGTACTGGGACTCTATGGACGGAGAGGAGCTTCCACGGGAACCGCTGTCGGGGTCGCCGGGGAACCCTTGGTACATTTCCCCGGGGGGACCGAAAGGGAGCGTGGCACCTAGAGTCGTCAACATTTTGTGTGTGTATATATATATATATATATATATATATATATATAAGCAGCATACATAAATCAGTTTTGGTGTATATAATAAACACACTCGAGTTATTTGTTAATACAACTCACCGTTAGTAGTCTTTTTGCTGGTTCCGGGTGAGCTGCTCCTGTTGTCTTTCCAAAAAAGTTGCATGAAGAAACTTTTAATCCACTTCCCCGCAAACAAAATAAATGTCCTCGGTTCCGCCCTTCCTTACTGCGATAGATCCATAAAGTCCGTTTGACGGCGAGACCCGGCGGATGCAAGATGAAATTACGGTACAAACAAGCCGATTTTGTCTTATGAATGAATCCTCCTTGGGTAAGCCTACAACCGAGGCATTTAAGTCCCGCCTCGGGGTTCCGCTGACGTACATGCCCATATTTGTGCACTGCTGTTGTGTTTGGTATCCTTGGTGACGTCGAGGGATTCCCTCTCGCGCTGAAAGGCTCCAAAACCTTACCTCGCCGGTGGATAATAATAGATGTTTCCTTTTTAAAAATATAATTTCAAACGCAATGGTTATTTCTCACTGTCTGACTATTTCTGACAGGAAACTTCCAGATTTATAAGTGTTGCAAATATTAGAACATGTTTATGTGGACGTTATGTTTTTTTAACCCATATACACAGGTGGAAATAAGTACTGATACTTTAATTACATGATTACTAAAGTACAGGTAAAGTAAAAAAGTAACTGATGTAAAATATACTCATGGTGAAAGTATTTTAAATCCAAACTACAGTAGAAGTAGGAGTTTTGGACTTTAAAATACTTTTACACAGCATAAGTTATTATTGGTTTTAGTGATATAGTAGGTGTAAAAAGTTGTAAATAACCACTCTGCTTGAATACCAATCACTTCTGTGTACTGCTAAGCAATTTAAGTAACCTCCATCTAAAGTACAGTGGTTTTCGTCATTAATCAGCTCAAAAAGGCCAGAAAACCAAAATGTATATTATAGTTTTACATTAAGAAAACAAAGTGAAATGCATATAAATGACAAATGAAGTGAACACATAACATCAGAAATACGCAGTATGCTTGAGCGCCTCGTTGTAGTGGGGGAATGAGACGGATACTGAGTTGTTAATCGTTCTGTGTGCGTATATTCCAAGAATAAATAAACCACACACACACAGATGATTATATGATTCCCTGACCATAATCTGTCTATAGTAGCCTAACTCTAAAAAGAATCAGTATCCATTCTTCACAAGTCACAAGTGCATGGATGCTTTGTTTTGGGCACTCAACTAATTTGTGGACAAAAAGCGAGATATATTTGTGGAAATAATTGTTGTCAAATACCAGTTCTGCTGTATGTTCTTTTAAATTTGTGTAAAATGTGGTAGTCTTAGCAGTTGTAGTCTATGAATAACAGCTTCCTGTGTACTTTCTGTATGAATCGAGTAAGTGCTTCTTAAATCCCTCTGCAAAGATTCTCAGCACACACCCACGGGAATCCTTACAACCTTCACAAAGGGAGATCCTATTCATTTACGTACTTGAGTGTGTCCTGTAACCTGTAGTCTGGATTGAAGCCAATATGAGTAATGTACTGTTTTTCTAAACTGGGATAAACATAAATGTAAAGTAACCAACAGGCACAAGAGAGGGACACAAAATAACACAATAAACAGTGTGTGTGCTAATTTAGACGTGTCCTGTGGGCAGCAGTGACGGAAATCAGATCCTGTCAAAGACACACACACACACACACACACCAAAGTGATTCATGACGGTGGCCTACATGCAGGGGTGGACTCACTATTAGGCAAAACAGTACAATTGCCTGGGGCCCCAAGATTTCCAGGGGCCCCCCAAACGTCTCATAACAACCAATTGATTTTTTTCTTCAATTTAATTTATGGCACATACTGTTTTAGTCTTAATCCACAGGCTTAAGACTACATCAAAATGCAGTAGATAAAGCTGAGACGCTTTTCATCATCACAAAGATGTGAGTGTTGCTTAATGTTCTTATGAATTACGGTAAAAAAAATGTTGAGATGATGCGCTTCTTAGGTATTAATAAGAATAATTCACTGGGATTTTTTTAGGACCTTATCTAGTTCAAGAAATTCTTATGTATACACACTTGGATGATAAGCATTCATATTGGAAGTAGTTTTTTTTTTAACATACTTGCATTTTGTAAAAGAAATATATATATATATATCGAGCGGTCGAGTGGTTAGCGCGCAGACCTCACAGCGAGGAGACCAGGGTTCAACTCCGGTTTCCTCCCACATTCCAAAAACATGCTAGGTTAATTGGCGACTCTAAATTGTCCATAGGTATGAATGTGAGTGTGAATGGTTGTTTGTCTATATGTGCCCTGTGATTGGCTGGCGACCAGTCCAGGGTGTACCCCGCCTCTCGCCCAAAGACAGCTGGGATAGGCTCCAGCACCCCCCGCAACTCTCGTGAGGAAAAAGCGGTAGAAAATGAATGAATATATATATATATATATATATATATATATATATATATATATATGTGTGTGTGTGTGTGTGTGTGTGTGTGTAGGACCACAATGACTTGGTTTGCTTTGGGCCCCCAAATGACTAAATACGCCCCTGCCTATATACAACACCAGCAGCAGGAATGCGGCAGGTGGTTCGGTGGGGGTAGTTGATGATCCATTCGGGAATTCGAGGTAGCATCACATGAATGGAAAAAGTACAATTCTACGTTTTTTTAAAGAGGAGTTGTGGTGTAAAACAAAGCCGCGGTGCGTGAGTATGTGAACAAGGGGGTAGTCAGACCTACAACGTCAGACATCCACGGAGGACGTGATTTGAGCCGGTTGGTACCGACGCGACGGACCCGGAATGACTCCTGATTGAATCACACGTTCTGAAGGAGGCATGACTGAATGTCCTAATGGCGTCACATAACCAGATGAAGATGATTGTAAAACAAATAAGCAACTACCACGGCAACTGTTTACTAATCACAGTATGCCAAAAGTGTATTGTTAAATCAAATGCGGAGCGTACGGTCTCCATGGATACACCGCTGCTGCCGCCGTCTCGTGTGTTGTGCCGCCCAGCAAACGGTTTCCATGGCGACGAGCTGGCAACGACGCGACTTCCGGGTTCTGTCAGTACGCGAGGCGAGCGCGCTGATTTTATTAGTTAATGCTGCCCCGTCTGAGCGTTTAACACCACCATTCCCCACGTCGCACTAGTGCCTACAAATATGATTTACGTGTTTATTCGTCACTTGAGTGGTTTCCATGCTGTATATATTTGTTTCCACACGCGAGGGACGCTAGCTAACTAGCATGCTAGCCTAGCCAGGCGGTTAGTGTCTCTGCACACTATTTGTGGTCGTTTTAAAAAGTGTATCCTCTCTGTTTGTGTTTTTGTAACTAGTGGTAGTCTAGACTCCAGTCAAGTCAGATTCAAACAGACCCAGTGCTGCCCAATTTCCCCCCGACGTGCTTTGTTTTGCTTGTCTCTGTATCATAGCATACTTTCGGGAAGTTACTAGCCTGCCGTCGCGCTCGTGAGGCCAGCCCCTGCTTCCTATTGGAAGGCAGGCCATGTTTGTGTGCTCGTCCTGCCCAAAATATTTGTTACCAGGCAACGGTTAGGCATGTCCCACTTCGGAGTGGTTTTTTTGTTTACACCCCTTCTGGCTCTAACAATATTACGTAACCCCACAAGGCTTCCCTCTTTCACCCCACCGCTGTGCAAGAAATATGATCGCCCTCTGTCATCAGCCAACCAAAATGGCCCCGTTTACCCCTGCTTCCACTTTGTAAGGCTGTGTTCACTCAGCGTTTTTCATAAGCTTGGACTGTAACTGCGGTTGGGATTGTTTACAAGAAAGCTACTCTTCACTTAACTTTTAAGACAGTCTTTCATTAAATATACCATTGCAGCATTGTCAGTTTGAGAAAACCCAGCTTGCGTAATGGCTGACACGAAAATGAGGTTAGACAACTAGGTGACGATGTCTATCTCACCTTTTCTCAACATGTAAGGTCACTTTTTTCATATTCTATGATGTATGTTAGCTTTTGTTGTTCCACCACTTCAAGCGTCCCGAATTGAAGCATAAATGCAAAAATTAATGAACGTTTCAGTCATAAGATTTTCACTTTTATCTGATATTGTTGCAGATTAAGACTGCACAGTCCACATCTTCACATCTGTTTACATACATTAACTCCATGATAAAAATGTGTTTTCTACGATGTTCCCATTGGTGAAAGCTTTTAAATATGTTGCATTGACGTCGGCTGCCATGTCTTTTGCATAATCCTATTAATTTCTCATATAAAATGTTAGCATAGACTAGATTGAATTGAGGCTGCACAGTGGAAGGAAACCCAAATTCAATTCCACCCTCGGCCATCTGGGGTTTCTCCGGGTACTCCGGTTTCCTCCCACATTCCAAAAACATGCTAGGTTAATTGGCGACTCCAAATTGTCCATAGGTATGAATGTGAGTGTGAATGGTTGTTTGTCTATATGTGCCCTGTGATTGGCTGGCGACCAGTCCAGGGTGTACCCCGCCTCTCGCCCAAAAACAGCTGGGATAGGCTCCAGCACCCCCGCGACCCTCGTGAGGAAAACGGGAGAAAATGAATGAATTAATGAATGTATTGTAGCAGTTAGCATTCAAATATACCCATGTGAGTCAACATGCCTGCCTGTCTAAGCCCAGTCTTGTGGCTACTATGCTAACATCTACTGTGTGTTTCATGCAGCACAGTATCAGCATTAGCTTGCTTTGAGCATGTACAATATAACTGAGGCATTTTCCTTTGGCTTTTGTTTTTACAAGGGCCAGATACTCCCCGAGCAATTCCGCCAGCTCTCCAGGATCCTTCAGTAAGGACAGTTAAACCGTCAAAAGATCCATGCTGACTGCACAAGGACGATTCCCATGGCCTGTCTCAGCGTGAATGTGAGTGCAAAGAGTTTTTTTTTTTTGACTTTCCAGTTTTTCTTGTTCTCCGTGCAGTTTGCTAAGACGCTGTTGGGCTAGCCCGCTGGTGCGTCCATGACGTTCATATTAACGGCTTTACAATGGTGCAAACCTCAGAACGTTCCTGTAGACTAAATGATCATGGTTGATTGCAGAGCTTTTGTGCTTTTTTTGCTGTGAATAATAAATTCATCTTCGAGTAAGAGCTGCTGTTCTATACTATACTAATATATATATATATATATATATATATATATATACACACACTATACTAATACCTACTATTTAGCGCACAGACCTCACAGCTAGGAGACCAGGGTTCAATTCCACCATGCATGCGTGGGTTTTCTCCGGGTACTCTGGTTTCCTCCCACATTCCAAAAACATGCTAGGTTAATTGGTGACTCCAAATTGTCCATAGGTATGAATGTGAGTGTGAATGGTTGTTTGTCTATATGTGCCCTGTGATTGGCTGGCCACCAGTCTAGGGTGTACCCCGCCTCTCGCCCGAAGACAGCTGGGATAGGCTCCAGCACCCCCGCGACCCTCGTGAGGAAAAGTGGTAGAAAATGAATGAATGAATAATATCCACTATTGTTATGTTTGTGTAATATCACTTGATCAATCCTTTTACCGTTTCACACTACAAAGAAGTAATACAGGTATGTATAATTTGTGTTGATTGACATCAGTTATATCAGTATCGTGTCAGTGAAGTTCTATTGGTACAACCCTGCTATGGACCGTTTTAAATCGTCAACAAAGCTTGCGTTGACCTGACATTTACACAGTATTGGAAAACTTTTACACCGGATTGTCAAAGTTGATGCAACGGCAATTCATCATGAATCATTACAGGTTGTTAGCAAGTGAATAGTTAGCAGTCACCCTTCTCAGTTACCAGATGCTGCATCAAAACAATCAAGTGTTCCCTTCCAGCTTTGAGACAATCGTCATCAGTGAGGCGCAGTCTCACATTATTATGCACTGCATGGGAGTCGTACGCCTCAAGTTAAAATGCATTCAGTGGGTTGCAGCTCACAGTGACTCAGACACAAGCAACGCGTCAATCCTAGCCTACTTTCAAGAGGCTTCCTGCCAGTTAGTGAGGCTGAACGCCAGAAAGCGAGATCAGAGGTGGACACAAGCATGTTACATTTGGGCACGCATCATTTTCAGGTAGTGACTCAGTGGGGTTATCATTTTTGCTCAAAGAAATTATCCCTATTGCCTCCATGACATGTTTTGAGACAGACATTTCAGCCCTGTCATGTTTGGGAAAGTGTTGTTGTCATGATCGTCATGCTGGAATGTCCCAGCAGCTCATGACAGCGAGCCAGCATCACCGGGGCTCTCCAAGCGAGGCAGCTAAATTTAATCCAACCATCTGTACAGTTCATTATTTACACCTGTGCTCTTCTCTGATGGATTATTTTCACTAATGCATTATGGAAGTTTGCGCTCATTCATTTTTTGAAAGTGACAGAAAAGCAGCCGAGCGGGACTTTAATACTCACTGAGGTATTAGAAGCAGCAATATGTTATGTGTCATGTGAGCTTTCACATTTATAAATCAATAAAGTCAATTGTTTGTCACTTAATGATTTCATTTGACGTCTACAGCTAAGCATGGCTGAGCATGATGCGTTAATGAGGTCGCCAAAATGAATTCCAAGCATGTTTTTGCTGCAGGCTTTTCGTGTATCGTATATGCTAGCACGCACGACTGACAGCGGCAGGTCAATATTTACTCTCCATAACACCAGATCATATTCTTCCCATCTGTGATCGCTGAGGGACTCAGTGTGATGCCTCATAAAGTCTAATAATATAGTAATAACCAATAATAAATAATCACTTAATAATCATCTAATGAGGCCCTATATGAAAATGATAAAATAATAAATGTCAAAGAGGTATTCATTGAATATATCTGATGTCGCCCAAAGTCACCTGGCATAGACTCCAGCATACTCCCGTGACCCTAATGAGAATGGAAAAATCAGGCATTCTTCTTAATCAAATAAACTTGTCATGCACATGTTTCCCGTGGTGGCACACAACCAGGGACGTTTTCTACAACCAGCCTCCTCGCGCAATTGAAGCTGGATTTTCCAACACCACAGCTTCCACTGAAACATCCACTGTTTGAAACATTTGCAAAGATTGAGAAATTCCTAGGATTGGCGATACAGTAATCCCTTGTCTATCACGGTTTATTGGTTCTAGACCCGAACATGAATTTCTGCGAAGTAGAATTCCTTATTTATAAAGCAAATATTTTCAAACTATGAGCATAGAAAACCTATTTACGACCTTCTAAATAGGTCATTCATGTATTCATTTTCTACCGCTTTTCCTTACGAGGGTCGCGAGGGGTGCTGGAGCCTATCCCAGCTGTCTTCGGGCGAGAGGCAGGTTACACCCTGGACTGGTCGCCGGCCAATCACAGGGCACATATAGACAAACAACCATTCACACTCACATTCATACCTATGGACAATTTGGAGTTGCCAATTAACCTAGCATGTTTTTGGAATGTGGGAGGAAACCGGAGTACCCGGAGAAAACCCACGCATGCACGGGGAGAAAATGCAAACTCCACATAGAGATGGCCGAGTTTTTTTTAACATTAATAGAGCTTACAAGACATTAAATAACACCCCTATAGTACTTTTACACGCATATTACCCAATATAGGCGACACAATGAGAGAAAATCGGTCATTGTAAACATGTGTGTGTTGCAGTAAATGTGTTCTGGGAGGGAGGAGACAGGAAGTGAAGTTGGGGATTCAGAGTTGAGTCAGGGTATACTCTGGCCTGGTTGCCAGCCAATTGCAGGGCACATTTAGACAACACATTTCCTTTTCGGACATGCAGAATTGTGAAGTGTAATGTGTTCACTGTGATTGTGTGCATCTTAAACCATTAGCATTCATTCCCAAGTACATTTTTGAGTCGCCAATTAACCTAACATGGATTTTTTGGAAGGTAGCTGGAATATCCAGAGAAAATACAGAAATGCCCAAATTGAGATTCAAACCCCGATCATCCCCATCTACAGACAGTGTGGCCAACATGGTGAACACCAGGCTACCATGTGATTGTTAGACTCAAGCACACACACACACACACACACACACCTTTAAATATCCTAGCTATGACGACTGCAATCGTGCTGCTCATCAAATTTATGCGTGAGCAAGCCGAGTCTAAATTTGCAGAGAAGAAGCCAACTTACGCAATCCTGCCTGCTTAGCCCAGCCCACCAGACCACAACACCACCACCACCACCACCAGCAGCAGCAGCAGCAGCTGCTGGCTTTACAAAGGCTTATAACCCTCTCACTTTCCAACCATCAGATGCCGCCCCCACACAATATACTCTACAACTCAGGCGCTATTCTTGTGGCAACGACACCCCCCCACCCCCCCGACACAAAAATACCAGCACCACCTTCCCTGAACAGACGCCAATCTCCCCGTCAAAGCATCATCACAACCCACAGGACAGCTTGGGAAGTGGAGGGGTGGGGGTGGGGGGCATCATCAAAGTGCATAAGGAGTAGGTGGTGGGGAGAGGAAATAAAGAGTGGCACACACAAGAGTGAGGACGTGTCTTGTTGCTATATGACAGTCATCACTGTTGATCATTTGTACTTCATTGTAAGGAAATATGGCTGCTTCATTTGCTTCGATGAAGCATTCCATTCAGTACATTCACTGCTCTGTATATTATTATTCATTCATTTTCTACCGCTTATCCTCACGAGGGTCGCGGGGTGCGGTGCTGGAGCCTATCCCAGCTGTCTTCGGGCGAGAGGAGGGGTACACCCTGGACTGGTGGCCAGCCAATCACAGGGCACATATAGAAAAACAACCATTCACACTCACATTCATACCTATGGACAATTTGGAGTCGCCAATTAACCTAGCATGTTTTTGGAATGTGGGAGGAAACCGGAGTACCTGGAGAAAACTCACGCATGCACAGAGAGAACATGCACACTCCACACAGAGATGTGTATATTATTAAGTAAATATAATACATGCTAATACAGTCTGCTATACAACCTCCAACTAGAACAATTGCATTGGTACAGTAAGCATAGTCTACTATAATTCATAGTTCTTCCAGAATCTACACCTATTCATTTGTATTTCGTGGTTTTAATGTAGTGTATGAATTGGATGTGTTTGTTTACGAATCTGATCCGGAAGTAGAGACTGGACAGTCCAAATTTTCTCAAGAAAAGAGCTTACTTCAAGACGTCTCTCAATGCTAAGTAGCATTTTAGCGTGGCTAACATCTCATGTGGCATCTTTTTGTGGTGGGAAACGGTTATTAGCAACCCTGCTCCCTGGAGGCAAGCGTTTTCGCTGCATTACTTACACAAAATAAACACAGGACACTGATAAATTGTGAGTTACTGCTTGCTATTCTGACACTTCCGCACGACCAAGTAACATTGGAAAAGGCCTCGGTCCATGTTGAATCAGGAACCCGTTGTGCCAGATGGTGGCATTTTTAGGAATTGTAAACAAATGTAGCTTTCCTGTACGAGCCATTGCTAGTAATTGGAGAGAGGAGCAGAGCTTGGGGGAGAGCAGAGACTTCACCTGACCTGTCTTAAGGAAGTCTGTCCTTCTGTGACATCGCAAAGGGGCAGTTTTACCGCGCCTTTTGAAACAGAGCGATTTGAGCCATCCCAAAGGGGTCACTTCCAAATGCGCAAACCTCATTATTTGAAACTTTGGCATTGTTTAACACAAGAATACAACATACTAACTACACTTATAGGTCAGAAAAGTGGAAAAAGCATAATAGGTCCCCTTTAAGTCATTTTAAACGTCTTCAAAGACCAGCTCCCAAAAATTCACACTGGCCTATTTCTTTTTAATGGTTGTTTGCAATAATTTGCTTTCTTAAATTATTTTCTGGGGCGGCACGGCGATCTAGTGGTTAGCGCGCAGACCTCACAGCTAGGAGACCAGGGTTCAATTCCACCCTCGGGCATCTCTGCGTGGAGTTTGCATGTTCTCCCCGTGCCTGCGTGGGTTTTCTCCGGGTATTCCGGTTTCCAAGAACATGCTCGTTTAATTGGCCACTCCAAATTGTCCATAGGTATGAATGTGAGTGTGAATGGTTGTTGTCTATATGTGCCCTGTGATTGGCTGGCGACCAGTCCAGGTTGTACCCCGCCTCTCGCCCGAAGACAGCTGGGATAGGCTCCAGCACCCCTGTGATCCTTGTGAGGAAAAAGCGGTCGAAAATGAATGAATTAAATTATTTTCTGTCTCTTTTTGTATTTTGATGCTCCAGTGAGAAAGATCCTGAAAAGATCCATCCATCTTCCATCACTAGATTACTAGGTATGGTAACTGGGGTATGCTGGAACCTTTCTCAGCTGATTTCGGGTGAGAGGCGGGATTACACCTGGACTAGTCGCCATTCAATGGCAGGGCACATATAAAACAAAACAACCAACCTTTGTCCGTCATATTTATACTTATGAACAATTTAAAGTCGCCAATTAACCTAAAAGCGAGGAAACCGGAGTACCCGGGAAACACTGTCATAACCATGTGAGCTAAAGTGCTAACATTAAGCTACATCATGCTAAGTCGGCCTTTTTTTGTTTTTTTACAAAAACAAACTGAACAAACTTCCAGCTCCTAACTTCTCTTTACACTTGTATGACAGAGTTAACATTTAAACAGTTAAAGCTTTTATAAAGGTGGCAGCTGATGATTTCTATGACTTCCTATGGACATCAGAGGTTGTACAACAATTGCCAGTCATCTGACTTTCCTCCTCTCCGCTCCATCAGGAAGCAGCTGAGGTGCACTCACTTCATAATGAACACAAGGTGGTGTGAGAGCAGCAAAGGAGCTAAGAATAGCAGCAGGTGAAGAAGGGACACTGGCGCGCGTATGAGAGCATCTGTGTGACACTGGGAAGAGGTTGCAAATAGTGCGACTCAGACGGTTACGAGAGAGAACACGAGTGAGGGAGGGATGGATATAGGGAGCGAGGGTGTGTTTGACGCTGTACATGGCGTCAGTGTGATAAGAATAGAGAGTGTGCGTGTAGCGCTGCTGAGACATCACCCGCACATTCTCGCTGTGTGTGTGTGTGTGTCAGTAAGTTCATAGATATTAGCCGGGCTATGCTCTTGGGTACATGATGAGTAAACTGTTGGGGCCGCAGTGATGCTTGTGGTTGGATATTAAATACAGCATGAACTATTGCCTTTCTGTTGGTATTATCATTCCAAAATAATGGCACTTATACTTAGATCAGTCAGGTGTTTATTTTCTTTCGTAAAAATCACTACATTTGTATATTTCCTGATCAAATACTGGGCAGAAAACTAAGATTGTTTATCTCTGCCGTCCCTTTCATAGAGAGGAAAAGCCTTTTTTGTTTTGTTTTTTTTGACAGTTGCAATAGCATTTTTATTCTGTTGTGAATGAATAAATGAAATTAGGGAATTGTATATCCAAGACATTTATAACAAATATTTTTTGAAGAAGGATACTGCTCATGTACTTAAAAAGGTAGTAGTAGTATTTTAAAACCATTTAGAAACATTCATTCATTTTCTACCACTTATCCTCACAAGGATCACGGGAAATAAATTTGGGGAATTGTATATCCAAGACATTTATAACAAATATTTTTTGAAGAAGGATACTGCGCATGTACTTCAAAAGATAGTAGTAGTATTTTAAAACCATTTAGAAACATTAATTCATTTTCTATCACTTATCCTCACAAGGATCACAGGTGTGCTGGAGCCTATCCCAGCTGTCTTCGGTCGAGAGGCGGGGTACACCCTGGACTGGCGGCCAGCCAATCACAGGGCACATATAAACAAACAACCATTCACACTCACATTCATACCTATGGACAATTTGGAGTCGCCAATTAACCTAGCATGTTTTTGGAATGTGAGAGGAAACCGGAGTACCGGGAGAAAACCCACGCATGAAGATGGCCAAGGGTGGAATTGAACTTGGGTTTCTTAGCTGTGTGGCCTGCGCGCTGACCACTCGTCCACCATGAAGGCCATTTCTAAACATTTTTAACCAAAAAGTTGAAGTAAATTCTAATAACACACATATTATCTCTGAATTCTGAATTCTAATATTCTATTTTTATGAATGACACATTCTATTCTTCAGTATTAAAATGTTTTTTTTCAATGTACATTTTAAGGTGATCTCGCTTAGAATACCTCCAATTATTATTATCATTAATAGTCACTAATTGTTACGGGGCGACAGTGTCTCTGGAGGTAGTGCAGGTCATCCAAAAACTGGAAGGTTTTCGGTTCAATCCCCGCTCCCTCCACCTTGCCTCCAGTGCTGCCCACACTGGTGTCGGCACAAATTGGCATCCATGTTTCCGTCAGACCACCCCAGGGCTGCTGTAGCTACGGATGTAATTTACCACCACCACCAGTGTGTGTGACTGAGGAGTGAATGAATAATGGATTTACAAAAGCGCTTGAAAAATACTATAAAAAAAATCCATCCATCTTCTTTGTCAGTTACCCACACAAAACTCAACTCTGGACCCTAAATTCCGGTAACGGAACACATTTATCGCAACACGCATATACAACATACGGTTTGTCTACAGCCATGAAAACCTGTTTACAACTTTCTAAATTCAGTTTTTAACATCATTAGAGCCCTCTCAACATGATATATGACTATGATAACTGAAATATTACAATATCATGATGCATCGCAGTGTGAGGTTGTTTATTTTTTGCTTAACCGTCGTCTACAATTTGCCTTTTTCCGGAGTACACATCATTTGAAAGGTTTTGGAAAATGTTGAAACCGCAGCATTAGATGAAGACAAGAAGGAAAAACAGCTATGTATGCATATGTGGGTGTTTGTGTGTCAGTCATTGGCGCTATTCTGAGTCCATGTGGAGACCCTCCTCACAGCACCAGAAAGTGAATGAGCCACTGTGATGGACAGAAAAGTCCCACAAAGAATGAGAACCAAAACTGAGTTCACACACTTTGTAGATGAACATAAGATAAATCTACTCACGGAGTTGATCCCTCTGTCTTTCACCTCTTGACTGGTCTCTGCGTTGTACAGCGCTGAAGAGAGGGGGAGGCAGGACGTGAGGGCAGGGGTAAGGAAGCTATGGCTACGGAGCCAGATGTGGCTCTTTTGATGGCTGCATCTGGCTCCAAATTTATTTGTTTTAATGTTTCTTTTGCTGACATTTTAAAGTAAAACAAAACAAAAATCACTGTTGTATCGAGTGTGAATGTGTGTGTTACCAAAGAGTTTTCGCAGCCGGGTGACAGCAGCCACAAAGCCATGGAAGGGCAGGTGAAGCTCTCCAGATGCGAAGCGCTCAGAGAGCAGCTGGACGATTTTACTATCACACTTCATTCCTGACAAAGACAGGAGACAATGTTTGTGATTATTACTGTATATAATTAATGTGTGTGTGTGTCACTGAATGCATACCCACGGCCAGTAGAGCTGCAGTGAGTTCAAAAGGACTCATGGTCCCAGAAGAGTCCTCATCAAAGTGGAAAAAGATTAACTGAAATAGAAAGCGGTCTTAGTTATTCTCCTAGTCCTGTATTTATGTTCACAGGTCTGGTAAAATTATAATGTTGATGTATTGAAACAGGCATTTGAAGATAAGTAAATACACAATTTATATAATTGGTAATGGTAACGGGTACCTCTCACATTCCAAAAACATGCTAGGTTAATTGGCGACTCCAAATTGTCCATAGGTATGAATGTGAGTGTGAATGGTTGTTTGTCTATATGTGCCCTGTGATTGGCTGGCCACCAGTCCAGGGTGTACCCTGCCTCTCGCTCAAAGACAGTTGGGATAGGCTCCAGCATCCCTGCAACCTTTGTGAGGATAAGCGGTAGAAAAGTGAATGAAGGGTTTATTTTCATTTGAACATGCATCAGATTACAAATTGAATGCATCACATAATCAGTTCACAGTTCCACATGTCCAAAAGGAGTAGGAAGAAGCAAAGCTTATTAAATCCTACCCCTCCATCTGGTACTTTTACAATCAGTAACTGTTACATTTGTTCACTTCCTGCTTTCCTAATATATATATTTTTTTAATTTAATTTTTGTCACATTGCGAAGTACAAGGTGATATGACCATCCAATGACATAATGGGTACCATTATTACCAGTGTCAATATAGTGATATATATAGCACATCATGACTGGTTCAAGACTTGTATTTAGCAAACATCAACTGCTTGTATTGTTTCTTGAATTGGCTCATCGTTGTGCATTGTTTGAGTTCCTTACTCAATCCATTCCATAGTTTGATTCCACATACTGAAATGCTATGGCTTTTTAATGAAATCATAGCATATAAGTGTTTCAAATTTAGGTCTTCCCTATTCCCTACAATTGATGTCATTGTTATACCATACTTGGTAATTACAATCATAGTACAGTAGATCTTTCAGAATCTGCACCTATTCCAGCTCCTTTTGTGGCTTTGTCATGCTCACTACTGCCACCCACGGGACTGGAGTCTCAGTCGCTTGTTTGGTCTTGACGGATGTTACAAGGAAAATGTTACACACACATAGTGTAGTTACCTGCAGGTTGCGTAGATCGGAGAGCAGCTCTTCAGTTTGTTGACGATTGAGACTTGCTCGTCCTTTAGTCTTATAAGCACACTTAAGGCCAGATGATAACCATGTGAGTGAAAGTCTCTGCTCATGTACGTCGATTACATCAACAACACGGTTGGTGATGATAATGAGAGACGGAAGTTGATGGGACAAGTGGAAGGTGAAAGTCATTAGAAGAGAGTATAGAGTACAATGCCACTGTTGGAACCCTCTCAGTGTCTCACTTCCTGCCATCACAATGGAGATGGATGGTTGCCAAGTGTAACGTGTGTAGTCACCTAGCAGTGATAGGCTGGGGTTGTGTGACCGAAGCAGCTAAGAATAGCAGCATGTGGATAAAAAGGACGTACAGTATGTGTCTATGCTGATTTTAAAAAAAAAAAGGGTGGTGAAGTCCGAAAAACAGCTGTTAGTCATTTTGAACCACAAGTAGGCCAGAATTCAGTGGCATGACTGGGCAAAAAGGATACATCCTTTCCAAGAATGATCTGTCTGCACGTCTCCAGTGGCAGGTGGTAATGTTTGTCCAAGACTGAGAATTAGAAGAAAAAAAAAACAAGAATGGATGCCAGCTCCAGTTTTGGATGAGGTGAGGATGGGGACAAGGCTAGCTGCTGTTCAAATAAGCTTCAATTACGCCATCTCACAGGAAGTGATGAGCTTTAGTCTAGACTGCTGACCTCTGTGACTCTTGACAGTGAACACTTTGCTACGTCGTCCCCACCTAGTGGCGACTTGCAGGTTTGACACAGTCAAATCTTCTTGGTGGAACTGGGTTAGAACTAAAACAAAATTACTGAAAAAAAGTATATATTCACCTGAGTTGAACAGCTTCATGAGCTCTTTGACGTTCAACCTGTCATCCTACGTGACATAAACAGTATTGTGATTTTTTTTAAAAAGTCACTTTACCAGTATTTAAGAGTCTTGTTAGTACTTACTGATCCAGCCGCTTCATCAAAAGCCCTCAAAACTCTCATTTTTTCCTCCGGGGCTACAGGAGCTGCCATCACCTGTTTGATACAAACAATACATACATTTATTTTATAGTCTCTATAACATATAGTATGCAATATCAAGTATAGTATAGGTATTCTGTAAACACACCGGGAGATAGCCAGAAGAGCACATAAAGTCCTGAGTCCTGAGAGAGAAAAGTAAAAAGGTACATCAGGACAATCTCACAACATACTTGTTAAAAAAAATTACCACAAGATCTACTTTTTCATGCACTCCAAATTATTATTAAAGTTTAAAAATTTGATTATCATGTATACTGTAGGGCTGCACGGCGGTCGTGTGGTTAGCGCGCAGACCTCAGAGCTAGGAGACCCGAATTCAATCCCACCCTCAGCCATCTCTGTGTGGAGTTTGCATGTTCTCCCCGGGCATGCGTGGGTTTTCTCAGGGTACTCCGGTTTCCTCCCACATTCCAAAAACATGCTAGGTTAATTGGCGACTCCAAATTGTCCATAGGTATGAATGTGAGTGTGAATGGTTGTTTGTCCATATGTGCCCTGTGATTGGCTGGCCACCACTCCAGGGTGTACCCCGCATCTCGCCCGAAGACAGCTGGTATAAGCTCCAGCTATATAAGCTATATATAGCTTCTGATTAACGCACCGCCATCTTTGTTGTTTTAATATTGTATTCGCATGTTTCCTCCATCTCACCCCAAAGTGTTCCCAGTCTTGGAAAAGATGCGCACAAAGAACTCTCCAGGCTGGTTGGGTCGATAGGTGGATGCTACGATGACGTAGTGACCCGGATCCAGGTGTACCTTCCTCCACACTCCCCTGTCAGACATGTCCACGGGTGTGAAAGTCAGCATGGTAACGGTAATGGTTTTATTTCATTTGAACATGCATCAGATTACAATTGAATGCATCACATGATCAGTTCACAGTTCCACATGTCCAAAAGGAGTAGGAAGAAGCAAAGCTTATTAAATCCTACCCCTCCATCTGGTACTTTTACAATCAGTAACTGTTACATTTGTTCACTTCCTGCTTTCCATAATACAGTTTAAGGTGTTTTTTTTATTTTTTTTAATAATGTACCTTGTACCAAAGTACGAGGTGATATGACCATCCAATGACATAATGGGTACCATAGTAAGTGTCAATATAGTGATATATATAGCACATCATGACTGGTTCAAGACTCTTCATCCTTGTATTTAGCAAACATCAACTGCTTGTATTGTTTCTTGAATTGGCTCATCGTTGTGCATTGTTTGAGTTCCTTACTCAATCCATTCCATAGTTTGATTCCACATACTGAAATGCTATGGCTTTTTAACATAGTTAAAAAGTAGCATGATAAAAGGGTTTGGTTGTCGCGGCTAAAACCTGACCTGGGTAAAAGTTGCTATAGATTCCTATCATTTTTACCTTTGAGCCTTGTATTTCCCTGAGCGACCAACGGGGCGATTTTTCAGGAAGAAGTTGCGCTGCAGACACATACCTTGAAGCTATGTGGCGAAATAAACCAGAACAAAGTCAATATTTCATACTGTGTTAAATCAATGACAAAATAACTGATGTTATGAGAAAGATCACCTCGGGGGGAACCTGAAAAAAAACAAAAAAACAAAGAGAATACTGTGAGCTCCGAAAGTCAAATGAGGATGTTGGATGTAAAAATAAGGACCTTGTAAATGTGAAAACCGATGTAGAGGAAGTGGACTTTATCCCTCCGCCTTCTGTCTTTCTGCAGGACTTCCACCAACACAGTGCACTTTTTCGCTTTCAGCTTCTGTTTCTCTGTCTTTTTGCTCTCATGTGGCGTACTGTCCTCCTCCTCATCGTCCTCCTCCGCTTCGTCCTCCTCATCGTCCTCCTCAGGCTGGTCTTGCTCCGTAAGAACCAACTCAAACTGGGGGTTCTTCCAAAATGATCCTACGGGGAGATCATGACACCAGTGTGATGGCTAAAGTACCGTATGTGTATACATACGGTTGTATTTGCGGCTTCCACCGGCGGAGCTTCCTTGTAGCCACAACCCTTCATGCTCGTTGATCGTCCATTTGGATGAGGACGAGCTGAGAGGGTCTGCTCTGTTTCTTTCCACAAGCGTGTCAGGATTAACACTGCAGAGCTCCACATAGTCAAACTTCTTGCTAAAATCATCAGCACTGATCCTGATATCCAGAGAAAAGAGAAGATGGAGTGGCGCGTGATACCAAAATGTTTATTAGACCAGTTACTTACCAGAACTCTCCATCTTCCTTCCTTTTTATTTTGAGCCTTTCTTTCTCTTCTTTGGATACATCATCCCATTCCTTGCCCCTGCAGACACACACCAAGATAAACACAACATGTGGCCAGAACATACACACACAAACACGCAGGGGACCGCCTCACTTGTCACTCCAGGGTCCACTATATTCAACAAAGCCCCAAGGATTCCTCAATCTCAGGAGCAAAATCTCATCTGACACGTGTTTCACCTGAAAACAGGAATGCATTTAAAAATATGAGGCAGCTTCATAACGCCAGTGAGGAAGGATGGAGGAATTATTTCATAATTACCAGTGAAATATCTGCAATTTTGATATATACTCCATTATTATCACAAACATCATCATGAAAGAAATAATATTTGGATCACTGTTATCTTGAATACTATTATTTTAGAGTACTATCACACTTCAGGGTCCTGCCTACGCTTATCCTCACGAGGGTCGCGGGGGGGTGCTGGAGCCTATCCCAGCTGTCTTTGGGCGAGAGAGGCGAGGTACACCCTGGACTGGTGGCCAGCCAATCACAGGGTACATATAGACAAACAACCATTCACACTCACATTCATACCTATGGACAATTTGGAGTCACCAATTCACCTAGCATGTTTTTGGAATGTGGGAGGAAACCGGAGTACCCGGAGAACATGCAAACATGCACACAGAGATGGCCGAGGGTGGACTTGAACCTTCCATCATGCAGTCTCAATTCAAATCTATATGCCAATATTTTATATGAGAAATTAAAAGGATTATGCAAAAGACAAGGCAGCTGACGTCAATGCAACATATTAAAAAGCTTTCAGCAATGGGCACATCGTAGAAAACACATTTTTATCGTGGCGTTCATGACTTTTTCGTTGAACCGGGTTTAATGACATCTACAAAGTGACAGTTATGATGTGGGTGCCACGTGACCCCCACAGACCTCGCAATCACCATAATGGGACCATAACTCAATTTGGAGTCGCCAATTAACCTAGCATGTTTTTGGAATGTGGGAGGAAACCGGAGTACCCGGAGAATTGAACTCTGGTCTCCTAGCTGTGAGGCCTCAATTCAAATCTACGTATATGCCAATATTTTATATGAGAAATTAAAAGGATTATGCAAAAGACAAGGCAGCTGATGTCAATGCAGCATATTAAAAAGCTTTCAACAATGGGCACAATCACCATAATGGGACCATAACTCCACACAGAGATGACCGAGGGTGGAATTGAACTCGGGTCTCCTGGCTGTGAGGCCTGCGTGCTAACCACTCGTACAGCCCTGGTAATGAATGCTAATCATGCTAATACTAATAGGGTCAGTTGAATACAACACAGAATGACTATGTAGTGTACTTGCCTGGTCTGTTTCAGTGATGGCGTAGGCGTGGCCCTTTATGAGGCCATCTTTGTTTATTTTACCTACTTCCCGGTAGTTGTTGGCCTGTGGAGACAAAAAAAGGCTCTAAATCAGCATTGCCCCATGCTTATCTACATGTTCGGACACCGAGGCTGGCGTGTACCTGAATAAAGCAGCTGAGCAGGCTGCCTCGAGCAAGGGCAGCTGTCAGTAGCCTCCACAAGACCCGAGGCGTATGAGAGGAAACCGGCAGGGAGTATGCGATGCCGCCTGTAAAGTCCTCCATCCCCTCGGAAATGTTGCCCCCCTTCAGACTTCCGTATGATCCAATTAACCTGTAAGAGGTGGGAATCGGATGCGAGGAGTGGAGGATGTCAGACATTACAACCCAGAGACATATGCTTGCTAGTAGCGGTATACCGACTTGGCATAGGCCTTCTCCACCAGGGCGCTCCAGTACTCGTTGCGGGTGTGAGAATAGCTGAAAAGCAGACGGCCCTCTCGTACTGGCAGCCTGTCATCCACAACCACCTCCACCCACTCACCATACTGCCAGAACTACATGGGACACATGGATAGCACACAGACAAGCAACGTGATTGAGATTACCCTATTTTCTGGACTATAAATCGCTCCGGAGTATAAGTCGCACAAGGCCAAAAATGCATCATTAGGTAGAAAAAAAAAAACATACATAAGTCGCACTGGAGTATAAGTCGCATTTTTTGCAGGTAATTTATTATACAAACTACTTGACCCAAACAGACATTACATCCTCTTGGAAGGCAACAATAAAAGAATAAAGAAAAGGCTGAATAAGTGTAAGATATGCTAACACAATTCAGCTACACAAAAAAATAAACATAAACAGAAAAGGTGTCCACTATTTTTCGTTTATAAGTCGCTCTGGAGTATAAGTCGCAGGAACAGCCAACCTATGAAAAAAAGTGTGACTTATAGTCCGGAAAATACGGTATATTGAATTATAAACAGTTTTAAGTACAGTAACTGTTTAGTTTTCTTCATGGCGGTAAGAGTAGCCTCCGCTTTACGCTAGTCCCTAACAAGTTTCTCACTTACTTCAAACTTTTTCTCTGCTGTTCGATTTACTGTTTTCAGTTGTTAATTTCACTACTTGCAGCTTGTAGTCTGCAGAATATTATTTTCTTCTGGGAGGGCATTTGTGTTCTGTCATTCTCAATTGTCTTTATAAGCTAATGTCTATTATTTAAATATTGAATCTATATGCCGTATTTTCCCGACTATAAGTCACACTTTTTTTCATAGGTTGGCTGTTCCTGCGACTTATACTCCAGAGCGACTTATAAATGAAAAAACTGGACACCTTTTCTTTTTCTAGCATATCTTACACCTATTCAGCCTGTTCTCTGTTCTTTTATTGTTAGAACTTGCCTTCCAAAATGACGTAATGTTTGTTTTGGTCAAGTAGTTTGTAAAATAAATTACCCGTAAAAAAATGCGACTTATACTCCAGTGCTACTTATGTATGTTTTTTTTCTACCTAATGATGCATTTTTGGCCTTGTGCGACTAATACTCCGGAGCGACTTATAGTCCAGAAAATACGGTATATATTTTTTCATTTATAAGTCGCTCTGGAGTATAAGTCGCAGGAACAGCCAACCTATGAAAAAAAGTGTGACTTATAGTCCGGAAAACACGGTTAATTACGCAGGTGGTGTAGGTCTCATTCTGCTAAATCCTTTTACTTTTTATGACGGTACATTTATTTTAAATGTAGAAGATCAAAAGTAAAGGAACTGGGCTGTTAAAAGAGTTGAGTCATAAAACACACAGTTCTCTTGTCCTTTTACATGTACCATTTTCAAAGGCAGTAATTGGTCATGACGCAGGGTGTGTTCTCTGCTACTGACTGTGTGTACACAGCCCTGCAGGTGTGTGTGTATGTGTGTGTGTGTGTGTGTGTCAGTGGGTAGTCACTCTCCCTGCATGTCCGGACTGCTCTCATATCACCCTGACAAGGCAAAATGAGTTTACAGTCCCTCCGTCCTGCAAGTTAAGTCATGTCACATTCTCGTTAAGAGTCTCCAAAGGGCCCCTGCTCCAAGGGGAAACACACCTTGAAAAGTTAGGACTGCACAATTCTTCGACAATCTTTCAGAAGAATGATGGAATTTAGTGATGTGTAATTGGCAAGTTGATGCCTCTTCATCTGGAAATAAAATAAAATACACATCCTGGAACGCATTTGGCAGGATTGACAATTTGAATTGGTATTAGCTGAATTGGATAGGCTCCAGCATCCCCGCAACCTTTGTGAGGATAAGCGGTAGAAAAGTGAATGAAGGGTTTATTTTCATTTGAACATGCATCAGATTACAAATTGAATGCATCACATAATCAGTTCACAGTTCCACATGTCCAAAAGGAGTAGGAAGAAGCAAAGCTTATTAAATCCTACCTCTCCATCTGGTACTTTTACAATCAGTAACTGTTACATTTGTTCACTTCCTGCTTTCCTAATATGGTGACATAATGGCATGCATATACGATTAATTCCATCATTTACTGCACATAATACAGGGGCTGCAGCAGCTAATGATTTTCTTAGTTGTTTCTTAGTGAGTTACATAATGGGTGTGCTTTCATGGATGACTAAAGCTACGGTTAATCAATTAATCATTGATTCAGATTAATTGTTGCAGTTGTAATGATACACACCTAAAAGTACTGATTTTTTAAAATGTAAAGTCCATAGGAAACCTGCATGAATAAACGAGTACAACCGATTGGTAGTCAGTGTCAGGTTGAGCGGTAGGGAATATTGGTTGGTAAATAGACAGGTATAGGTAGGTTGGCTGGTAAATTGGTGGTAGATGGATTATAAGTTATGTAGGTTGTGTTCTAGGAGGATGGGTATGTCGGTTGGTCCCCCTTCTGTCATTGTTTTGCATGCTATCCTCATTAAAATATGAAAACCTATAAATGTTTGGGTCGTTTTAGTTAAAGCAGACACTGTTTTTTTTCATCTGTGTGATTTTGACAAAGATCAGATCACATTTGATGGTGATTTTATGCAGAAATGTGAGAAGTTCCAAAAGGTTCAGGTACTTTTTCATACCACTGTATGTTGTGTGGCGGATAGACGAGCAGGCCCAAGTTGGTAACTCGGTCGCAGGTTGGTAGATATGTGAGCTTGCTAGGTAAGGTTGGTAGGGAGTTAGGTAGGTTGATTGGTAAAGTGGTACTAAGTTAGGTGGGTAAATAGGTAGGTAGGTATTGATTGGTTGGTACTTTGGTAGGTTGTGTGGTGGTCAGGTGGCTAGTTCGGATTTAACTTGACTTTAAAAAAGTTATTTCCATTTTCTACTATTTGTCTTGCTCAGAGTAACGGTGAGCTATAGTTTAACCCAGCTTGACTTGAGGTGAGAGACGGAGTCCACTCCGGACTGGTCACTGGTCAGTTACTAAAACATGCACAATTACAAGGTGCAGGTCTCGGCTGTAATTAACTTTATCACATACTACAGTATTAATTGGCCCTGTACCCTAGTAACCGCCCATGAATGATACGGGAAAATGCTGAAATGATACTGTGTCAAAGCCCAGGGCAGTGATACTGATAAAATATAGAGTTTAACCATGTCTAGTATCAGCCCCCGTAGCTGTCCACTCAAGAGCGCGCTGCTTTGGTATCGTGCCCGTGAAACAACCAATCAGAGAACAGCACACGAGTGCTTAGTGCCTAGTGCTTCTCCAGTCACCAAAAAACCCAAATTTGATTAATGGAACTTTAATTGTCAGACATCGATAAGATAAGACTGTTGATAAAATATTATTGTTGAAATATTTTTGCAATTGTTGTGTTTACACTGTTTAGATATAATACATGTAATAAGCTGAACATTTTCTGGAAACAAAATGGTCTTTTGATTAAATAGTACGTGATAATAAGCTCATGATTAAATAGTATGTGATAAGATCATCACATGGTTTGTCTGGTATCAGGCCCAGTATCATGCCCCCGCGTGCCAGTATCAGCCCGAGACCTTGTGGGCATGATACCTGGCCTGATACCAGACAAACCATGTGATAACCTATAAGTCTCTCATTAGCAACACTATGAATGGCGGACGTCATAGCTGAGTGGTGCTGGTGGTAAAACTTCATCTCTATGTTACTCACCCTGAAATGAAAGATGCCTGCATAAGACTGGGACAGGCTTTGGTTGGCCGGAACCACCTTGATGAAAAGTTTAGGGTGCATTGTAAGACAGGACAACGCCGCCAGCAGCCAGCAGTTACCTGGCAACACCCAAGCGAACACACAAAAGATTTAATAAGTCACATTCCTCTCTGCGAGAAAGCATCTGTTCTGTGTTGTTTACAGAGTAGCTTTCTGTGAAGCTCTGTTTACATGTAGGGGAAAAAAAATTTCAAAAAAAAGTGGAGGAGGAGGAGGTGAGCATTGACCTCTTACTCAGATGCTCGCTATTGGAGGCGGAATCATCAGTGCAGAAATCCCACAAATAGGAAGTTTCCAAATTAACAGTCACTTCTACTTCCTCCATCCTTTCAATGAAGAGTTTTTCGATGAAGTTGTGTACTCACCTAGTTGACCTTGGCAGATGTCGGTGGTACCGGTGGTGCCTTCCACAAACACAGCATTCTCACTGATGTCCTTACAGAATAAACAGGAGTGTAACATGTCACCAACTTATGTATCCAATATTCAGCTTGGCAAAAGATAATGCTCACTATTAATGCTTTGTTTCACAATAGTTTCTTCTCCAGTTGTACAAAAAGTATGTCACTGGTCATAATGGAAGCACTGCTCTTACCTTGGGTCTCTTCCACTTGATCGCCTTGGTGGGGTCGTCATCCTCCGGCATGCCGATGGACTTTTGCTCGGCTGGAAAGAACGGATCAGAGAACATCTCCCCAGCATTGAGACACTTTTCCAGCAGGGTTTCAAAGTCCTGATCCTGAAACCTGATGGGGTTCTTGAAGGAACCTGAAGGGGCTTCCATGTTGTCTGTTCAGTTAGTAAAATGTTGGACTTTACTTGCTGGTGCTTAAATACAAGAGCGCACACCCACAAAAAGCTCCAGAAGAAGCAGCAGCAGCAGCGCCTCCTCGGTGCGGTGCTGCCCATCTCGGGAAAGAATGCATACCGCCGGGGGGGTAATGTCGAGCTGGAGTCGGTGTAATGACACGGTGCCGAGAATCTCTTTGATCCTGCTAATTTATTGTCCAGCATGACCTTAAAAGAACGTAAAAAAACACAACAAATGTGGGGTCATAGTTCATAATGACTGCGATTAATCACTTCCGGTACCAGTAAACTTTGAGTTCTTAAACGCCATGTTTAACTAAATTCTGAACAAAATAATCTAACCCGTTTTACATGACAATATCAAAATGATCTTTAATCCATTTTCTATCAATCATACGTCCTGAGTTTAATATTTAATGTTGGACTGGCTGGAGCTACATCAGTCGTTTCCTCTACCTGACGCTAGATGGCAGTATACTCCAGCCACAGCCTACCGGTGCCGGAGATCATAAATCATTAGGTAATGGATAGAAAATAACGTTTTTATAAGATCAACCATGTCAATAAATTGTACGTATTTGAATACAAACTTAAAATACAATATGTTATTGTTGTTGTAGTTTCTAGTGGCATAGATTTTGTAGTTTTTAAGTGGTCCAGAGCACTGTTAGTTCTATTTTGACTGCCTCAAGTAGCTAAAGGAAAAATCTGTCATAAAAAAAAACCTCAGACAAAATGTTATTCCAAATTTGAAAAGCTTATTTTCAATTCTCCAGCTATGTACCATACAAAAATGTTTCTCTCTAAAGCAACCCAAAGTGCAGAATTAGTAAAATTTCAAATAAATTAATATTACATAAGACAATATTCAATTAGTATTATGTAATAGTGAAAAATATAAATAGAACAGAAATAATACACAATTTGGGAAAAAGTGTTTGCCTCCTTCTTGATTTTTGTCACACATTTGTTTAATGATCTGAAACATTTACAGTAACTATTAACACAAAATGCAGTTTGTAAATAAAACCCATAATTATTAATGGAGGAAAAAAAACAAACTCTACCTGGCCCTGTGTGAAAAAGTGATTGTACCCCTGTTAAAACATAACTGCGATTAACTGATTACTTCATTGCAATACTGTACATATTACCGTTATATCTTGTCACATTCATACTGTGCATTCTGTTTATAATCTGTATAATCTGCAATAGCCATGCTATAGTCATTTATATCCACACTGTATAGTAGTCATAGCCTGTTATAGTTTGTACATATATCTGTCCATTTACAGCTCTATTTTATTTCTTCATTTATTTACTAATAAGGTATTTATAAATTTGCACTTCTGGTTGGATGCTAACTGCATTTTATTGCCCTGTACCAGTGACATGAGCAATAACAATAAAAAGGTGAATCTAATCTAATCTAATCTAAAACTGAGATCTATCGGTCTGGAAAATCTTATGAAGCTATTTTTTATTAAAGCGTTGGGACTCTAGTGAACCACAGTGAGAGCCATTAACCACAAATGGTGAAAACATGGAACAGTCACCACTTCCCAGGAGTGGCCGTCCAACCAAAATTACATTAGAGTGTAGCAACGACTCATCAGAGGTCACAAAAGACCCCGCAAAAACATCCAAAGTACTGCAGGCCTCACTTGCCACAGTTAATGTCAGTGTTCATGACTCCACCATAAGAAAGACACTGGGGAAAAAAAAACAACCTGCAGAGCAGAGTTCCAAGACCAAAACCACTGCAGAAGAAAAAGAACATTAAGGCTCGTCTGAATTTTCCCAGAAAACATCTTGATGATCCCGAAGACCTTTGGGAAAATACTCTGTGCTCTAATGAGACAAAATTTGTACTTTTTGGAAGGTGTGTGTCCCATTACATCTGGCAAAAAAGTAACGGCCCACGTCAGAAAAAGAACATCATACCAACAGTAAAATATGGTGGTGGTAGTGTGATGGTCTAGGGCTGTTTTGCTGCTTCTGGATCTGGAAGACTTATTGTGATAAATGTAACCATGAATTCTACTGTCTACCAAAAAATCCTGAAGAAGAATATCCGGAATATCTGTTTGTGACCTCAAGCTGAAACCAACGTGGGTTTTGCAGCAGAACAAAGTTTCAAAACAAACCGACAAAAGAAGAAAACCATACTGTATCAAAGTAGCAGGTGCCTGATAATTAATTAGTTGTGAAAATTACAATTCGATCCAATTCAAGTAAAGAAAAAACTAACAAAATCAAAAATAGAAAATAAAAGAAAGAAGTCCTGAAGATAAATTGATCCCAAGCAACAATTTACGCTTGAACCATCAAATTCAACATCATGTTCCCTGATGGTGTCATTAGTTTTTGTGTTTTGTTGTCATTGGTAGGCCTAAGCAGATGAGGAAGGCCTGCTTTTGGCCTCTCTATGGACCACTTGTGAACTTTGGTCCTCATACAACTTGAAGTGGACGTCCAATTACCGACCCCGATCCCCTCTTCCTCCCCACTTGCATCAATGCCATTCATATAGTCGAGGTGGTTATCCATCTCCAAGAGGCCGTTTCCCCCGCCGCGCTCTCACTCCAGGCCTCTCTCCATCCCACGCCTGATTACACCGCGAACGTGAGACTGACCGGGACTAAACAAACAAGAAGAATAGCAACACAGATCTGTCTAATGGTCACCATTTAACTCCATTCATAGGCTCTCCATTGTGTCCGTATGGTCTTTGAGGCCCAGATTATAGGAAGCCTTCAGTGACAAAAGGTCAGAGGGCTGAGCAGACACTCCCACACGTCCGTGACCCGCTCTGATCCCACGACCTCGGCACCAGGAGCCTTCAGGGCCCGCTCGCTCTCCTCGCTGGTTAACCGGCTTTGTCTTGGCCCGTTTTATGCCGCATCACTCACACATATCAGGCGGGACGGGTCAGGAGATGCCTAGAGAAGGGCTAGGGGTGTGTGGGGGGGATAATTAGCTTCGGTCACACTATGAAGAAATGATTTTTGTGTGAGTTGTTGTGTCATCATTCTCCAATTTGCTGTCTAATTGTTGTTTGTTCCCATCGTAATTACACTATATCAACATAGACATGTAATGTTAATTGCTTTTTTTTTATTGTCAACATGTATTAACCTGTTTTATGTCCATGGACTTGACAACTTTTTTATTATAATGGTGTTTCGCAAAGGGTAATCATTCAATTTGTGTGAAACTGTTTTTTTTTTTGAATAACTTCCATTTTTGCTGTCATTTTGCTGGAGTGGCACATTGATCAGTTCAAATTTGACAAAAACACAAATGTTGTGGTGTTTTTTTTCGCTGCTTGAGCTCACCCCTCTATGTTTTTTTATTTGAATCCCACTGGAACAATGTAACATTGTTTTTCCCCCCACTTTTGTTGGAATCCATATGAAACTGTACCCCCATTTGCCCAGAATCAGAAATTATACAGTCCAGTTCATTAATCTGCAATGTCTCAAACTGTGGTATGATTACCACTGATGGTACGTGGACTCCATGTAGTGGTACTTCAAACATTATTTTTAAATGAAAATGACATTATACAGTGCTAACTTATGGAATAGTTGTACCAAAAATGGTCATACTTGCTGGAAAAAAATTGAGAAGAATTGTCCACACACAAGGAATACCGTGTCCCAGAATCAGAAATGGTACAGTCCACTTTGTAATGTAACTACGTCATTGCCTGTTAAGCAAAAACAAAAAATGAGCTAATTGCTATACACATTTAAACTGCTGTGCTTTCAACAAAATGCCCGTCTCAGTGTGTAGTCCAGTTAATTAATCTGCAATGTCTTACAGGTTCTCAAACTGTGGTATAATTACCACTGATGGTACATGGACTCCATGTAGAGAAGAATTGTCCACACACAAGGAATACCGTGTTCCAGAATCAGAAATCGTACAGTCCACTTTGTAATGTAACTACGTCGTTGCCTGTTAAGCAAACACACACACAAAAAAAGAGCTAATTGCTATACACATTTAAACTGCTGTGCTTTCAACAAAATGCCCGTTTCAATGTGTAGGTCCACTTTTACCGCAAAACTGTGACGCAACCCACGAGATAAGCACTAACTGATGTGAAACATAAAGAGCTACATAGTTGTGCAGTCAAAGTGGGCGCCTTTCAGCTGCCCTCGGGCCTGCAGTGGAAACAAACAAATGATATATTTTTCCTCTTGTCACAGGACCAAACAGCCACCTTCTAACCTTACTATGCACGCTATCTTGGACCAACCTCTGACCCCTGTCTGTGTGTGTGTGTGTTGGGGTGGGGGGGTCAAATTGTGGCCTGCTAGAGGAGCATGTTCAGATCCAGTTTTCTGGTATTTCTGTTCGTTTCAGGGCAGGGCATGCAAAAAAAAAAAAACTGACCTGAATGTATACAAGTGACTAACTGAATGTGTGGAAGTGTCAAGGGGGGTCACCAGGTGTAACAGGTAGTGTGTGTGTGTGTGTGTGTTTGAAAGGCTAAAATTTCGACCTAGATTTTGAAGGCGTATTTCATCAACTGTAGTAGGCCCATATAGAATATAGTATTACAAATATAAAACTTTTTTTTTTAAGTCAACTACATTTGTGACATATTCCATATATGTAATACATATATATCTTCAAGAGTTTTAGAATCATTAGATGTAATGTGTCGCTTCATGGCGGCCATGTTTTTCTACCAGTCATTTAGCGGTGATGCGAATAAACACCCTAAAGTTACAGTTGGTGCGTTGTAGCGCTGTGTGAAAAATGTCAAATCAATCTTCATATCCATTGCAAACTGAGGTTTAACAACAGCGCCACCATGTGGTGTATTTGTTGGAAAAATAATAGCAAAAGGGCATATTTTGACAAATGTCACCCTTTTCTGTGCAGCGGTTCAGGAGTACAAGAGTTGGCTTCCACAAACAAATACACTCCATTGGGTTGTCAACTGTATTTTAACTGTATTTTACAACTGTATTTGTGGAAAAAAAGTCAGAAATTCCAAACACAAAAGTTGTAAATTTATGGGAATAAAGTCGTAATATTACATGTCAGAGGGAAATTAGAGCATCGCTCTTCAAGAGGGAAACTTTCCTCTTGCTTTAGGCAAGCTTTTATTTATAACGTGGCAGCAAAACAGAGCAGTTGGGCACAAACAGATTAGCATGGGTAGCCCTTCTCACATCCACCTTCCTTACCCCGCCAACTCCACATGCTCAGGGTCAAAGGTCACATAAGTCCTCCATTAGCATAGCTATCTGAGGCAATGCCTGTAACAAAGTTTTTTCTCTCACTTGATTCTTAATTCTCTCTTTTCTATGACCAAAAAAGTCATATATTTACGACTTTATTCTGAAAAATCCCCCCTCATGTAGTCCCAATTTCTTGTAGTTTATATCCAAAAACGATATTGTCTTTTTTGCTGAAAACCAATTTCCGATATCGATATCAGCCGATACAGATACTGATATGTGTAACATGACATCTGAATGAACACATACAGTATGTGTTGTATACAACATTTTTTTTAATATAAGTTTTCATAATCAGGAAAATAATCTGATACCGATATTGCATTTTTATGCTGATATCGGACATCCCTAATAATTAGCTTACGGATCATTCTTCTAAAAAGGGGCACCAAGAGTGACATAGCAAGCAAAAATACAGTTGCTATTTTCTAACCAACTTGCATATTAAAATAAAGGATCACATGTTCTGTTTCAGTTTATGAAGAAAATTTGCAAGAAACTATTTTTTGGGTATATTTCAAGGCCGCAGGGCACTGTTTACCGAAATCTCAGTTGTAATATTTACATTTGAAATGCTCTAATTTTTTACTCTTTTGATTTGCACTTTGTATGCGTAAATAAAAAACTGTTTTGATATTTTTGCATGTGCGTCACAGATTCAGTGCCTCACCGTTTCTTTCGTTTTACCATGCATATACATCAACATGTGCAATATTTATAGTATATATAGTTACTCCAGACCCCATTCACTGTGCAATATCTGATCAACCTCCATGTGCAATATTAAGGGCTTTAAATGCAATATACTAAGTTTTATGTGAAGTATTTCCATAATGCCTCATATTAACTCTCTAACAAGATCTCAGTGTATAGACTGGTCATATATCTCATCTCGTTTCATAGTATCTACATACTGCATTGTATATAACTCTGGGAAAAACTGTTGATTTTGTTAATACTTGGGTTGTTTATTTTTCTATATTGTGTATTTTGTACTGCTTAACTGTACTCTTTCTGCTGTGCAATACAAATTTCCCCACTGAAGGACGAATAAAGGCATATCTTAATCTTAATCTTGACTTAACGCTGTGTTAGTTAGCACAAGGGTGACAGGCTTCACCTTCCGTGGAGACATGATGTAGAATAGTTCCCCAAAAATGCATCATAGACGCTCCTCCATATTTCTGATTTTTTTCAACTTTGATGAAAATGCTTATGTCAGCTCCAAAATGACCTATATCTTTGATTCTCGTACAAAGAAATACTAGAGACATCTTCACTGGTCAGTTTTTCTCATCCTCCCACACTCACTGGGAAGAGAAGGTGAGGCAGGGTCTAATTCCAGTGTTCAGGTTTCACTCTGTGGTCATTGAAGGAGGGAGGGAACGGTGAAGAGGGCGAGGAGGAGGGGGGGGGGCAAGTAAAAGTGGGCCCGCTGCAACCGACCTAACATTAAGAACTGAGAGGGATTCCTGCAGTTAGTCTGATCGCTCCCGAGTGCATCTTTCTCTTTCTTGTTATCAGCGTCCACCGCACTCGTGATTTAATACTGAATCCCCCCCATCCACCCTACGCTTAACTTTTATGTGTGCCATGTCAGGGAGGGTAAACAGGACAGGGGCCTGCAGAGATGATTGGAGGCACCACACAGTGTAGGAAAAGTAATTAAAAACTCCCAGTTAATTGGCTTTTTATATGATAAAGCACAATCTCCTCATGCATACGTGAGAGCCTCTTATGGCCACAGGCCAGGCCTACAGGAAAGTAAACATACAGCTCACACATTCCCTTTGTTGTGCAAGTTTTACAGCTAATCATCTTAAATTTAATCGGAATGAGAGAGTGCACCAGTGTTGGCAGAAAAGTGTGCTTTGTGTGTGCATAATGACCGTGACTAGCCACAAGGCCGGGATCACTTTAGTTAGTGTTTTGGTTTTTTTATATATATATATATTTTGGAAGTGTGGCTTTGGATGCCATACATGACTGACAGTGCTAGATTATTGTACTTTTTTGCGATTTTGTCGAACAAAACTACAACATGAATTGTTGAGTTCCCCAAGGCTCACCCTCGAGCCCCTTTCGATGTGCTAATTTGTATGGGCTTTTATTTGTGCCTAATGTTTTGTTCTTTGAAAATGAAACATACTACAGGCTCACAGGTTTGGCAGTGAGCCTCCCCTACCTGCCCCAAAACACTTCTATACCACCCGGGACATCGTGTCGTGAAACAAAAATTTAAAATTTTAGTCATCAGCTATTTATCTCACTTGAATCTTCATGTTTTATGTTACTTTCTGCAATCATTTTGTGAGGACTTAGCTATCTAGAATATAATTTTTCTGTATATATTGCCGCCATACTATATCTGGGATTAGAAATCCAGTTCCCATTATAAAAAGCAACCCATTTAACCCTTTATGTTCAACCACATAGTCACCAATACACCTGACTTCATTTCTCCCAGTAACTTCCAGCATGAGTAACTTGTAGAGTACTGCGCTCGGCCAAATGTAACATGACTAAATTGTGGATCATCAATCACGTGGACGAGTTCTGAATCAATATTTATCTAAAAACATAACAAAAACAACAATTTTAAACAATTGTTGTCAATTTCCCCTCCTCAGTCAGCCATTGTGGGCGTAATGGCGGATCAACGTATCAGATGCTGACCTTATTGTAGGCCAGCTAGCTGGCCCTGCGAGTTTATCTGAAGTTACACTAAGTAACCTACATATTAGAAACAGCTCAGTTTAATGCATTGCCATACCAATAGTAAACTACAGACACAATAATAAACATCACATTGAATATATGAATACCTCTTAATCAAACAGATCATTATAATCTTTATAAGGACAAATGTGAGTGTCCAACATGGCAGTTTATGGTTTGAGGTGTGGTGTGTGTGTAGATGTCTCAATGGTGCTAATAGGGGGCAAAGTCCATGTTACTGCAGTGAAGGGACAGTCACTTGGTCAAGAAACACACCTGACTCTCCTATTGGCCGATGACCACAAGTTGCCGCTGTGATTGGCTCGTGTCGACTCTGGCATGTGAAGGACAGCAGAGAGGTGTGCCCTGCAAAGAAGGACAAAGGGGCACTCAGGGACGTGGTGGAAAAGATAGGCCTACAAGGCTGCAGGTTCTGCCGCGTATCACCTTACCTTACATAATTGGGCTCATACAAGCGCCAAATGGCGGCCAGGGTGGCGCCTCCGTGACAGGGGACGGCGGAGTTTAGCAGAGGAAGACGTGGAAGATGTTACCTGTCACCTGGACGTTCTCCCCTCCCTCTCTCCTTCTTTTCTGTCTCTGTGGAGCAAAACGGAAAAACTGACTCATCTGAGTCTGAGGGGCGGGCCATTGGCTTCTGTCATCATTTCCACTTTATTCTCTATAACACAGTGGTAATTGGTACGAGTGGGCGTGTGTACATCTGGTGCAATAACTCACCCCCCCCCCAGCCCTGCTCATCCTCATCTACCCAAC
Organism: Doryrhamphus excisus; assembly: GCF_037039965.1. Taxonomy (NCBI): domain Eukaryota; kingdom Metazoa; phylum Chordata; class Actinopteri; order Syngnathiformes; family Syngnathidae; genus Doryrhamphus; species Doryrhamphus excisus. The sequence continues at coordinate 15,569,824 of NC_136364.1, forward strand.
CCCCACCTTGTTGAAAGCTCATTAAAAGACCTGCTGTTAATGAGCTAGAGGGATCATAGAACTTCATTTTCATGGGGAAAGGAGGGGGGGGGTGGTTGCGGCCAAGATGCTGGTGCAGAGGTTTTTATGTCCTTAAAATAGAGTCAGCAATTATCCCAACCCCTTGACACTCCCCATTCACCCTGCTCTGCCTCCCAAAATGCCTGCAAACAATAACCAACCCCCCCCCCCTCCACAGTTTTGTGTCCTGAGAAATCTTAGCCTGCCGTGTCCCATCGTCAGCACCGCTCTCTGCACCCGTCCCGCGACCTGCTGGAGAACAAGTACACACACCACTAGAATAACATTAAAAACGTCTCCGCACAAAGCCGGGAACATCACAAGGATGTAAACAAGGAGCGAGGGTCCCTCACCCAAAGACTTGCATTAAAAATTAATAAGTCAGCGCTGACTGGGTTCCTCAGAGAAAACACTGACTAAGAAAACACCATGCTGAGAAGAGACGCTTAGAAATAGTTTCAAAAAGCTTTTTTTTTTTTTATGCAAGTCCCACACTGCAGGGCAGTACAACAATAATGTAGAGAAATGATTCAGTAGAGAAATGACATCTAATAATAGTAACTGTAAACAAAAGTGAACTTAATCGTGTTTGTGTGTTTAGCCGTCTCTACATGCTAGCAAACAGGCTACTTCCTGGTTCATAGTAAATCAACGATGATGGTAAATGGTAAAAAAAAAACGTTCATAAGCTAGCAGGCTAATGACAACAGGATCACAGCATTTTTTAATTATGTAGTTCACGCCATAGTTCTATGGTGACTCATACCGTAAAAAGACAATTAATTCATCCGATATAAATTAAAAACATTGTGGAGCTCAGTGAGACACAAATACCATACCAGTTTTGATTATGTTCATCTGCTAGCATGCTACTTCCAGACAGCAGGAGGACCATACCAATTTGGATTCTGCTCATACAGGTGTACAGCAAACTACTTCCGGGTTCAGAGTTTCCAATCGTATTTTGAAAAAAAACCAATAGCCCTGAATTTAGGGGGGGAAGGGGGAAAAAAGAGCGGCAAAGAGATTCACTTTGATGGGGTACATTGAACCCAGTTGTTTTCACCCCAATTGCATGGGGAATTGAATGACATTCGACAGAACTTCTGATTCTGAAGGCACTGGGCAGATTACATTGACATGGCAACACATAGAAGCTAAAATCTGATTGGACAAAACAAAAAAACGTCTTCCAACATAGACATACCGTATACTACTGTAAGCAATGCAGCCAGACACTCTATGAAATGAAAGTAAAGAACTGTTGGGAATAAATTAATCGAATTTCATGGAGGAAATACTAGAATTTAAATTGGGAATGGGGATGCTGGGAGCAGGGTTTTATGTTGCCCATTCCATACCAATCATCCATGAGTTAAATCTGTATAAGGGGGGAAAAAGACAATTCCAAGGTCCCCTAACAGCTTTATTGAGACTAAAATGACAAAAAGAAAAAAAGGAAATAAATGTATTCCTTAAATATGGAAAAACAACGTGGTGCACTGTATTACTGTTAGTAACCGACAACAGGACTGTACCATTTTTTTATTCTGTCCACGTGCTAGCAGACTACTTCCTGGTTTAGGGAGCATGGCCATTGGACCTCACCATATTTTAATTCCAGGTTAGGTGAAACCGTTTTAGAGTGACTCAAATGACACAAAGGGAAAGTACATTTAGTTTCTTAGTCCTAGTAAAAGAGTGTAGCGTAAGCAAATAAGGCTGTGCCATTTTTTTTTTATTCTGCCTGAACTATGCAGCAAGTCACTTCCTGGTTCAGGGGAGGGTCACGTGAGGCAACAGGACCACACCATTTTCAAATCTGAGCAGGTGGAACAATGATCAAAAGGTACTAGATGGGCTTTTTGTGCTCTGAAAAAAGTAAAAAAAAGAACATAATCATGTTTGTATAGTTAGCAAGATATGTTGTCTTCATTAGCTAGCAAGCTAATTTCTAGTTTATGATGTAAGCTTGCCAAAGAGACTCTATCACTATTGTTTGTATTCTGGAGTTGAGTGTCAAACACTTTTATGCTGGTTTAACTTTGCCTAAGGCAGGGGTCTCAAACTCAATTTACTTGGGGGCCACTGGAGCTCGGGTCTGGGTGAGACTGGGCCGCATCAGGTTTTCCCAAAAAAAAACAAAAATGCATTTATTAAAAACAAAAACATTTAAAAAACTTCGCTTTGGTTTTAATTTTCTACAAGAAAAGCTCTGATAAAACATTCCACTGTTCTCAAATATCTTACTTTTTATTTTTCTACAAAATAAGATGGAAAATAAACAAATCAAGAATAAAGAAAATCAATCAATCAGTAATAAATAAAAAATATAATTATAATAATAAAACAGCAAATAATAAAAACTTAAGAAACCATATAGTTGATGGGTAGACAAATTATTTTTTTCCAGATTAAAATTAACAAAGCATTATTAGAGCCCTGTAGACATGACAAAACACAACTATAGTCACATTTATACATATTGCGCAACTGCAGGGTCTTGAGACACACGCTAACTCGCAAACTAGAGAGCTAGCGACCTAAACGGTAGCCTTCAAGTTATTTCCTTTAAACTTAAATAGCCAAAAACTTACCACTTCCACACGGATAGGGAGGATAACTATTAACAGTTATTTAACCTTTAACATGAACATTAATCAAACGTAATATTTTTTTCTGGGTACATGATACCATACAGCATCCATATCAAACTTGCGTGGGCCACACTAACATCAAACTTTCATATCAAGGCGGGGGTCTCAAACTAGTGTCCTGCGGGTCGCGTGTTTGAGACCCCTGGCCTAAGTGAAGAAACAGACCACAATGCAAAAGAATACACCTCATTTTTTTTTTATTGAGGCTCCTCAAGACAAGATTGTAAAATGATGTCAGACAAGCAAGTGTCAAGGCTAAAGGAGACAATCAGCAGGAGACGATGCGGGGCATGTAACAGCGACAGGCAGCCATATAATAATAATAATAATAATAATAATAACAATAATAATAACAGCAAAGATTGTCAATCTATGTACATTATCTGATCCCTGAACAGTTACACTGCTTTTACACAACACACATTGTTTTGGTGTCTCTGATATGGATACAAGCAGACATTGGAAGAAAAAAAAAAGTCACAAAATGAGTTGATGGCACACTCTCTACTTGATAAAAAAGTGTTTGCATGAGTTTCTCAGCATCAAAAATGAGCTACAAACACAGCAATTATGACCAGAAGAAGTCATGCTTTGGACACAAGATCACGGGACAGAGTTCAAGTAGAAGACACACACACACACACACACACACACACACAGAAAGAACATTCAAACTCTCTCTCTCAAGTGCTCCAATCAACCAAGTGGGCCTCACAACTCTTGCAACAGTGAGACACAACTACCAAGTGCTGCATTGATAAATTAGAAAGCATTAAAAAAATACAGTCTCTAAGCAGTTGGACATTTTTACAAATGTAAACAAGAGCAGATAAAATAAAGAAGACACCAAAACAGAAAAATAATATACACCCGTTTTCACACATATAGGGGGGGTCGGTTACAGTTTGTATGCATAGAAAGTAATCCTGGAAAGTCTATTCACATTTGGAATAGACAGTGGAGAGTGTGTGTGTGTGTATGTGTGTGAGACACAACCTTGCCGGGCCCCCTGTGAGCCCTGTAAACACGACCTTAAGTGACGAGCGCCCAGGTTGACAACCCGCAGGCATACAATGTTTGCATTCATTCCAAGTCTTTAAAAATGTCTTCTCAAAAGAAAACCTGCACAGAGCTTTTATTTTTATACGTCATTCATTTCTTCGCCATGACAGTTTATGTCCGTCACCGCCTGTCCAGTCAAGTCAAGAGACAAGCGGTTTGATTGCATCGTTTGCAACACGGTATAGGATTTCCTGTGTTGGCGTGGACTGTGGTAGCTCACTTCCTGTTCTACAGCGCTGGTAATGTCCCAGTTGAATGTCACTGTTTTGTTCTGTGGTCTCAAAGTAGGCACTTCATTTTCAGCCTGCAGCTTTTGCATATGATGTCTGCTTCCGTTCTATTTTCTACTCCAGGTTGTCAGTTTAATAAGTTTTATTTTGAAGGGCAAATCCAGTTCTGTACAGTTTATATTGTGAATGTCTCAGGGGGCAGGGGTCAAAGCCACGCCCACCTCTGCTAAGCTATCTACAGCTGGACTGCCTCTGCCCCCCTCCTGGGTAAGTCCTTGGTTCTCCATGTTTACGGCACCCCGCATCTCCGTTTGATCCAAACTGGCTTCGTCCTCCTCCATCTTCACGACTACGGCGGCCGCTGCCGCCTCTTCTTCAGCCTTGATGGCAGCCAACGTGTCAGCGGCGCTGGCCTGGGCGTAGGCGCCGACGCTGGCGTGACTCAAGCCGTGCACCTTCTTCAGGTGCTTTTCCAAGGTGGCATACACAGTGAAAGGCACGGCGCACAGCTGGCATAAAAATGGCGCCTTGGCTCCTTGTGCGCCGTGCGTTTTCATGTGACGTGTGAGTTTGGAGCTCTGAGCGCAGGCGTAGTTGCAGAGACCGCATCGGTACGGTCGCTCTCCCGTGTGGCTGCGTCGGTGCACGGTCAGGTTGCTGCTGTTGCGAAACTGTTTACCGCAAAACTCGCAAGCTTCGTCTTTCTTCTTTTTGGTAGAAGAGCTGGAGGTCACATTGGCGCCGCCGCCGTTGCCGCCGCCGCCACCCCTCCGCTCGTTCTCCCTCTGCCACTCCTGCACCGCCTCGCTGACCTTAGCCGAGCTGAAGTCAATAATCTCCGCCCGTTCGCTTTCCCACTCGCCGACACCTCGCACCCGTTCGCCCATTTCAGGGCGTTTAGGTGTGCAGTTTCCGCTAGCGATTCCGCTCTCTCCGCTGCCACCGGTCTCACCGCTTTCTAGCGAGCCCTCCGAGGGGCTGGCACAGGGTGAGGCGTGCCGCGTCTCGCCTTGTCCCTCTGCCTCCTCCTCCCCCGCTTCGCCACCGTCCCTCGGGGCCTGGTAGAGCCTCAGCAGCTCTCTGTCTGCAGGTCTAACCTGCGAGGGGAGCAACATGAGACCTGAAGGAATGGTGGGATGCTTGTCCAATTCCGAGGGTCCTTGTGCTCTCATGTCCATCACTTTTCCTGACTGCATTTGAAACCTGCCCCTGGCGCCCTCCGCCGCTACTATATCTGCTGATTCATAGGCGCTGCCTCCACCCGCTGCGTCACGGTGATGGTTCCTGATGTGACGTGCCAACTGGCCGCTCTGGGAGAAGGCTTGGCCGCACACTCCACAGTGATATGGTCTCTCGCAGGCATGAGTTCGGCGGTGAGCGGAGAGGGCGCGCAGGGACTGGAAGTTGTGGTCGCATATCTCGCAGTGGAAGTCGGCCTGGAGGACGCCCATTTGAGGAAAAGGGGACGCGGCTGGTGGGGAGGAGGAGGGCGACACCGGCGAGCTGTTGGCAGGGTTGTTGTTGTTGTTGCCTTCAGCGAGTTCCCTGAGCCGCACCGAGAAGTTCAGAGCCTGCAGGTTGGCAGGGGGTGGGGCGGCGTGTGTCTGGTGGGGGCGACCGAGCCCCCGATGGGCGGAGGGCTGGAAGGCGGAGGCAAGGGCTTGGCTCAGGTGGCGCGGGTCCAGTGTAGCTGCAACAGGTGAGTTATCTTCTTGAAGACCCCCTGATGCTCTGACATCATCGTCGTCGTCGTCCTCCAGGTAGATGCTGAAGGAGTGCGTGTGCTGGGCGTGTTGCAACAGCGCCCACGCCGAGGAGTGCACGCTCTCGCACTGCTGGCAGGTAAAGTAGGAGGGCTCTTCGGGCGCTGGAACACAGACAAAGAAAGCGGCGTTAGTGAGGCCTCGCTAGAAACGTGCACTTTTTGATTGGTGGCTTTTGAGCAACTTTTTAACGTACTCATTTTTCTCACTTGTTGCTAGGCAGAATTGCGTCTTCTACACTTTAGAGTAGTCAGTGTACAGCTTGTACAGCAGTACAGATTTACTACCGACTGAAAATGACTCAACAAATTTAGTCGTCAGTAAATTCAGCAGGAGTCATGCTCTGCTTCACACGTTCTCCTCAATGAACCGCAGCTTCCCAAGGCTGACATCACTCATGCAGACGCTACCACTACCGTACTTGACTTTAGGCAAAACACATCTAATCATCTTGCTATTTGCTTGTGTTGACTCATTTTCAATAGCTATACTTCCATACAAGCTGTACACTGACTACAGTAAAGTATATCCAAGTGGTTAGCGTCACAGCCAGGACACCCGAGTTCAATTCCACCCTCGGTCATCTCTGTGTGGAGTTATGGTCCCATTATGGTGATTGTGCCCATTGCTGAAAGCTTTTTAATATGCTGCATTGACGTCAGCTGCCTTGTCTTTTGCATAATCCTTTGAATTTCTCATATAAAATATTGGCATATAGATTTGAATTGAGGCCTCACAGCTAGGAGACCAGAGTTCAATTCCACAGCCATTTCTGTGTGGAGTTTGCATGTTCTCCCCGTGCATGTGTGGGTTTTTTCCAGGTACTCCGGTTTCCTCCCACATTCCAAAAACATGCTAGGTTAATTGGCGACTCCAAATTGTCCATAGGTATGAATGTGAGTGTGAATGGTTGTTTGTCTATATGTGCCCTGTGATTGGCTGGCCACCAGTCCAGGGTGTACCCCGCCTCTCATCCTAAGAGAGGTGGGATAGGCTCCAGCACCCCCGCGACCCTCGTGAAGATAAGCGGTAGAAAATGAATGACTAAATATGTGGAGGGCTGCACGGTGAGCGAGTGGTTGGCGCACAGGCCTCACAGCTAGGAGACCCGAGTTCAATTCCACTCTCGGCCATCTCTGTGTGGAGTTTGCATGTTCTCCCCGTGCATGCGTGGGTTTTCTCCGGCTACTCCGGTTTCCTCCCACATTCCAAAAACATGCTAGGTTAATTGGTGACTCCAAATTGTCCATAGGTATGAATGTGAGTGTGAATGGTTGTTTGTCTATATGTGCCCTGTGATTGGCTGGCCACCAGTCCAGGGTGTACCCCGCGCCTCTCGCCCGAAGACAGCTGGGATAGGCTCCAGCATGAATGAATGAATGAATGTTCATACTATATGAACAGAAGTATTGGGACATCTGACCCTTCCATGCATATTTGTGAAAAGCAAGGTGGGGGGTGCCTCCCCAGCGCGTTCCCACAAAGTTTTAAACGTACACGTGCAATCCCTGATTGATGAACGAGTCGCGGTGTCGCCACTGCAAAAATGTCAGACAGCCAACAAACTGCGAACAAACATGTGGCTGAGAGGAAGTGTCGCAAAGGAGTGGAGGCGTGTTGCCGGGTACATCTGGAGATATTTTTATACGTGGATAGCTTTGTCTCCTAAGCGAGGAGACACTTTCCAATTAAGCTGCAAATTGCTAATTAGCAGAACGTGGAAAACGAATGCTTTATGCAAATGAGCCACTGACTCAGCCTGCTTTGACAAATGAGGCCTTTTCTGCATTAATTAAAATTGGAGAGACGATCTCCAAATTGAGGAGGGGGAGAAAGTGTTCTATTTTTTCTGTCTTTTTTTTTTTTTTTTTTGGAGAGGTTCAAAGCCGACTGCTATAAGCCTCTTTCATGTTTCCTCAAGTCAAATCCTTCTGTATTTTCCTGGAGGGGGGGAGGAGAGGAAAGATGAAAAAGAGAGCAACTGTTTCTCCATTTCTTCTCCCTCTGAGGTGTCTTCATGTCCTTTCACCTAGCCTGAGGAGGATGCCAGAAGTTGGGATGCTTCTTAAAAAAAAAAAAAAAAAAAATGGGGTGAGAGCAGGAAAAAAAAGATAGGTAGGTCAGGGCTCGGGAGATAAAAAAAGAAAATGACATAAAAAGATTATAAAGTAGCGCAAGGGAGGGAGGGCGTGAAAATATGTCACCCCTTTGGATTGTACTCCAGACCCATCCTCCAAGCCCTCCGCCCCCAAATCTATCCCTGAGGGGGCGGCAGGATGGTGGTGGGTGGTGGGGGTAGTAGGATGGTGGCTTTTGTCTTGTGGTCCCGCAGAGAAACACAATACACAGCCGCTTTCTCTTCTCCTCCACTCCCTCAATGTTTTTTTTTTTTTTTGCAAGGATTCCCATTTGGCCCGGGGTAGCACTTGAATATTAAGCAGAAGCAATAACTACTAATTAAAAATGCAGATTGGCTGGGAGCGCTAACGAGCAGCAGGCAGAATCTCTTTTCCCTAGGGAGGCAGAGGAGGGGAGGAAAGAAGGAGAGAAATTGAAAGAGGGCAAAGCAAAAGTGTGTTGAAGATGGAGGAGGTGGTGCGAGGGTGGCGGTGGAGATGAATTAAAAAAAAAAAAACAAACAAGGAGAATAAATAAAAAGGAAGGAGACAGATGCACGAGGCTCTCCAGTAATCCATCCCCACTCTAACCCCCCCCCCCGAACAGTCTCTACCCCGCCTCCCTGCACGTCTTAGATGCAGAAAATGAAAGGCGTCTGCTTGTGGGATAACTGCTCTTTCACTTTCCCTCAACACCACAAACACACACACACACACACACACACACACCAGCACATTTCTTAGTTTCATTTTTGACCTTTATCACAACCCTCAGCAATGGAAACTTTACCACTTCACTCACTGTGAACTCACCTAAAATTAAGGGCTTGTAGTCGTCATTCTACACCTCTACTTTCTTCAACAGTCAAATAAAGCACATTCATTCATTAGGCGGGTTGATAATTTAATAAAATATAAATATAAAATATAATTTTTCCCAGAATTGTATGTATTAGAAGTAGAATAGTTGTTATAGACACTTGATGCCATAATGGATGAAGGATGAATATGAAGAGTCTTGAACCAGTCATGATGTGCTATATATATATATCACTATATTGACACTTACTATGGTACCCATTATGTCATTGTATGCTCATATCACCTTGTACTTCGGTACGGGACAAAAACATTTTAAAAAATTAAAATAAAATAAAAAATTAAACTGAAAGCAGGAAGTGAACAAATGTAACAGTTACTGATTGTAAAAGTAGCAGATGGAGGGGTAGGATTTAATAAGCTTTGCTTCTTCCTACTCCTTTTGGACATGTGGAACTGTGAACTGATTATGTGATGCATTCAATTGTAATCTGATGCATGTTCAAATGAAATTAGACTATTACCATTACCATAATTATTCTGAATTTTCTCCCATTATATTCACTAAAGGGCTCCTTGTCACCATCTAGAATGATCTAGAACCAAGGGAGGGGACAGGGGGTCTCCCATGTTTACGTTTAAGTGAAAATGGCCAACATCTGTACTCATTATTGAAACATTTATTTTCATATTTATTTCTACCGGAACATGAACAAATTCAATGAAAAGCAGGCTTACGGGGCGGGGCGGAGGGGGGTACTTTGTGTCTTTTAAATAAAATATCGAAATACTACTCATTAAAGTAACTGACATTTACTGATGATGTTATATTGGTTATATTCTAATAAATGAGACTGTGTTGATATAATGATATTTCTATATATATAGTATAGTATTCATAGTCATTACAGTATGGTCAGTGGAACATTCCCATTCACTTTTAAAAACTTTGAACCGTGATCCTCGGATGAATAAAGTATGTAACTGCTAAAAAAAAAAAATTTGCACACTGTTGACACCCTTGTCAGCAAAAAGAGATGTAGGAAGGAGGTAGAAGAAGGTTGTAGATGGACGGAACACCAGCTTCAACCCCCCCCCACGAGGGTTGCACAAAGGAAGGAACTCGTGCTAACGTGCGCGTACATAATGACACCAGAGGTTTCAACATGTGCACAGGGACGCTCATGCACTCTCCTACAAGACCTGAACACGGACTCGTTATCCAGACAGAGATATCATCATTACAGAGTTGAATGGGATTTTCTGTGCTATATTTACATTACGGCAAAATCTGGATCAAATCTGGATACAATCTTTTTTTGACAATGTGAGGATTCTAACATACACAAAAAAAATACCCATAATAATAATAAACAAACTGGGGCTGCACGGTGATCGAGTGGTTAGCGCGCAGACCTCACAGCTAGGAGACCAGAGTTCGATCCCACCCTCAGCCATCTCTGTGTGGAGTTTGCATGTTTTCTACAATGTGCACATTGCTGAAAGCTTTTTAATATGCTGCATTGACGTCAGCTGCTCTGTCTTTTGCATAATCCTTTTGATTTCGCATATGAACTACTGGCATATAGATTTGAATTGAGGCTGCACGGTGGAAGGAAACCCGAGTTCAATTCCACCCTCGGCCATCTCTGTGTGGAGTTTGCATGCTCTCCCTGTGCATGCGTGGGTTTTCTCCGACAATCCAAAAACATGCTAGGTTAATTAGTGACTCCAAATTGTCCATAGGTATGAATGTGAGTGTGAATGGTTGTTTGTCTATATGTGCCCTGTGATTGGCTGGACACCAGTCCAGGGTGTACCCTGCCTCTCACCCAAAGACAGCTGGGATAGGCTCCAGCACCCCTGCAACCCACGTGAGGAAAAGCAGTAGAAAATGAATGAATGAATAAACTATATTAGGAAAGCAGGAAGTGAACAAATGTAACAGTTACTGATTGTAAAAGTAGCAGATGGAGGGGTAGCATTTAATAAGCTTTGCTTCTTCCTACTCCTTTTGGAAAGGGTTAGAGTAGAAAATGAATGAATGAATGAAAAACGTAAGTCATTTTAATTGAATGTAATTCAATAGAATTTAGGGGGCGTCAAGAAATGATAAGCCAAGTAGAGGCGTATGAATTTAGGGGGCGGAGACAAGTAAGGATATGAGTTCAGGTGGAGGGAGATGATGCAAAGCCGTCCATAAAGTGTGCATGCAATGTGTTTCACGAATAAACAAAGACGCGTGTGCTCCTGGAACATGTTTACCTGCTCACCTTAGAGACAAGCAGGCAGGGGAGTGTGTGTGTGTTGGGAGGGGGGGTGGTAGGGGGGCAGCTCTGGAGCTCAGGTGCTCGGCGCAGGAGGGCCCCCAGGGGGACCCTTGGTTCCCTCCGAAACCCTCCTGACAGCACTGCTTTTCTCCACAATTATCCTGTGCATCACTAACTCACCAAGGCCTGCTAATGGCAACGGCTAGCTAATGAGCTGGACGCGGGGGTGGGGCTGGGGGCGCGGGGGGGGGGGGGGGGGTTTGGGAGAGGGAAAAAAAAAAAAAAAAACAAAAATCAGCCTCACTAATTAGCTTTTTTTGCTGCTTTCTGTAATACTCACCTGCTTTAGTGGGCTCCGCCTTCACCTTTACACCAAGCTCCGCCCCCCAGCTTCGGTTCCTCTGTGCCTCTTCTCTCCTCAGCTCAATGAAGCCCGGTCCCAGCACGGCGGCCGCAGTGACGGCGGCCCCAGCAACACGTTGTCGATGCTGCAGCTGCTGATGGGCAGGTGAGGGTGGCGCGGCATTGGCGCCGGTCCCCTGGTTGCGAGATAGACATCCGCCCTGTTTGTGCTGGATGAAGGCCAGGATGTGCGCCAGGGGGAAGGCTTGGTTGCACTGGCCGCAGGTTAAAAGGTCACGACCCCCAGAAGCAGTGGGGATCTGCATGGCTGGAAAATGATGCTGTGGCGGTCCGCTTCCTTCCGCCGTGTCCACAGCTTCTAAGAATCAACACAAAAGACACAGTAGATTTCTTCCATTAGCATATTTGGGTCAAAACGTGTTCCATATATGCAGAAAATATACATTTTATTTATTCAAACTAATTAATGCATGTCAAAGTACATTAAATTATCTAGAAATATGAAAAACAAGCTTCGTGTCACAGATGGCACTCACCCACTTCATCTACGAATTTATACATGCAAACAGAAAAAGTGAGTCAGAGCTTTTCTTCCCGTCACTTACGCCACATGAACGTTAACCGATTCAATACCAACGATGGAATTGTACGATCCCAAAGATTCAGTTTGTCTCTTAAGAGGCGATGACGCAACGTCCCCCGCGAATACACGTGGCTGTCGCGTTTTAGCTTCAAGCTATAAAAAAGGCCACAAGGTGGCAGAAGAGTTTGGAGGACGGAAGGAGGACGGTGGAGGAGTGTAGTGTGCAGGCGGTATATATGCAAACACATACACAGTGAAAATTTAAATAGTTCATGTCGTTATATTTGCCAATAAATTATTTTAATGTAAAAAAAAATGAAATGACATTGAGTTTTGGAGTTTTGATGAAATGTTTTCCGACTTTTGCCGTATGTTTTAGGTATTTTCATTTGTCCATTTCATGAAGGAACGGTGCATTGAGGCAAATCCTAAATAATAACCGTTTCGGAATGTTCCTAAATAGACAATTACAATTTAAAACCAGTATCATTAATAAATCTTATTTTGAGCCGACATAAATAAGTGAGAGGTCTCACTCGCTCACATTTTGTATTTGCTGAACGCTTGTGGGCGAGTTTAAGAGCTAATATGCTAAAAATAAAGAAAAATGGCAATATATAAAAATATATTACATAATAAAATTATTTTAAAAATATTAATTTAATATTATAATATATTAATAATATTTCTAAAATATAATATAATTTTATATAATTTTATATAATTTTATAATTTTATATAATATATAATATTAATATAATAATAATGTTATAACAATATAATATATATATATATATATACATAATATAATATTAAAATAATATATATCAAAAACATACTTGCTGACTGTATTGTTTGAAATAATTGCGTTCCCAAATCAATATCCTTTCACATAATCATCATAATAGTTGCACATCAAATCGATTTCCCCTATTTATTATCGCTAAAAAAAGTATTTCTATCTGCGATTAAATGTGATTAATTGAGAGTTAACTATGGACAAAATGTGATTAATCGCAACCAAGTATTTTAATCCATTAACAGCCCTAATTTTTACACATTGGACGTGGAATTTTCTGTATCTTCATCAACCATTTCCATAATATGATATGAAAAAGTACTTCTTTACGACGTACTAGCGTGTTTTCAGTACCAAAATACTCTGTTTACCATAAGTGGACGCATTTAAACAGCGTCTAGGACACAAAACATCACACCTGACTTTATAAACTCTAACATATTGTTAACCTGTTCCCATCCGTCATTATTATCTTCCTAAAAAGGAGTGTGCAGTTGTGTCCGGCGCCAGTATTTGACTTCCGACTTCATGCCCTCACAAGAGAAAGGTATGAAGCGTGGAGCGGAGCGGTGTGCGAGAGACGTGCTTGATGTAAAGCGCTTGTGTCAGTTAGAAGCGGTCTAACAATGAGGACACACTGCTCACAGGCCACTGACCACTTCCTTCAAGCGACCCAGAACTGATCAGCTCGCTCACAAGACACACACACACACACACACACACACACAAGGGGAGGGGCGGGGGCTGTCACCTCATTCACCTCAAGCAACTGATTGAAAAAATAAAAAATAAAAAAAAAACATCATAATAACAAAAAACAGACACTTCTATACCACACGCTTTCTCAACAGGAAGTAGAATGCAATAAAGGTGGAGAGAGAAAAAAAGGGTGTAAAGATAAAAGTGTGTGTGTGTGTGTGTGTGTGCACGCTCACAAATTTCACATGTGACCTACCTGACACATGTGGTTAGAACAAGAGTCAGAAATGAGGCCAAGGTAAGTAAAGCAGTAGGACAAAGTGTACTTCAAATGCATATGAAAGAAAAAAAAACTTCAATCATAACATTACAAAAGAAGGACACCCAGAAACTGAGATGAGGAAAAAAATTAAAAAAAAGGTTTCCAATGGTCATTAATTGTTAAAAATACAATTAAACATTGTGAAAAAACACTAATAATGTAAATTCAATGTGAAAATACAATTAAATCCAATAAGATTCAATATTAAAAATAATTTTTAGTTATAGCATAGACAACCTGTTTAAGGCACGACTTTCTAAATACATTATTAGAGCCCTATCAACATAAAATAACACCCCTATAGTCACATTTACACTCTTATTATTCTTTGTTTACACTACATTTCTAATGCACAGGAGGCAGGGACCCAAGAGACGGCCACGGCTTTAAGCATCACAAGCTACTAAGCTAACTAGTTAGCCGACAATTCATTTATTCTAAACTAAGGAGTTTCAGAGGAGAAGAAGAATGCACCACTTCCACACGGAATGGGAGGAGAAGCTGTTACTCTATCGTGCAATGGCTGACGACATGCAATGTGAGAGTAGTCAAATGTCACGTTTCATCGATGTAACATTACTGACACCTAGTGACCGGAATATTAAGTTTGATTTGTATTTTGTTATTTTTGGACTAAAAGGGTCGTTTCAACGATGAAACAGCGATTTTTCATATTTGAAAAATGGCGACAGATTGAGGGAGTGATGTTTGAACAGTTTATATTAGATATATTTTTTTTAAAGGCACAAACAATGAATATAATTCATAATATCAAAATGGCCTCCGCATCCTTTGATGCTGATTCGCCGCTTCAAGTGTCGAGCGTTTGTTACGCCTACATTGTAAAAAAAAAAAAAAAAGGCGTTTAATCGGGTTTTATGTCACATTTACATGCTCTCTAAATCTGGATCAAATCCGGTTGCAACTTTTAAGTTTAGAACTCATTTCACAAATCGGAAAAAAATTACCCCCAGGTTAAAAAAAAAAAAATGTGTCAACCAAAGTGCGGCCCGTGGGCCATTAGTGTCACGCAAGTCATTTATTTATTGACCGTTGACAGATTTTACAAGGAAAATTAATAATGGTGTTTTTCGAAAAAAAATGTTGAATTGTTTTTTAATGGAACATGAATGTGACATTTTTTTGTGCATGGTTCAATGTCATCCGGTAGAAAAGAAAGCTGGGACACTTCTCTACTGTTAGAAAAAATATAGGTGAGGGAGTCCACTCCACGGACACACCTTGATGGTCTGGACTGGATCCACCTGCCCAAGCATGAGCAGCGTGATATTATACAGAGGACAGGTACAGACAGTACAGTGTGAAGTCGGATCTCGCCAGTTGTTACTCAAAAATGTCACCTTTCCTGTTTCGGAGCTGCGGCTGTTTGTGCAGACTTGCAAGGCGCGGCCACACACACACACACACACACACACACACACACACACACACACACACACGTCTATGTTGTGGTCACACACACGTAACATTGGTCGATTGCATAGGTTTGTTTAAAAGTTTGAGTTTCAATTATTTTTATGAACTGATTTAGTCGCCATATTTTGTAAATAATATACTAATAATTTAAAAGTATGTAAATCCGATCCAGGATCGATTCTTTAGAAGTAATAAAAAATAATAGAAATTTACCTGTAGCCTCTTCATTCAATGAATTATTTGGAATCGATCAAGTAAAAAAAAAAAAGTAAATTAAAAAAAAACAGCTTCTTTCGTCCTTACCGTGAATTGCACTCAGGTGCTGCGGTCTGCTTCCAAGTTTACGTCTGGACATCTTCTCCCTCCAAAAAAAAAAACAACACGAAGAAGAAAAAAAGAAGACGCCTCCAAAGAAGGAGCCGCTTGCTTCCAGATGGTTGTGCGATATAGCTCGCAAAGAAGAGGGGAGGACAGCGCTGATAAGACGGCCTCGCTTTCTCCTTGTGTCTCCCCCGCCGGGCTGGACTGACATGAGAGTGCTGCGTTCAAGTTCACGCGTCCACTCCACAGCAAGCCAGCGCGCGCGAGAAAGGGCAACAAGGGGGGCGTGGTCATTTTTTACCAGCCCCCGCCCCAGTGTAACCCTACGAGACCACGCCCACTGAGGAGAGCACGAGCACGTCTCATTAAAGAGCTTCTAAAGTCGAGGTAAAGGAGGTTTAATTGCTTGGTTTATAGAATAAAATGGAGAAAAAAATAGTTTCGTGTTTCTGAGGAACTGCTATTTGAGGTCCACAGGTGTCTCGAGAACATTCACTTCTGCTTTCCTTGACACTCCGCATAACGTAGCAAGTTAAAAGTCATTACATGTCAATAAATAACACGTATTTCCTTTGTTTGGGTTTTTAACAGTTAAAAACCCAAACAAAGAAAATATGTTATATACATCATTATATATATCATTGTAAATACGAAAATATCTTGTTTCCATGTTTTTTTAATGTGGTTAAAATGTAACCACATAAAAAAATGCATGGAAATATTTATGTGGTTATGTGTTATAAATATCATTACAAATATGAAAATATGTTGTGTTTCCATGCATTTTTTTTATGTGGTTAAATTTTAACCACATAAAAAAATGCATGGAAACATTTTTTATGTGGTTAAATTTTAACCAAAACAAAGGAAATATGTGTTATAAATATCATTATAAATTCATATAATAAATATGAAAATATCTTGTGTTTCCATGCATTTTTATGTGGTTAAATTTTCACCAAAACAAAGGAAATATGTGTTATAAATATCATTATAAATTCATATAATAAATTTATTATAAATATGAAAATATCTTGTGTTTCCATGTATTTTTATGTGGTTAAATTTTAACCAAAACAAAGGAAATGTGTTATAAATATCATTATAAATTCATATAATAAATTCATTATAAATATGAAAATATCTTGTGTTTCCATGCATTTTTATGTGGTTAAATTTTAACCAAAACAAAGGAAATATGTGTTATAAATATCATTATAAATTCATATAATAAATTCATTATAAATATGAAAATATCTTGTGTTTCCATGCATTTTTATGTGGTTAAATTTTAACCAAAACAAAAGGAAATATGTGTTATAAATATCATTATAAATTCATATAATAAATTCATTATAAATATGAAAATATCTTGTGTTTCCATGCATTTTTATGTGGTTAAATTTTAACCAAAACAAAAGGAAATATGTGTTATAAATATCATTATAAATTCATATAATAAATTCATTATAAATATGAAAATATCTTGTGTTTCCATGCATTTTTATGTGGTTAAATTTTAACCAAAACAAAAGGAAATATGTGTTATAAATATCATTATAAATTCATATAATAAATTTATTATAAATATGAAAATATCTTGTGTTTCCATGTATTTTTATGTGGTTAAATTTTAACCAAAACAAAGGAAATATGTGTTATAAATATCATTATAAATTCATATAATAAATTCATTATAAATATGAAAATATCCTGTGTTTGCATGCATTTTTATGTGGTTAAATTTTAACCAAAACAAAGGAAATATGTGTTATAAATATCATTATAAATTCATATAATAAATTCATTATAAATATGAAAATATCTTGTGTTTCCATGTATTTTTATGTGGTTAAATTTTAACCAAAACAAAGGAAATATGCGTTATAAATATCATTATAAATTCATATAATAAATTCATTATAAATATGAAAATATCTTGTGTTTCCATGCATTTTTATGTGGTTACATTTTAACCAAAACAAAAGGAAATATGTGCTATAAATATCATTATAAATATGAAAATATCTTGTGTTTCCATGCATTTTTTTCTATGTGCTTAAATTTTATGTAACCACATAAAAAAACATATGGAAACATTCATTATAAATATGAAAATATCTTGTGTTTCCATGCATTTTTTAATGTTAAAATTTAACCACATTAAAAAAATGCATGGAAACACAAGATATTTTCATATTTATAATAAAAAAAATTTATTATATTATTTATTATATTATTGTATTTATTATTTTATTATATTTAAATAAATTTATTATATTAATTTATAATGATATTTATAACACATATTTCCTTTGTTTTGGTTCAAATTTAACCACATTAAAAAATGCATGGAAACACAAGATATTTTCATATTAATGCTGCTGAACAACAAAAAAAATACATTCACATCATTTCAGTACATTTCCTGCAAACTTTTTCATCCTATAGTTCAAAACTACTTTTGCCCGAAGTGCGCTGGGATAGGCTCCAGCATCCCCCCTTTGACCCTAATGAGGATAGACGGTATCATTCATCAACATAAATGTAAATATAATGTGGAGTGAGAGTGCTTTTGACTTGATGGATTATTTTATATCAAAGCACCGCATCAATTGTCCACGTGGGAACAAAACAAGGTTTGGAGAATAGGTTCAATCTGTCAATTGAGTTAACTCTGAGAACTCCTAAAATTAAAAATTCACCCAAAAATGATGACAAAAAAAAAACAATGCCTCAAAATTTTGCAGTTCAAGAATGGATAAAGTCCTGGCTCTGCTTTTTCTTGTAGTTTACACACTAAAAGGTTACAGGAAGTCACACTGAAAAGCAGTAAGACGACTTTGTCATCATGCGTCATCACTTGTTATGTAAAGCTCAGGAGGAGTGTTTTTTTTTTACTGTGGTTCACGTCTTTTTACACTTGATACCAAAATGTACAGCAACAACCCAAATCCCTTCCCTTCCACGGTTCTAGTGTTTGGGGGTTTTAATACACCCATGTTCAAGTACAAAGAAATTGGTTCTGATTTCAGTGGAAGATATTTTAACTCCTATTTAAACTCATTCCATCACCTACCAAAGGCGTATTTATAACGCAAAGAGGTGATGATGCGACTGCACGATAGAAGAGAGCATGTTTGGTGCATTTTATAAGGAGGTCAGCCTGTATGTCTCCCATGGAAATACATGCTCTGCAGCAACTAGGAAGTGAAAAGCCATCTTGCTGTGTAGCGTCAAGGTGGTTATGCAGAGCGGAAATTTTTAACACATGCGCACAGTTCAGTTGCAAAGCTGAAAATTGTTAATTGTTCATGGTGTGTATTTGTAAAAAATAAAAATTTATGTTTTGTGTTTATGTTGTGACGTTGTTATTCAGACATTTTGGCTGAATGGCCACCAGTCCGGGGTGTACCCCGCCTCTTGCCCGTAATCAGCTGGGATAGGCTCCAGCATACCCGTGACCCTAATTAGGATAGGTATGTGTATATGGCTAAACATGAACTGATATTTTGCAGATACTTACCTACTGTATGGTCTTCTGCCGATTACTAAAGAAAGGAAAATAGTAGAAACCAACTTTTTTTTGTTATGAAATATGAGTCTAATCTTTCTTTTGGTATATTCCACATACATACAGTAGTCCAAATCATCAAAAATGTCTGGTACTGAGAGGGACGGCTTTAAAAAAAAGTCTGGTACGGATTCATTTTCTATTCAATAAAAGGCTTCCGTCATTAAAAAGACACCATTCACTTAAAAACATGTATTAATGCTCATTTTGCTTCATGATGACTTTTATTTTGGACATGCCAGCCAGCAGAAAGATTTAGAAAAGGAGCAAGCGAGGATCTCATTGAATCAGGGTTACATGACCTAAAAAAATGTTTTGTTCAGTGTTGTGAAGGAAGACATGGAAGCTAAAAAAAAGGCAAAATGCTAAATGCGAGACACTTTGTAGAAATATGAGAGGAAGTGTTCAAGAAAGAAAGAAACATAACGAGGAACATGCAGAGGTCAAAAAAACATAAACCGGTTTAAAAACCCTGCAGCGACTGACGGCAAAAAAAAAAAAAAAAATGAAGATAGGAATTAGCAAAGAGGTCAAAGTTGGCAAGAGAACATACTTCTTTGAGGTGTAGATGTGTTTGTCAACAACTTGACCACCCTGTCCTCGGTACTGCTTTATTCTTCAGATATTTCCAACATTGACCCTTGGATGATTTCAGTATCGGCTGTACGGACTCCTGGAGCGAGACCGCGAGCGGGACCGAGAGCGGGATCGGGATCGAGAATGAGAGCGTGACCTCCTAGGACCAGGAAACAAAAAAAAGTTAGAATGAAAGACATTTAAAATACTTTCTGGTTGACTTTCTTGACAGATTACACACTAATGCTAAGATAATAGCATGCTAAGATGATAAGAACAAATTTTTTTTTCTTATTTGATCTTTTAGTTTTGGATTAAATTAAATTTGTACCTTTATTGTATTTTATTTTTACTTTTTATTTCACTAGTCTGTGCAGCACTTTGGAAACTGTGTTCATAAAATGTTCTATATAACTAAAGTGGGCGGCATGGCGGTCGAGTGGTTAGGGTAGGGCGCAGACCTCACAGCTAGGAGGACGAGGGTTCGATTTCAAGTGGAGTTTGCATGTTCTCCCCGTGCATGCGTGGGTTTTCTCCGGGTACTCCGGTTTCCTCCCACATTCCAAAAACATGCTAGGTTGACTCCAAATTGTCCATAGGTATGAATGTGAGTGTGAATGGTTGTTTGTCTATATGTGCCCTGGCGACCAGTGCAGGGTGTGCCTCTAGCCCGAAGACTGCTGGGATAGGCTCCAGCACCCCCGTGAATGAATAAATAAAGTGGATTGGAAATACTAAATCTAACATTCAGTGGTACACACGGCCTTATTGTTTTAAAATGATTAGCATTGGATGTAATGGAAATGAATAAACTAAGATTACAGCAGGGGTCTCAAACTCAATTTACTTGGGGGCCACTGGAGCTAGGGTCTGGGTGAGGCTGGGGCGCATCAGGTTTTCAAAAAAAAAAAAAAAAACACTTTTTCAGTGCTTTGATCTCAGTCATGGATGATGAGAGAAAAACTAAAATAGGCGGGCTCGTTCGCTTGCGTATGGGCGGGGCAAAATCGCGTCAATTGTGTCCGGTGTGCACGCAGCTTTAAGCTGTAATTTCTGGGTACATGAAACCACACGACATCCATATCAAACTATTAAGGCGGGGGCCTCAAACTAGCATCCTGCGGGCCGCAAGTTTTAGACCCCTGGATTACAGTGTGGCGGTGCTTACTCATGAATAAGTAGTGGGAAGACGGGGGGGGGGGGGGGGGGGGGGGGGGGACAACAAAAAAAACAGAGTTGCTTGGCAATGAAGAGGAAGAGGAGTTCTCACATACCTTCTGGATGAGCTGGAATCTCGGCCTGGAGGGACAAGAGCACACAGAGCTGCCATCAAAACACAAGCAAGCCACAAGAACCTCTTGGGGCCTGTAAAACTGTCACCGGGAGCATCACCGACATTGGAATGGAAAACGTGGAAAACGGCTAAAGCCGGCCGCTTTGAGCACAATGGCACATTGCTATCAAACTAAAAAACAATGGAGGACAACTGTGAAGTGACTGCATCCCACGGGAGACGGCAGGCAGCAAGAACAAGGACGTAGAACACTGCAGGTATAACTCTGCATCCTTGACAAATGTTAAGTTGACCAATAAGTGGGCGTTGGTGCTTTAAGTCAAACGTACTGCATTTTTTTATGCCAATAGAAAACATAAATCGTGAATCTTTGCTTTGGGAGGCCCCACGTGGCTGCTAGAGAGAGAGAGAGAGAGGAAGAGAGAGAGAGAGATCCCGAAGTCTTACTTACCATATTTGGAGGGAGAGGGCGAGTGGCTCTGCCGTCCGTACTGTCGCTCCCATTCATCGCGCTCTTTCTCGCGCCGCTCACGCTCCCTAAACACAAAAAAAAGCCTTGGGGTCAGACGGTTGCAACACACTCAAATACCAAACAGTCCACCTGCGCGCACACACACATACACACACACACACACACACACACACTGCCTTACTTCATGCGTATCTTGCGTGCCATGGCTCGCAGTTCTCCCTCTCGCTCCTGTAAAATAACCACGTAGCAATAAGAGGAAATGGAGGAGAATGAGTCTTTGTTGCTGCTGTGCTGAATTCAAGTCAACATACCTGTCGTTTATGCTCCTGTTGTTGGATCTTCACCTGGGCTGCTTTCTTATCCGCCTTGGCTGCCAGAGGAAAAAAATATGTAATTATATTAAAAATATATACATTTACAAATGACAACACCAAAAATAATGACTGAACTAATACATTCCAGATCCAAATTTTTGGATTTTGGCTTCAAAATGCAAAAAAGAAAATATGGCTTTGAGCCAAAAAAAAAAACCTAAAAAATAAAATAAAAATAAAATAAATAAAAATAACAATAAAATAACAATAAAATAACAATAAATTAAATAAAAATAAAATACCTATTGTAAACAACCATTATCAATGGTTCATCAGCTGATCCAATAGACTATAACTGCCATTTGACGCCCCTGCACAACCCCAAGCTCCATTTTCAAAAAAAAAAAAAAAAAAACACCCCAAATCATGAAAACATCTCAGGTGGGATCTCCTTGTCATGCAACAACATCGGAAGCCACCAGGGGCGTTTTTCCTCTTCAGAGAATAAAACTTTCAATGTACCACATTTGGTGCGCTCGTGTAAATTTGAAACTGGCAATTTTGTAGCGCTGAAGAAGACATTTTTGTTCTTAAAACGCCATCTGATGGGTATCGGACTGCAGTAACAACCTTTCATTTGGGGTGTCCAAAGTGCAGCCCGGTGACCATTTGTGGTCATTGGCAGTTTTGCAGCACATTGTAAAATAGTTTTAAAATAGTAAAAAAAATTCACACACTCACGGCTCCTGCACTTACACTGCTTGTTGAGGGCCTTCTGCATACGTAGCTTGAGCTTCTCCTGTGGCGTCAACTTGGACTGTGGGCAACACGACCGTGTTAGCAAAAAAATACACAGAAATATGTTTTAGATGTGCTACGACATAATTTGGATAATGTCCACTTCACACATAGTACTGTTTGTGGATTATTCGGTCGAAAAGACAACAGGTAAATGAGGCACTTGAGTGGAGAAGCCCTACATATAGAGTGTTAGCGGCAGCGGCTCCAGAAGCCACCACACAAGTGTCCAGTAAATTTGGAATACACCAAACAGTGTCAGGGGAGATTAATGCAGTAGGACAGCTGAGGGAACAGCGAGGGACACTACGTGAAACAAGTGCAAGTTCAGGTCCGGCGAGTTCACAAAAGAGCCAGTGGCATTTTGCTGCCGACACACCCAGCAGTGGGCTGTTTAAACCTGGCCAGGCAAGAAAAACTGCAGGTCACAACACCGCAGGCAAGTCAAACACGGGAGCACTACTCAAACTGAGGGCTGGCGTGTATGCAAAGCTCCTCTTTCTCTGCCAGGAGGAGAAGCAGCAGCGAGAAGGGCAGCCCAAACGTCCAGAGTGATTGACAGTAAACGACAAATCGCACCGAATGATCTCACCGTTTAAAACTGTAAGACATAAAAAACCTTCATTTGTTTAAACAAGCCCAGACGTTTGTCCAGAACACACCCAACATATCCCTGAACGAACCATGGCTCAGGAGTATTTATGAACGTTAAAAAAAACCAAAAAAACATGTAAATATGAACACGCAACACAATAATGGTAATAACGGTGCCTGAAGTCCACTTTAAGTCCACTGGAGCAACGGGTGGAGGGGGTTAAACAAGAAAAGAATGATTATTTTGAGTGGCAACAAAGGCTTCTCCATCCCCATGTGCTGGACACCTTGTCAGCCTGTCAGGGATGAGGGAGGCGTAGTAGGCTTTAGCAAGAAAGCTCAGTGAGATCAAATTCTTACTGACTTTGGCAGCTCCCGTCTTTTTACCACCCGCTGTTTCAGGCCTGCAGGGATGACAAGCATTGAGCGGTTAGCGATGGACGGCAAGGAGGGTCGACGACGCCATCGCCGTCAGATTGCCTTCACGGTCTTACTTTCTTAGTTTGTCGGTAATTGTTTTTGAAGGATCGGGGGGTCCTCTGTGCTCAGGGGAGGGGCTGTGGTTGAGGCGACTGGGGGACGGCGAGGGACTGCGGCTGTCGCTCTCGCCCCGCCGATGACTGCCACTGCGTCGGACGCTTCGCCGTGAGGAGCCCCCCTGCCGTGAGCTGGAGCGGGATCTGGTACAAAAAAAAAAAAAGTGAATTCAGGTAGAGGCTATACCTGTTTAAAAATTCCAGGACATATCTTGACCTTGTTCGCCTCCTTGAAGTATATCGTCTCCTCTCCCGGTCTCTCGGCCGCTCTCTATCACGGTCGTTGGATCGCGATCGCGATCTCGATCGGTCGCGTCTCCTGCGGGACCCTCCTCTGTCACGCGAGTATGATCGGGAATATCGTCTCAAGCGGGAATGGGAACGACGCCCGTCCCTTCCCCGCCGTCCTCGTCGGTTGCGGCGTGAACGGGAGGATGAGGAGGACGGTGATGAAGAGCGGGATGAGGAGTACGAAGGAGAACGACTGGATGATGACCTTCGTCTCCTGAACAAATACAAAAACTAAGTTTTAGCCACACGAACGCCACAGTTACTAGCCTGCTGTTTGTATGATCCTTTGATTGATGTAACTTTTATTGCTAGTAAAATGACATGCACACAAAAGTAGTCCAACGGAGTCACATGAGAAAAAACTCTTCCCGCATCATGCACGGTGGCGCCATTGCAGATTAACAAACCTCACCATCAAATACTATCAGCATTGGGAATCAGCCTCTGCAGTGATCATGTCAACGGTCAAAAAGACTAACCAATGAAAAGCCAGGAGAAGGGAAAGTTACCGACCGGGAGCCCCTGCTATGACCTGCAGGGTGCTGCGCATTGGAGGAGGCGTGGGGGGCGCCGGCTTGTGATGCTGCCGCTGCTGCTGCTGCTGCTACCGTTTCGTCATCGCTGCCTCCAAAGCTGGTGATGAAGGTGATTTTCTCTGGACCCGGCGTCCGAGAGCGCGAGCGCGACTCGGAGCTGGATTCTGACTCGGGCCTGAGAGAACGAAAGAGAGAGAGAAATCAAACAATTCCTGAGTGTAACACACATGAACGCACACATGCCATAATATGGCTTACAGAAGGGAAGAGAGGGGGAAAATAAATTCACCGTTTGTAAGGATCGTAGGTGGGACTGTCTCTCCTTGCGTAGCTGATTGATGAGCACAAGAAAATAATAATAATAAAGTCATTAATGACAAATATTGTGTATTATAGTAGTACAGTAAGGCAAAGTATGAGTTATGATAAACATCAATTGTCCATGTAATGCTTGAATACCATTGTAAGCTTTTTAACGAGTTCTGTTGGCTTGCTATTCATACTGGAGCTATTAAATATTTCATCATAGTTGAAATAAAAAGGTATTTTTGCTAGTCCATTAGAACAATTGCATACAATAAGAGATTTCTCCCATTAATTGTGTCACTGGTAGTGTGCTTTAATTAATACTTTTATATTGACATTTATATATATATATATATATATATATATATAGTCACGCAAAAATATTACCTTGGTGGGCTGATCTGTCGACCTTTTAATCTTTTCTCTCTAAACTCTCTCCTTTGTCGGCGAGAACGGCGGCCCTGAAATCACCCAACATGTCACACAACGAGCAGCAAGCAAAGAGACGTCATAACAAGAGTACGTGTACTAACCGAGTACATGGCTTTCTCTGCCTCCAGCGCTTTGGCATGCTTGATGGCCTCCACCTCCTCTTTGTCCTTCCTCAACATCCTGATGGACACAGTTGCCGTACATACCGTCAAGCTCAGTACTTCCTTAATTTGTTTACTGCTACTCAAAAATAAACATGGAATTGAACCCCTCAAGCAACAAAACCACCGTATCATTAGCATAAAAAAAGCGAATGCACATCTTAACTCTTTTTAAATGTATATGTCTAAATCTAATCCTATACATTTACATTCTTGCTTCACTGTACTGTGTCAAAAATCAAACAGAGGTGTCAGACATAACTGATTGCACTAGACAGTTGCAGTCCTTTCATAGTGGAACTAGCGCCCTCTGTTGTCATAAATGGGAACAACACTGCAGTAAGTTGTAATGTTATGTAAAATGTTATTAAACGCTACCTGACAAAGTCTCCTTCAGCCATGCCGTAAGGGGTGGCGTTTTTGTTGAGTTCCATTTCCTGTTCTTTGTTCAGCTCGTCAATGTCAACCTCCACATCTGCAAACGCAGGCAAACACAGATACAACTATGACACTTTCATTCCTCCAATTGTTTATAACACGAGAAAAGTCTGTGTATTTCTTATTCAGCATTCGTGATCCTGCAAATTTGCTGATTTTTGGTCAGTTTCTTTTTCAAAAATGGGTTGTTTGCTCCTGTGATGATACGGCATAAAATAAACATCATACATACAGCGAAATACTATGTTGCTCCACTAGTACGAGCTTCGACAGTCAACTTTCTAAAATTTCCGCCTCCAAACATGCAGCGAGGTGAACAAATGTTAACATGTGATCCGAAAACATGACTGGAATTACAACAGGCAAGTGGTGCAGATTATGTGGACGCAGCCTGTGTGGCAGCGGAACTGGATAGCACTGAACTGACGATCATCATCTTAAAATGCATTTAATTAGTGTGTGAAGCATACAGTGTTTAGGGCTGACACTTGGATTGGTCAACTCTGCATTCAGCTTATAGATTGATTTCCTTTGTCATGAGTGAACAATGGTAACTGTAGCAGGAAGGTAAGGCTAATCTAATACTTATAACACTTTTATTGCAAATATTGATCCAAAAATGGGAGATCATCAATGTAGCAAGAGGGCTTGGCAGAGCAATAAGCCATTTTCATGGCCGTCAAAATTACTTATGACAATAACAAAGTTACTGCAACAACACATCATCAGTAGGGTCAAACGCTTAACGTAATAGTTGTAGTACGGAATGCCTCTAGAGCAGGGCCCGCGGGCCAAATGTGGCCCGCAGGACACTAGTTTGAGGCCCCCGCCTTGATATGAAAGTTTAATGTTAGTGCGGCCCGAGCAAGTTTGATATGGATGCTGTATGGTATCATCTACCCAGAAAAAATTATTACGTTTGATTAATGTTCATGTTAAAGGTTAAATAACTGTTAATAGTTATCCTCCCTATCCGTGTGGAAGTGGTATGTTTTTGGCTATTTGAGTTTAAAGGAGGCGGCACGGCGGTCTAGTGGTTAGCGCGCAGACCTCACAGCTAGGAGACCAGGGTTCAATTCCACCCTCTGCCATCTCTGTGTGGAGTTTGCATGTTGTCCCTGTGCATGCGTGGGTTTTCTACGGGTACTCCGGTTTCCTCCCACATTCCAAAAACATGCTAGGTTAATTTGTGACTCCAAATTGTCCATAGGTATGAATGTGAGTGTGAATGGTTGTTTGTCTATATGTGCCCTGTGATTGGCTGGCGACCAGTCCAGGGTGTACCCCGCCTCTCGCCCAAAGACAGCTGGGATAGGCTCCAGCACCCCCGCAACCCTCGTGAGGAAAAAGCGGTAGAAAATGAATGAATGAATGAAGTTTAAAGGAAATAACTTGAAGACTACCGTTTAGGTCGCTAGCTCTCTAGTTTGCGAGTTAGCATGTGTCTCAGTTGCGCAATATGTTGTAAATAAAAAGAGTATAAATGTGACTATAGTCGTGTTTTGTCATGTCTACAGGGCTCTAATAATGCTTTGTTAATTTTAATCTGAAAAATATAATTTGTCAATCCACCAACAATGTGGTTTCTTAAGTTTTTATTATTATTATATTTATTTATTACTGATTGATTTTCTTTATTCTTGATTTGTTTATTTATTTTTCATCTTATTTTGAGTAGAAAAATAAAAAGTAAGATATTTGACAACAGTGGAATGTTTCAGAGCTTTTCTTATAGAAAATTGGAACCAAGGCGAAGTTTT
Organism: Doryrhamphus excisus; assembly: GCF_037039965.1. Lineage (NCBI taxonomy): Eukaryota > Metazoa > Chordata > Actinopteri > Syngnathiformes > Syngnathidae > Doryrhamphus > Doryrhamphus excisus. The sequence continues at coordinate 15,597,408 of NC_136364.1, forward strand.
TAAATTTTTTTTGTTTTTAATAAATGCGTTTTTTTTTTGTGGAAAACCTGATGCGGCCCAGTCTCACCCAGACCCGAGCTCCAGTGGCCCCCATGTAAATTGAGTTTGAGACCCCTGCTCTAGAGGGTGTTTGCTCACCGATATCTGGGATAACCTCATCTTCTTCGGATTCGCTGTTCTCCGAATCGTCGTCCTTGTCAGATGCCAGGTCAGGTTCTGTCACGGTGCTGTCCTCGTACGTATAACCAATGGCAACCTTTTTCTCAGCCAACCTGCATCATCAGTGAAATAGGTTTGTCAAAAATCATACACAGATGCTTGGGTGAGGAAACCATTATCGATACTGGTGACAAGACAGAACTCAGGAAGGTACGAAATGAACTGAAAAGGGGAAACAGAAACATCTACTTGAAGAAAGCTAAGCAAGAAACAGGCAAAAAATAATGTCTGGGCTGTCTGGAGTGGGACGAGGGAGTTCGTTTCAATCTTGAAAAGTCATGGAGACGATGGTGCTTGCACACCTGAGAACATCGGTGTGTGCAGTGAAAGACCCACTGGAGTACACATACCAGCCCCATTTGGGGTGGACCATGCTGTTTATATATCCGCTGCAGAGGGCCTAGTCCTCCCTGGACAGACCAAACACTTCGATCCGCATTATGTTCTTCGATTTCTATTCTGACTTCAACAGCATCCAACCCAGGCCGCTTAGGGAAAAGTCGCCGCATGGAAGTGGACGCCTCCCCTCATCACCTTCATCACAAACTACCCGACAAGCAGACCGCAGTGTGTGTGAGGCTTCAGATCTGTGTAACATCAGAGCCTCCTGAGGGAAGAGCGAGTTCCCCCATTCCTGTGCACCGCCTACACTGCGGATTTGAAGTACTCTTCCAAGTCGTGTCATCGATACAAATATTCTGATGACACGAATATAGTGGGATGTTTTGGGGTGAATGACTGATGTGGCGTGGGGAGAATTATCTGCAGCTGAATGCGGACAAGACAAAAGGAAGATGCTAATTTCATCGGTAAGAAGGCCGCCCACCGCCGTAAGCTGGTAGTGATGTGGAGCAGGTAACATACAGTATATACCTCCTACGTATATACACACCATAAATACCTCGGGGGTCAACTTGGACTGCAAGCTTGAGTGATCCACAAGTGTGGCACTCAAAGAAAAGGGCCTGAGGGTGCGGGTTGATGTCCTTGAATGTCTGCCACTAACTATAGGGCTGGCCTGGCCAACCAGCGGCTCGCGAGCCTCATGCGGCTTTTTAGCTAGTTTCATGCGGCTCTCCTGGAGCTTTCACATGACATGCGTAAAAAATGCTTGACTGACGCTGCCATTGATTCCTCTTACGGCTAGATGGCACGCTGACGAGGTAAGCCTGCTAGAGTGACGTCAAACGCACGACGAGAGAATCTCTGGCGTGACATTGTTTGCATTGTAAACAATTTCCGTTAAGTTGGCTCTCAAAATGGCAGGGAAAAAATGCACAGTTAAACGAAAATATGAAGAACACAGGAATTTTTTGGACAGAATGGGAGAGTTCGGTCTGTCTTATGTCACGCAGCATTAGTTAGCGCATTTCAAAGCTTCCAATCTTCAGCGTCACTTCAGCTCACTCCATCCTAACATCGAACAGGAATTTCCAAAAGGGACTGAACTTCGCAAAGCACAAGTTGGTCGCTTTGAAAAGTCAGGCAGAAAAGCAGATGCAGTTTTTCAAAAAGTTTTACGAAACACTCGGAGACTGTAACGCTTGCATCATATCAACTGGCTTGGAACATCGCACGGACTAAAAAGCCATACAACGAAGGGGACTTCATTAAAAAAAAATGCCTCATTGACGCCGTTGAAATATTGTCTCCTGAAGACGACAAACTAAAACGGTCCCACCACAGTGTTGAACGCAGAATATCGGATATTAACACTGCTGTTAAATCACTGATATTATCATGTTGGTGTGGGATGTTTTCAATAAATCTGGCTGAGCAGGGTTCTTTGTGTGCGTGCATACGTGATGAAGGCATGGGATGATGTTCATGTGTGCCCATGTGTATGAAAAAAAAGTGACTCTTAATCTCTGACTGGTTGGCCACCCCCTGCAATAAGGGGTTGGAATTAAGGTAATGGATTAAAAACTAAATGTTTGTTGTGGGCATCATACTGGTTACATAGGAGGAGGTGACCAAAGACTGAACACTGTGTAAGGTCATAGCTATCGTGTCTCGCAACCTCCCACATAGCACCCGTTCAGCAGTCTCTTTTATGGTATAACTGTTGTAAGAAGTATGGTATATTTACATATTTATACGTTTCCACACATTGGAAAATATCTATTTTTGTTATATTTTGGATCAGATCCCCGGATCTCGCCCCTCTTGAGTTCTATCTTTGCGGGGCACTTGAAGGCCAGAGTGTATCAAGGTGTGTGTATGTTCGCATACTTTTTCTTTTCATCCTCATTTGGTTTCTGGAGACCACCATAGAGCTCATCCACGTAAATCTGGTACAAACACTGTTCCTCGGAGACTGCAAGAGCACAAGAGAAAAGAGTTTATGGATAATTACGGTCACATTGCGTTGTGCTGAAAGATTGACATTGTGCATTACTCACTGTTGGCAAAGTCGTTCTGCACCAGGCCTCTGTAGCGCTCATAATTGCACCTCCTCTCCTCCATCTCCTGCTCTGGAGTTCTGGGGATAAAACAATTTGATGTTAGTGTCATTTTATCATAACACCAATTTACATATTTGCCTTAAATAGATCATACTTAATCCAGTGGCATGAAATTGTGAAGGGACGCATACTTGACTTGCCTATGCGCACCATTTTCAGTAATTTAATCATAAACAATACGCACACAGTCCGCGAACTAATTTTCACGCCTTCGGGCGTACCGTCTAAAATCAGTGCTTCTCAACTTGTTTGGCTGCAGGACCATCTATCACCTTTTAAAGGGGAACTGTCCATCATTCACAATCCTTATGTGCAACTGGATCACATATTCATTTTCATTTTCTGTGCAATTTATTTTATTCGGTGCAAATTATTATTATTTATTCTAAATTATTTGTTATTAATTGATAACTTATAATAAATTATTATTATACAAATTACTGAATGAATGAATGTTTACACTGTACATTGTTCATATTTGATGTCATCAATTTATTCTCCACATTATTATTTATTATTATACGGGAGCCAGGCAACGACATTTCGTCTGCAATTTCACTGCTGTGTTATTGTGCAATGACAATAAAGAAAGTCTATCTATCATAACGAGGGCTGTCAATCAATGCTGTTAATAAATTTTGTTGATCTCAATTAGTCGTATTTGTCCACAGTGCGAATTAATTGCATTTAATCACAGACAGAAATAAGTTTTTATCTATAATAAGTAGGGGAAACAATTCGGTGTGCAACAATAATTACATAAAATTTTATGTAAAAGGGATATAAATTTTGGAACTATGAGAAAAACAACATTCCGCAAGCATATTTTTGTATTACTATTTTTCTTTATTATTAGCATATTAGCTCTCTCACACTGATACAAACATGTTTTTTATTACACTGACAGCTCAAAATACGATTTGTTTATTTATGATACTTGTTTTAAATTGTAAATGTTTGTTTTCTGTTTAGGAACATTCAGATACGCTTATTATTGAAGATTTGCCTCAATGTACCTTTCCTTCATGAAATGTACAAATGAAAATACTGGGGGCAAAAACACAGTGCAATAGTTATAAAACACATAATCAAAATTGCAAACTGAACACATTAAAATCCATAGAAATGAATAATTATATTACAGAAAATATTAGAAATGCTACTTTTTGAATGTTTAATGTAAGCTGCGATTAGTCCTAACTTGGGCCCATGCGGCATGCTCAATTACGCAAATGAGACTGACCCCCTCCTCCACCAATTACATTGCACAAATGCCACAAAAATTACTGAAACATTTATGCTAGTGCAAGTAAATGTGATTGAAATGTTCATTCGAACAAACGAAAATGATACGGAAATTGCTGAATAACATGAAAACATGCAACGATTCCGGCAGACTCACGTGGTGCTAAGCAGCGCAGGCGTGTAGGTGGGGACATAGTCCAGATGAGCTCTCACATCAAACCTGTCAATCATGTTGCTGGCATCTCCTTGCCAGGGCATCCTTTAGAAAAGAAACGTTACAGTGAGCATCAACATATCACAGATTTACATGAGTGAATGAGAAAAGTTCATTTGACATCAAGATCAAAACAGTAGCTTTTGTATTTGTTAAGTAATTAATTAATGTTAAAGCACATTCAGATAAGAATGGTTAAGCTGACTTTTGTGCGTGTGTCCCTCACATGTTAATAGGAGACTCTGCAGCCACAGCCACAGCAGGATCCAGGTGAATTTTGTAGGCTCGTCCATGAACCTGAAGGAACTGGGCTGGATCTTTTTTCTGAAGAGATAAAATCAGAATGTAAGACGGTAACTTTAAACTATACCACTGTAGCTCACAAACCTAAAATGTGTCAGTTCAACTCTAAACTCCATTACAGGAAAAACTAGGTGGCAGTGAGAGAACAACACAAGACCCTCTGAGGGCCGGAAGATCGAGTTTGAGGAGTCAGAAGGTCAATATTTCTTATTATGCAAGAGTCGCTAAGTGACAATGTCTCTTACTATCTTCTCGTAGTACTCCCGGCGACGCTCCCCTCGCCGTTTGTAGTCAACCATCATGCCACGGAGCTTGCGCTCGTGTTTGCGGGCCTCCTGCCACATGACGGCTCCGCTGGGGGTGGGGGCGCGGCGGGGCACGGCTGCTGCAGGGATGTAAAGTGGGAAGGTAAATGACAGCTTTCAGGAATGTTTCTTGGATATGAAAGTAATACTCTATCAAACAAAAATACATCACAGAGGGTGATCCTTTGAGTTACACTGTAAAAGGTGATGGACAAGATTTTTCAGACGAAATGCACTACTTTTTGTCATTAAGCAACATGCTACACAAACAGTATTCATTGTGGATGACTCCATGTTAAAGCAATTGGGACCAAAGGAACTATTTTTCTGTACTAAATCTGCTTAGACTTCTTTAATTGTGGTAATTGTTTTAATTCTGTAAAGCACTTTGTGTATGTCTTTGCAGGAAAAGTGCTATACAAATAAAGTTGATTTGATTTTAATATTTGCTGCATTAATTAAAGTTGAAGTCATGCTTTATTTGACAGTCACTGACTTGATTTTTACACATTTCAAAATGTTGTATTATCAGTATAAATCATGCTGAATTGCCGATTAAGACTATACCTCAAAAAAGGATAGGGTTAAACCTAACAGCAAACTTCCCTTTAGCTCATATTTTGGAATTATGACGGAAAATGCTAGCAGCTAACCTGACTATGGAGATTACAGACAGCTCGGGTTGTCTGTTGACTGTTTTGACTAACACGCCTTACGTCATGCATTCGCTTTTCTTTTAAACATATACTGACACAAATGGAAATACAACAAAAACGCATTTTTACTCATGTTTTATTATCAGTCTCAGCAAAATTACGATAACGCGTGCAGTCGTAGGGCCTAAACTACCCCAGTTTAGCTTAGCTAGCTTAGCTAGGCTAACCGCCGCAAAACTAACAAGTCTACAATTTTGTGACTCACTACAGTTCGAGAAAGCATGTTTAATGTCATTTGGAATTCAACTGCTTACCTGTTTCACTGGCAACTATTACACAACTGGGTTTATTATTCGATGACCCAAGAGGCCACCGTACACGACTTCTTCTTCCGCGCTGGTTTTCTTCTTCGCGGAGTCTGAGGTCGGTGTTGATCAACTTCCCCCTACTGGCCGGTAGTGCAACTGTTTAAAACTCAACAACGGTTGGTTTTTTAATGTCAATTGCTTACAGTGTGTGATTGTGTATTAATTTACATATTTCTTAATTCAATTTTATTATTGCCCAATATATTCCCCTATAATTCATATTACACTAAATTTGGAGTTTGAATGTTGTCCCCCTGCATGTGTATATGGGTTTTTTTCCAGGTACTCCGGCTTCCTCCTACATTCCAAAAAATATGCATGTTAAGTTAATTGATCCAACATACCCCCACCCCCCCACGAGGATTACTCATCATAGAAAATGGAGTGTCCATCATGGAATATCTTGGATATTGCACCATTGCAGGTTGTAGTAATTCTGACACAAGTTAATATATAACTTAATATTAAGTTAATATTAAGATGCATTCAAGACTGTTCTCAGAAGCTCAGCAAATGTTCGAGTCTGTGACATCCTGTGGCACACTGCAGGTGTATGGAGGGTCGTAGCCAAGCAGCAGAGTGAGTGTGCATGCGTCTGTTTCCTACATTTCCTCCTAACCAGGGCGGTTACGGGAAGCTTTTTCTAGCCTGCTGCTGTTTGCACAGGCCAAAGGTCACATTGGGCATAACTGTCTTTTTTTTGCACCCCACTGCCTTGACAAAAAAAAAGCTTTTCCTTTCATACACTGTCACTGAGTTCAATGTGTTTATATGCATGGCATTCATTCACGCACATATGTACACAATCTAATGTGATTTATTACGAGAACATTATTAGTTTAACCTGAGAATTTGAATAATAACTCCCGTTCCCGATAAATCCAAACTGGTAAATGCACTTTTATTACAATCCACATTTTGCTGGAACGTCATCTGAGACCAAGTAATACAATAAAAGTGATCTCATACCGAAGCACAGTACAAAAAAAAAAGAGTATCAATATGTACAATACATTTATGTACAAAAAAATATTTTACATGTAGAGTGGGGTGAAAAAACATCTACGTTGACAAATTGCAGCATCACAAAGACAATACAGGCAACTGTTTTAAAAAAAAAAACAATTTCATGAGGCTTTAAAGCACAACTCTGAGGTTTGTGTCTTTGACTTGCACAATCACATCAAGTCCAAATGTCCAGTTAATGGACACAGTGGAGCTATTTCCCTTGTAAATACAATAATATACAAGCACATTCATTCACTTGGACTTTAAATAATCATCCTTTCATTCCTTCATTGACCTCTTAGTCAAATATTGTCCTGAATTACAAATAGGCAGTCTGACACAATTCCAGGCACTGCGAGGTCACTGCAAGTGTCCGAGATCATCAGGTTAAACATCACGGTGCCTTCAAAGACATACCGGTCTATCTGAGCTGAGATGAGGCCCATGTGCATCCCAAAAAAAGAACCTCCACACTGGAAACTGGACCCTGTGAGCAGAAGAGTGCAAAGTATGCATGATAAAATAATAAGCCCATACGAGGCCCGAGAGTTCAAAGGTCAGACTTCTAGTTCTTGGTTGTCTGTGCAGTGGATGCGGTTCAGCTTCTCCCTCTCTTGGTTGGAAATGTCCACTTTGGGATGTCCACTTTGAAGCGGCTTTAGCGCAGGGGAGGGATATGGAAGCGTCAGTTCGATCTCCTCGTAGCAACGTGGGGCGGTGGCGTCGGTGGTATTGGCGGGATCTGGTGTCTCGGGGAGGGTGGTGGTGGCCGAAGGAATCAGAGCGACGGGGAGGGGGCGGTCCACATTTCGGATGAGGTTGACAAACTCCCTCTGATTGTTGATGCTTTCTTCCAGCGGAACGGCCTGCTGTTTTTTCCGCTTGTGATGGATATGAGAAAATATGAAGGCACAGGTAGCGCAGCCACACAGCATCACCAAAGCCAAGATGCCCACCAGGATCATGTAGAAGCTGACGCCCCCACTGGTTGTGTCCGACATGGCACCTGGAGGAGGGGGGGCGGACATTAATGATTAAATAATTGGAGGCGTTGTGCTATTTAAAAAAAAACACTCCTCTTACCTGGACAGTGTGGACCAAAACAAGGATTCTTCAAGCTCAGGCACTTGTTGCCATAGTAACCCTCAGGACAAGCACACATGTACCTGCCATCTATGCTGTGACAGGGCACCCCCTCCTGGCAGGGGTTGGGGTTGCAAAGATCCAACACTACCTGAAATAAAAAGTGCCAATCTATTATTATTCATTTTATTGTTGTTGTTATTATTACAGTAGCTTGGAATGACGTACGGTGTCATCTTACAAAAAAACCTCTAAACTCATCACACAGCAACTTACCACTCAAGAGGTATGTCTAAGAGATAAACAAACAAGTACTAATATTAATTTAATTTGGCCAAAAAATAAAGTATTTTCCCATAATGCAGTGCCTCCAAACAAAATAATTTATTGCTGCCTGCTGGGGAGCTGCAATGATGTCAGCCTCCCTCTGTGCTCTGGGCTAATCTGGCTCCCTCTGGTGGACAGAGGCAGCATCCACTCCTCCATTTTCTATACCCCTTGTCCTCTAATTAAATGCTTTGTTCAGCTGTAATTAAATGGAACTTACAGAAATGTCGAAAAATAAAACACACATAAAAATAAATTTATAAACTGTGGCATAATTTCGGGTCCTTGGCGGTCTACCAACCTCACAGTGGATTCCAGAATATCCAAAAGGACAGTTGCAGGTTGCGGTCCCTTCGTCCTTCTCCATGCACTTCCCACCATGCAGACAGGGGGCGCTATCACAAGGACCTGGGGGGATTTGGCAGTGTTTTCCAGAGAAACCAGGCGGGCACAAACATCTGGGCCCTGATAGCTGGTCCTAATGCGGGACAATTTACATCAGACCATGACAGTGCAACATAATTGAGAGTAATTTATGGAAATGCATGCAAATTAGCTGCTAGTCAGAAACAATCAAGCCAGCTGGGATATGGACAGTTCACCTCGCAACGTCCACCATTGAGGCACAACCCCCGACAGCTGCTGTTCCCTGATAAATGAGAAAAGACACAATCGTAACTCTGATCATGTATAGTATGTGTCTTATTTGCATTTATATAAATAATGCAATGAATAACAAGAAGAGGAAATTCACTCACTGATGTCACAATTCGGCCCTGCCCATTCAGGAAGGCAGTCACACAAGTACCCTCCAATCAGATTGCGACAAGACCGCGCGTGAACGCATGTGTTCATTTCACACTCATCTGTGTCTAAAAGGACAAAAAAAGACAAAAAAGGTCATATCGCTGTAATATTATTATCATCCATCCATTTTCCTCCGCTTATCCGGGTCCGAGTCGCGGGGGCAGCAGTCTCAGTATGGAAGCCCAGACTTCCCGGTCCCCAGCCACCTCCTCCAGCTCCACCGGGAGGACACCAAGGCGTTCCCGGGCCAGCTGTGAGACATAATCCCTCCAGCGTGTCCTAGGTCTGCTCCGGGGCCTTTTCCCGGCTGGGCATGCCCGGAACACCTCACAAGGGAGGGGTCCGGGTCCATGTCCCAAGAACCAGATTTGGCCGCCAAAGACCAGGTCGCCCAGGCACCCACCCTTGACTGCCACCCAACACACAATGCACCGGACCCTTATGCTAGGTGGTGGGTCTACGAGGGGGAGATCCCGTGTGGCTTCTTCGGGCTGAAGGCCCGACCACCAGGCGCTCGCCTGCGAGCCCCTCCCCCGGGCCTGGCTCCAGGGTGAGGCCCCGGTATCCCACATCCGGGCGAGGTACGGTTCCTCCTCTTGTTTTTTTTTTCATAAGGGTCTTCTGAATCACTTTTTGTCTGTCCCGTCACCTTGGACCTGTTTGCCTTGGGAGACCCTACCAGGGGCATATAGCCCCGGATCACTCGGGCACTCAAACCCCTCCACCACGATAGGGTGGTGATTCACGGAGAGGTAATATTATCAGATATATTTTTTGGAAAATAATATTATCATGGGCTGCACGGTGATCGAGTGGTTAGCGCGCAGACCTCACAGCTAGGAGACAAGGTTCAATTCCACCCTCGGCCATCTCTGTGTGGAGTTTGTATATTCTCCCTGTGCATGCGTGGGTTTTCTCCCGGTACTCCGGTTTCCTCCCACATTCCAAAAACATGCTAGGTTAATTGGTGACTCCAAATTGTCCATAGGTATGAATGTGAGTGTGAATGGTTGTTTGTCTATATGTGCCCTGTGATTGGCTGGCGACCAGTCCAGGGTGTACCCCGCCTCTCGCCCAAAGACAGCTGGGATAGGCTTCAGCACTCCCCGCAACCCTCGTGAGGATAAGCGGCAGAAAATGAATAAATGAATGAATATTATCATATAGTATTTTCAAAATGTAGTATATGTGAATGTGTGAGCCCCTTGGCTTATTACTAGTGATGAAACCTGGGGGAGGTCGACCATGATAGACAACGAAGTCGGTAGCCACTTAGGGGCAATCAAAGCATGCTACTTTCTCAACTACTGTGTGCATAATATGTCATGCAAATAATTGCCTTTCACCAGCGTGGGCTTTAAAGGTCCACCATTATGCAAAATACGCCCACCACTTCACGGTGGACAGCTTAATGGAAAGGAAGGGAAACCAGGCTTCACTACACATCTTCAAATGAAACCTGACACTCAGCTTGTTTGATCTGCTGTGTGCAGCATCATTTTTTCCCATATAAAAATGCCACTGGTCAACCTACGGTATGAGCTCAGGTTGTTCATCTTAAAAGCAGTGTGTATATGTGTGGTGAGTTCGAGTGTGCTCGAGGGCTAGAGGGGATTATCAAGTGTCAGAGTTATGTATCACTGTTGCACAGGGGTAGTCATTGTGAAATATGGTTCTTTGTTTTTTTTTTAACTTTACAATCCCCAGGCAGCTGTACTAGTACAGTATATACATTGTGTGTATGTGACCTGACTGTACACAATATCTCCTTCCCTGACAACCATCCAACACCATCATGCCCACAGGAACAGGCTTGTCAGTATAAATGAATGCAGCACAATGATGCTGGAGGTCCTGAAGGGTCTGTGGGAGAATTATATTACACTTTTGCTTGACGTTCCACTCACGAAAATACAATTTTTTACTAGCATCGAAGGTCTCATTTAGAATTAGCAGTAGATTCGATAAATGAAAGATTTCAGAGTGGAATCTGTGAAGAGACCCCCGGGGCTCAGTAATGAGAGTTGTTTTCAATCCAATTGGATAATGTAAGTTCATGTTCAGGTCATTAGAATCCTTATTTGAATCTTAGCAAACATAATTAGCGTTGCAATGTTTTTCAAAATGGTAATGGTTTAATTTCATTTGAACATGCATCAGATTACAATTGAATGCATCACATAATCAGTTCACAGTTCCACATGTCCAAAAGGAGTAGGAAGAAGCAAAGCTTATTAAATCCTACCCCTCCATCTGGTACTTTTACAATCAGTAACTGTTACATTTGTTCACTTCCTGCTTTCCTAATTTTTATTTTTTATTTTTTATTTTTAATTTTTTTGTCCCGTACCAAAGTACGAGGTGATATGACCATCCAATGACATAATGGGTACCATAGTAAGTATCAATATAGTGATATATATAGCACATCATGACTGGTTCAAGACTCTTCATCCTTGTATTTAGCAAACATCAACTGCTTGTATTGTTTCTTGAATTGGCTCATCGTTGTGCATTGTTTGAGTTCCTTACTCAATCCATTCCATAGTTTGATTCCACATACTGAAATGCTATGGCTTTTTAACGTAGTCCTAGCATATAAGTGTTTCAAATGTAGTTCTTCCCTGAGATCATATTTCTCCTCTCTTGTAGAGAAGTATTGGATGACATTTTTAGCCTTATGCATTATTTTAGCAGTTTGAAGATTAACTATATCAGCAAGTTGAAGTATTTGTGATTTTAGAAATAAGGAGTTAGTATGTTCTCTGTAGGCGGCATTATGAATTATCCTTACTGGCCTTTTTCAAAATGGACTTTAAAATTGTGATTTCCTTTGCACTAAAATGGGGAAAAAAATTATATTCATTACTACTAATTGTTAGCCTAATGGGATTAATCCCGGATGCTTTTTCTTTCCATTTGCAATTTGTATGATGCTGAATTGGTGTCTTTTTGCCCCCAAAATGCACTATTGTAATTATATTTCCGTTATTTAAACTAACAAAGCAGTACAATATCATTCTATTTTCTTATATTGCATTATTTTCACCTCATTATCATCACATTCTGTTTTCCTGGCTCAACATCAGACATGCATGGACCGGTTCTAACCACACACTTGAGTTACAAATAGAGTGTATCTTGACCGACTGACCCAGCTGGCAGGTCCTGCCGCTCCATCCAGGCGGGCAGAGGCAGCGGTAACCTCCAGGAACCTCCTGACACGTTGAACCTCGTCCACAAGGGCTTCGATCGCACCGCTTCACCGCTGTGAAGAGAAAATGTCCATCAACTACTGACCTGTGTAATGGGAATGTGTGCATCAAAGATGTGTTTGTGTGAATGCATGGCCAATGGCACCATGTGTGAACCGTGCAGCACTGGTATGCCGAAGCTTCTAAGTGGCTTTCATCATTTTCTTTCAGGCATTATTTTCTCCTGTGCAAACAGTGATAAATGCAATCATCTGCTGCGAGGCTCTTATGTCTCAAAGCACACACAGTGGAAAAGTGTGTTTAAGTAAAGCGGGACGGTGATGAGAAACAACAGGGGTCAAATCCATGTGTTCCCCTCATCTGAAATAGGTTTTTAAGTAAGGACAACAGGGAACAATGAGCTTGAATTGAAATATGATGACATGCTGGGCAATATTGTTTCACTCCAGCCCTGTAGGTGGCGGTAACGCGTATTAAAATTATACAGTACTATCAACAGGATGTGGTGCCTCACTTGGTGCCAACGATTACATGAAAGAAATATGAATATTTACAAAGAAATATGTATATATAAATATATATATATATTTATTATATATATCGCCTCACTTGGTGCCAATGATTACATGAAAAAAATATTAATATTTACAAAGAAATATATAAATATATATTTTAATATTTATCTCATAATATTAATATTTACAAAGAAATATAGAAATATATATTTTAATATTTCTCTCATAATATTAATATTTACAAAGAAATATAGAAATATATATTAATATTTCTCTCATAATATTAATATTTACAAAGAAATATAGAAATAAATATATTAATATTTCTCTATATATTTATTTATATATATATCTTTATTCATTCATTCATTTTCTACCGCTTTTCCTCACAAATATGAATATTTCTTTCATGTAATCGGCACCAAGTGAAGCTATATATAAATAAATATATGAATAAATATATGAATAAATATAAATATATAATCTCTCTCTCTCCTCTCTCTCTCTCTATATATAAATATATATTTATTAATATAGATATATATCTCTATAAAGAAATAGTAATATTTTATAATATATTATATAATAATATTAATATATCTCTCTCTTTATATATTTATAAATATATATATATAAAGAAATAGTAATATTATTATAATATATTCTATGATATATAATTATATTTATAGTAATATTTATTAATACATTAATGTAATATAGTTTTCTGCTGAACTGTATTCTCAATGTATTTCTGTATGAGTCCATGCGCATATACACATCTTTCATGCATATATTATGTGGATCGCGACATTAAGCTCCACTCCTGATTCACTTCTCAGGTATCCACCATTAACAGGACAATCCTAAATGTTCCCATGCTTAGCTCTCTGTGTCTGTATGTCCACGACTTTTCCACAAACCTGACCCTGACTCCAACCCTGGGCAATAATAACCCTCCCAAAACTAAACAGAGCGTTCCAAACAAACACATCCTTTAATGAACATTGGTTGTGCATATAAACTACCGTTGAAGCAACAGACAAGCGTGACTAACAAAAATCCTTTTTGTTGATCTGCTTGTCTGGCTCTCATCATAATATCCATCCAGCCATCCTCTCCACCGCCTGTCCTCATTAGGGTCACGGGTGAGCTGGAGCCTATCCCAGCTGATCTGAGAGAAAGACCGGGTAGACCCTGGACTGCAGCCAATCGCAGGACTCACATAAACAAACAACCGTGCACAGTCACATTCACACCGATGTACTGTTTATAAACAGAGATTCAAACCCTTAATCTGCAGACTGTGAGTCCAACATGCTAACCAATCGTGCACCGTCCGGCCCTCATCATAATAATGATAATAAAAAATGTTGTTGTGTATACATGCCAACAAGCAAATCCTGACGGAATGGAACAGCAGAGATGTGTTTACACTCTCAGCTGTGACCTGTACCTATCTAATATCTTCTGCTGTCACATACACACACACACACACACACACAATAGCCACACAAACACACATATCATAATCAGACTGCTTTGACAGCTCACTTGTTACTCCACCAAAACATGCTTGACCTTTTTTTCTTGCGTCATAGCACAGATGTGGAGGAGTTCATGAGGTGTGACGGGACTGCTGCAGGTAGGGGCATTCAAACATTACATGCTGGAGCTTGTGTCTATTTACATGGAAATGGAGTGTTTCAGGCTGCACGGTTGACAAGTGGTTAGCATGCAGGCCTCACAGCTAGGAGACCTGAGTTCAATTCCACCCTCGGCCATCTCTGTGTGGAGTTTGCATGTTCTCCCCGTGCATGCGTGGGTTTTCTCCGGGTACTCCGGTTTCCTCCCACATTCCAAAAACATGCTAGGTTAACTGACGATTCCAAATTGTCCATTGGTATAAATGTGAGTGTGAATGGTTGTTTGTCTATATGTGCCCTGTGATTGGCTTGCCCCGCCTCTCGCCCGAAGACAGCTGGGATAGGCTCCAGCACCCCTTCGACCCTCATGATGATAAGTGGTAGAAAATGAATCAATAATATTAATGGTAAAATGTACAGCAGACCACAATTGTTATATGTTAATCAGTCCTTGAATGCACCACTCAACCCACATATTATTGTCTGAATATCTAACACAAGTGAATACCAAGACATAATGTCTTGCCTACAGTCAAGCATCATGGCCGGGGAGCTGCATGAAGGGTCCCTGCAGTAAGGAGCCATGGTTCAAATAGTTTGAAATATTCATTGTTTGTCTTGCCAGCTACATATTTAAACAATAATGGCTAATAGTAACTCTCGAACCAACTTTCATTCCTATGGTATTGTCCATTGAGAATATACTGTATAATAAAATGCTTACTGAAGTGTTTGTCCTCACTGGATGAGTGAGATACTATATAGATACTTGGTATGTGCATGTGTGTCAGTCACCATCTGCGCAGGTCAGCCCCGTCCAGCCATTGGCACAGATGCAGCTGAAGCCAGTTGGATCTTCCACACAGGTGGCAGCATTCATGCACGGGGATGACATGCAAGCGTGTTCAACTGATGAAAGGTGATAGGAAGCAAAAGAAGCCTTTATTACTCCCCTGAGGGGAAGTCAAATTGTTATGCCGCCATATTAAACATGCTGCATGATTACACATTAGAACGATGGGGAATGATGATGATGAAGCACACAAGGGGCTAGCAGTTGGAGGGGGGGGGTGTCTACATCCAGGACGTTGAAGTTTTGCTTACCAATGTCACAGTTGCGTCCCCTGAAACCTTCCTGGCACTCACACTGGTACTCGTTCGGCTCGGTGTTAGTACAGGTTCCACCGTTTTTGCAGGGCTGGTGTGTCCCACAGTAGTTCAGGTCTAAATCAAAAATATTAATTTAGGTTAATATCTTATTGACACTGCTTAATGCATCACAGCATATCCACAAATGGAAGAAATGAGCCGCATAGGAAGGACGTAATACCATATCTCGATATTTAGTAAGTGCTAAGATGTGATCATTGTTACGTCAATTCTATTTAGTCTAAAGTTAAATATTACTAAAATTAATATTCATTCATTTTCTACCGCTTTTTCCTCACGAGGGTCGCGGGGGGTGCTGGAGCTTATCCCAGCTGTCTTGGGGCGAGAGGCGGGGTACACCCTGGACTGGTCGCCAGCCAATCACAGGGCACATATAGACAAACAACCATTCACACTCACATTCATACCTATGGACAATTTGAAGTGGCCAATTAGCCTAGCATGTTTTTTGGAATGTGGGAGGAAACCGGAGTACCCGGAGAAAACCCACGCATGCACGGGGAGAACATGCAAACTCCATACAAAGATAGCCGAGGGTGGAATTGAACCCTGGTCTCCTAGATGTGAGGTCTCGACCGCCGTGCCGGCACTAAAATTAATATAACATAAAATTAATATTACTAAATATATCTATTGTGCTCATTTTCTGCCCTTTGTATCGAGTTCTGGAGTCCTATAGAGAAGCTACACACAATAACCCGCACAGAAAGCTTTCTAGATCTTCCAGAATCTGCACCTATTCCAGCTATATTTCCTTGGATTTCTAAAACAGTCTGTTTTAATGTATTCCATTTACGGACCGCCTCCGGGCACGCCCACTCTGCTGTGATTGGTCCCACTTAACAGTATTGTTTAACATGAGAATACAACATTCTAAGTACATTTATAGGTCAGAAAAGTGGGAAAAATAGAATGAAAAATAAATAAATAGTTTAACAATGAATTATTATGCAGTTCCAATGCTAACATTTTTGCTATCCGATAGTGTTTAGAGATTACACATGTTTGTATACCTTTGTCACACAGCAGCCCTCCCCAGTTGACGTCACACACACACTGCCAAGGTTCGCTGCAGCTCCCATACACACACCCGGGGAACGTCACACACTGGTCGCACAGAGTCCCGGTCCAACCATAGTGACACCTGAGGAGAGGAAGACGTGAGAGGGGGGACCACTCTGAAGTAACTTAACTCTACAAACGGGTGATACCATCTGCATCCTTGGCATGCTTCTGGTCCGAACCATAGCATACTTTCTGGATGACTGAAAATAGGCTCATTCTTCCATAACGGCGGGAAGCAACAATGCATGAGCCATCGGATAAAACAAATATAAAGTACGGTTCATGTTCATTACAACATTAGGTACACCAATACAAAATGGGTATTACAATCAATCACAATAATAAACATATTGTTAAATATTACTTTTGTTTGATATTGATTAAACTGCATGTGGCCAGAAAGTGAATATTGCACACTTAAAACTCACTTGCATTCCCCGGGTACCGTGCAGGAGCCATGGGCCTGGTGACACCCTTGCTTGCATACCGCTGCAAACACACACACACACACACATTTTAGAAACTAAAAAACTGAATCAACCAAGCAACACAACATAGTACACACATGACCCAAAACCTATGCCATCCATCACTATCAGTACCCTGCAGGTGGTACAGGGCGATGTCCCAGATAATATTTTGAACTTCCTGCCGTCCAATCAACAGCCTGCTGAGGAGGAAGTGGAACCAAGCAAGGCAGAGAGAGGTGGTAGCGGCTGCAGGATGTCCTAAGACTAATTAACTGCATGCCCTTCTTCTCCATTTCCACTTTGGTTTCCTCCAGTCAAACACAAACTGAGAT
This sequence comes from Doryrhamphus excisus, assembly GCF_037039965.1. NCBI lineage: Eukaryota > Metazoa > Chordata > Actinopteri > Syngnathiformes > Syngnathidae > Doryrhamphus > Doryrhamphus excisus. The sequence goes on from NC_136364.1 coordinate 15,614,818, forward strand.
CCGACCTCTGAAATGTGTACTGTGTACTCTAATGTGTATTGTATTTCATACAATGGAGTTCATGCCTCACATATCAGCACCCTAAACAACATTGTTATATAGCAGAGGTAGGGAACCTATGGCTCGGGAGCCAGGTAGGGCTCTTTTGATGACTGTATCTGGCTCTCAAGCATTTCTTACCACAATAAAAATGTATTTTTGCTAACATTTTAAAGTAAACATCACAGAAATGACTGTTAAAAATAATATTAAAAATCAACAACTTTCTTATGCATTTTAATTCGTCCATCTATTTTCTACTGCAATACGGCCGACCATATCTATCTTTCCTGATATTTTCCAGGTCAAACACCAAAACTCGATTATTACTGGGTAATGCGGTAGTCTACCTCGGTCATTGAGATGTCAACATGTAAATATAAACTTTTCTCCTTTAGTCAAATAGTCACCTAGCTAAAGCTGCAGAACCAAGCCTTCTGGCAAAGATGGCCAAAAGAATGAAATACGTCTACGGAGTACGGTGCAAAACTATGCAGCAGCAGAAGTTGCATTAATGGCAGCAAGTATTTGATTTATTATTAGACACTGCGCTGCTCACGAAAGTGTGCTGGCCACACCCCATTGGCGTGGAGTAGTGTGCCTGGTCTACGTAATTAGAGCCCATTATCTAAAACTGTTGGTCTTACATAAAAATGCACACATTTTATTGCATTCAATGTTTAAAATAATGTATATGGCTCTCACAGATACACATTTTAAAATATTTGGCCTTTATGGCTCTCTTAGCCAAAAAGGTTCCCGACCCCTGTTATATAGCGTATGTTCTCAAGGGACAATACTACAGAAAGTAAACTTGGATAAACTTTACAGTAGTAAAGTAGTAAACTTAATCACAGGCACACAGGATATTGTGTTCTTGGGATTTATAGACATGGTATGCACCAAAAGAATATACCAAATATCAGAGAAAAAAAGGCATTTTGTGAAAAGATACATTTTAAGCGTTGAAACTTTCACTTTGACAGAAATTAATAAGAATGAATAAGAATATTTAGCCAAAATGTCAAAACAACAATACCACAATATAAACAACACCAAAAATGGTTGTTTTACATGAAAATAACCATTTCTGTACAAACATCATGAAGTATTTTCACATTTGCATCTGTACTGTGTGTGTGTATGTGTGCGCATGCGTGGGAAAAATGCAGGCCGAGCTCTTATAAAATGCACTTGTCACTTTGCATAAATCCATCTTCGGGAACGGGCGGTCAGGTTGAAAAAATTTATAAATACGTCTTTGGTAGCGTTAACATCAAGCGGACATCTGTAATTCAATCTGAGCAATATTTGTGGGCGTGTCTATGAAAATTTTATACGTTTATAGACTTGAAGCCCCTTGTGCGTGAGAATATTCACAGGCATAATACATAGATAACTTTATATATTCAGTCATTCATTTTCTACCGCTTATCCTCACAAGGGTTGCTGGAGCCTATCCCAGCTGTCTTCGAGCGGTGGGGTACACCTTGGACTGGTGGCCAGCCAATCACAGGGCACATATAGACAAACAACCATTCACACTCACATTCATACCTATGGACAATTTGGAGTCGCCGATTAACCTACCATGTTTTTGGAATGTGGGAGGAAACCGGAGTACCCGGAGAAAACCCACGCATGCACAGGGAGAACAGGCAAACGCCACACAGAGATGGCCGAGGGTGGAATTGAACCCTTGTCTCCTAGCTGTGAGGTCTGGGTGCTAACTACTTGACCGCCGTGCAGCCCACTTCATATATATGTAATAATAATAATAATAATAGCGGCAGTCAAGATCGGGCTCTAAGTAACGATGATGATGGCTGGGTTTGCTTGAGAGATCAGGAAGAGTATCATTTTGATGAGCCGGTATCGTGTCTGGTGATGTCATAATATGCACATTAAATGAATACAATTATGGCCATCACAAACTTTGGGTCATATTGATGATTTTTGTAATTTACAGTTTGCTTTTATCGCTAACTTAGGCACTTGAAGGGTTCATATCCGCTGAAAAGGACTTAATACAACCATTATTGTCTGAATTGTGAGTACCAAGATGATTGTGTGAGGCCTACAATCAAGCATAGTGGTAGTGGTGGTATCCGGGGCTGCATGAGTGCAACTGTCAGTGTGTAGCCGCGGTTCAATGATATGAAACTCACCTTCTTTACACTCTAGTCCCATCCAGCCCTCCATGCAGACCTTGGAGCCACTGACGTCACAGTTGAAGTGCCCAAAAAAGTCATCCCTGGCCCGACAGAACTTGTTACAGAAAGGTCCATAGTAGTTGGAATCACATCGAAAACGGAGGCGATACTCCATGCTGAAGGTAGTTCCATGATGACGGTGCGTCTGCCACTGTTCTCCGGGATTCAACATGGAGGAGAGAAGCACACGCTCAATCAGCTGATCTGAGAGAGAATGGGAATAAAAAAAACACAAGTTTGACGGTGGTCCACTTTGGAGGTTCTGGAATATGACATTTTTGTAACATTGAATTTTCCGCAGTCTATTAAATCCCAAGTAATGAAAAGCTGAGCAGGAGCCATCTTTAAAAAGACCTTGTTCAATAACACCGGCTTTTACCGGTTTTATTCCAACAAAACTGAGAGAAGGTCAGTGTTCTCAAAGAACTTAATGCTTTTAGGTTTTTTTTCGACAGTCAAGGGCAGTTTCAGGGGTGCAGACAGTAATCCTCTTTGATTGATAGTGCTGGTAGCCCTTGCTGCTGTATATATACATTATATATAGTGAATCTCCACAGTGACACAGTATAGGAGCTGTCAGGAGCTCAGGTGGATGATAATGACAAGTAGATGTAAGCGTAGCAGTGTAGGGCAAAAGGAAGGAGAGCTGGAAACGGTTTTCCATGCCTCATCCTCATTATCTCCACTATCTTTTTTGGGGGGGAGACAGGGGATGAAGACCGACTCTTTCCTTCCACTGCCACAATGACACGGAGGATGGTGTGATGAAAAAAAAAAAGAGCCCTGACAGGAATGAGGAAGCCATCGTAGCATCTGTGCGTGTGGTGGACTTTAGATATAGCATGCAGCTCACACTGACTGTCACGCAGCTTTTCCTGATTAGGGGGAGAAACAACCAGCAGGAAATGAAAGAGTCTGCTTAAAAAAAAAAAAAAAAAAAGACCTTCTAACCTTGTTTGATCAGAGACATGAGAAACAAGGAGGACATCTTCACACACATGCACCTCATTAGAATGTTGCCTTTGTGAGTAGTGCGCATATATATATACACTGAGCGGACATTTGATTAGGTCCAGTCCAATGACAACTTTAACTGACATCTGCCATCCGTATGATATCTGCAACGTTTCGGTTGCTTCTTTCAAGATGAACTCCACAAACAATTAGAATATTTACCAAGAAGTATTAACATAACAACATGTCTAATATTATTATCATGGTATGCAGTGATAAAACTGTAGTAAAAGTCAAAATATAGACTCTCATAATGCTCCAACCACAACAATAATAAACATATTGTGCATAAACAAATGCGCATTGTTGTCTTTGTCAGTGGTGTCAGAAGTACTGACCTCTTTTGGTCGGTTAGTCACCGACTCAAAGAGATAGGGGCCAATTGGTGTATTCGTAACTAGAAGATATTTAAAATCAGAAAATTCATTATTCTCGCATGTGGAAATAGTTTAGATAAGTACAAGATTGTTGTAAGTTGGAATTTGCAGGAGGTCAATAGTTCTGACTCTCAGTTTCATCCGACAAACAACATTTAACAATCAAGATTATACCTCAGAAATGTAGAAATATATACAAATACGGGTTATATATGAAAAAAAACGAATTTAAAATGTTCCCATAATGCATTTTCATTCATTCATTATCCTCACAAGGGTTGCAGGGGGGTGCTGGAGCCTATTCCAGCTGTCTTCGGGTTAGAAAGGCGGGGTACACCCTGGACTGGTGGCCAGCCAATCACAGGGCACATATAGACAAACAACCATTCACACTCACATTCATACCTATGGACAATTTGGAGTCGCCAATTAACCGAGCATGTTTTTGGAATGTGGGAGGAAACCGGAGTACCCGGAGAAAAGCGACGCATGTACGGGGAGAATATGCAAACTCCACACAGAGATGGCCGAGGGTGGAATTGAACTCAGGTCTCCTAGCTGTGAGGCCTGTGCGCTAACCACTCGGTCATAATGCATTTTGTTCGATAAAATCAATTTCATTGGAGGAGAGCATAGAATGCATAGAAAATGGTGCTGTAATGCTGCTTCTGTCCACCAAAGGGAACCTGAGGACCTGGAGCCCGAAACAAAAAGAGGGAAGCTGACGTCATTGCAGCACCCCAATGAATGTGTTGCTTCGACGCAATGCCTAAAGGGATAACTTTAAAATATTGTGGTTTTTTTCATTTTAAAGTCATATTGGGGGACTTTGGGTGACACATTTGAGTGTTAAGTTGCTGTGAGATGACTTTAGTGCTGTTAGTAAAGTGTTCTTTGAAAGATGACACAAGTAAGTCGGATGGCTATGGTGGTACGGTTTAGACTGGCGCACTCACACAACTGGAGCCAATTTCAACAAAAAAGTTTCTTTTGACACTTTGTTGTGTAAAAGATCCCGATTCAACAACTTTTACAAAAGTACTACATAATACCTTTCCTACACAAACAAGTATGTATTGAGCCTGACACCACTTCCTAAAACATCTGCAAGACCACGTTTTCAAGGCAGGAAAAATAACATGCGCAGCGCTGTCCATTGTTCTGAAACAACCACTCCTCTTTATTTCCAGTCTATATGCAAATATTGTTACAGTCCACCTAGATTATCACGTATATACTCAAAGTGTTATTTCTTACAACATTTGTGTTTCCCATCACCTGATTGTGTCGTGCCGTTGTCATTGTCCAAAGCCTCCAGCACCAGAGAGAAGGACTTCTGTGGAGAACAGACAAAACCCAGAAACAATATATTTTTTATATTAAACACTGCAAATATTGCGGTCATTTTGCAAGAGATTCAAAAACATTTACAATCAATCCTTTCCCAGTGCTTTAGAAGTCTTTTTGTCATATAAAAATCTATTAAAATTCATAGCTGTGTGAAGAGATAAGCAGGTGGACATGGTCTCATAGAGACACTGAGCTTGCAGATATACCGCCTAAGAGATAAAAGAGAGGGCATGCACTCTTTCTTTTTATGAATACATTCATGTCATACCATACATCAATATGCATACTATGTCTCCTGCAGCCATCATTTGTTATTGTTTCTATTTATTATTTTAGGATTATTGTCACCCAAAGGGCTCCAGTGATGTATGGTCACATTGTGAGAGTCAGCACGGCAATAATAATGTGGGAACAGAGAAGTCAGATGAAGGCAGGCAGGAAAAAACAACAGCGGAATGACTGGAAGATAAGATGAAATCATTTGTAGGACCCTTTGTGTTGGTCACATTTATATAATTGTGTCATTTTTCTGGTGAATAGGAAGAACAAAGAGGTTAGAAGGAACACAAAACAATCAGATGACAATACAAAGGAGCCCAAAAGATTACAGGGGCTGACTATAAAATGGCGAGATGATAACACACACCCACACACACACACACACACACACACAGCATGTGAGAGAGGCAATGGTGCTAATGAGATGTACAGGGCAGCAGTTCATTAAGGTTAGCAGAGAAGAGACAGTTCGCCGATGGACCAGCCATTAAATACTGTTTAAAATTCATTATTAACAACTTGGAATGAAAACAAGCCAAGGTAAACCTAAGTACATCTCAGAAGATGCAATTGAAGTAAATTATTCATTATCTTTCAGCACAAACGAATAGGAGGCTCTCGAATTAAAAAAAAAAAAAAAAAATCACATGCTCAAGGTCTAACCAGTACATTTCAAAAATACAGAAAAATAATTACCGCATTTACGTTAATAGTCAGGTGTGTGAAATAATAGCATCTATGAATTCTGATGGGGAAAAGTAGGCATTTATTTTGGGGGAGATTTGTTTACGTTGTCTAATTAAAATACGTTTTGAGGATAAAGCCATTAGACGTTATTTGCTTGGCTTACCATGATAACGTGACATCATTTCTATGATTGTTGTTCTCTCTTTTATGACAATTTACTTTAGCTGTAAAAATAAATAAACAATGCAGAGGGGAAGTGGTTCTACTCAATACCTCATATTACAAACATACAACATAAGATGGCCAGAAATATTTCAATATTGAACAAAGCAAAATTTGTTCTCAATCTATTGTGTGGAAATATGGGGTAATAACTATAAAAAAAATCTTCACTCACTAAATGTACTGCAAAAAAGGTCAGTAAGGATAATTCATAATGCCGCCTACAGAGAACATACTAACTCCTTATTTCTAAAATCACAAATACTTCAACTTGCTGATATACATAGTTCATCTTCAAACAGCTAAAATAATGCATAAGGCTAAAAATAACCAATTAGCTAAAAATGTCATCCAATACTTCTCTACAAGAGAGGAGAAATATGATCTCAGGGAAGAACTACATTTGAAACACTTATATGCTAGGACTACGTTAAAAAGCCATAGCATTTCAGTATGTGGAATCAAACTATGGAATGGATTGAGTAAGGAACTCAAACAATGCACAACGATGAGCCAATTCAAGAAACAATACAAGCAGTTGATGTTTGCTAAATACAAGGATGAAGAGTCTTGAACCAGTCATGATGTGCTATATATATCACTATATTGACACTTACTATGGTACCCATTATGTCATTGGATGGTCACATTACCTCGTACTTCGGTATGTGACAAAAACAAAACAAAAAAAAAAAAAAAAATTAATTAATAAAAAAATTTAAATATATAACACAATAAAATATAATTATTTTTAATATTTTTAATAATTTAATAATTAAATAAAAAATAAGACAACATTTTAAATTATATTTGGAAAGCAGGAAGTGAACAAATGTAACAGTTACTGATTGTAAAAGTACCAGATGGAGGGGTAGGATTTAATAAGCTTTGCTTCTTCCTACTCCTTTTCGACATGTGGAACTGTGAACTGATTATGTGATGCTTTCAATTGTAATCTGATGCATGTTCAAATGAAATCATGAAAATAATAATTTGCTATGGTGGAAGGGTTCTTCCCCTTCACCAGATTGAGAAATGGTATGTTCCTGTTTCTTACGTTGCGCTCATTAACCCAGGAAGTGTCCTGTTAAACAAACAAACAAACACAAACATGGGCTTTGAGCTTTGAGCATGAGCTTTGCTTCTTCCTACTCCTTTTGGACATGTGGAACTGTGAACTGATTATGTGATGCATTCAATTGCAATCTGATGCCTGTTCAAATGAAATAAAACCATTACCATGAGTTTCTCCTGAATGACATGGTCCAATACTTACAAGTTGTGCATCCAATTTAGATGTTAAATAAAATAAATTGTCTCATAGTCATCTTTTGTTTTTTTTGTGGTTTTATTTAATACAATGTTTTGATGTGGTGATGATGTCATCCATACAGGAAGGGCAAGTCTGTGATTTTTTTAAGCTAAGTTTGGAATCCCGCAGAGGTCACGCTAAACACTGCAGCCCACTCAAGTCAACTCCCAACAAGAGCAGATAAGCGCAAGCTCTAACAGCGAGCGCTTCCTGACAACCTTTCCAAAACACACAAGCTAGCAAGTTAGTGTGTGACGTCAAGCAGCCATTGGAGCAGGCGGGACGATAGAGAGGACCGAGCAAACGCGGAAAACTTACATGTTAAAATAAAACAACGCCAAGCCACAATAAGGAAAAGCAAACTGTAAACAAAGATGATGTGATGCCTTTACGTTCTTTCTGACATCTCACTGATAAATGTTGATGACTGGTTGGGAAATGACATCATGGGAAATATGTGTGTCATGAAAAAGAAAAAATCATGAAAGCCCATGTTTGTGTTTGTTTGTCCATCCGTATTTTAACAGGACACTTCCTGGGTTAATGAGCGCAACGTAAGAAACAGGAACATACCATTTCTCAATCTGGTGAAGGGGAAGAACCCTTCCACCATAGCAAATTATTATTTTCATGATTTCATTTGAACATGCATCAGATTACAATTGAATGCATCACATAATCAGTTCACAGTTCCACATGTCCAAAAGGAGTAGGAAGAAGCAAAGATTATTAAATCCTACCCCTCCATCTGGTACTTTTACAATCAGTAACTGTTACATTTGTTCACTTCCTGCTTTCCTAACATAGTTTAAGTTTTTTTTTGTCATGTACCAAAGTACGAGGTGATATGACCATCCAATGACATAATGGGTACCATAGTAAGTGTCAATATAGTGATATATATCAGTAACTGTTACATTTGTTCACTTCCTGCTTTCCTAAGATGTTTTAATTAAAAAAAAACAACATTTTTTTTATTTTATTTTTGTCACGTACCGAAGTACGAGGTGATATGACCATACTAAGTATTTGTGATTTTAGAAATAAGGAGTTAGTATGTTCTCTGTAGGCGGCATTATGAATTATCCTTACTGGCCTTTTTCAAAATGGACTTTAAAGTTGTGATTTCCTTTGCACTAAAATGGGGAAAAAAAATTATATTAATTACTACTAATTGTTATCCTAATGGGATTAATTCTGGATGTTTTTCTCTCCATTTGCAATTTGTATGATGCTGGACTGGTGTCTTTTTGCCCCCAAAATGCACTATTGTAATTATATTTCCGTTATTTAAACTAACAAGTCCGTAATGAGCAAAAATTCAGACCCTTGTGAGGAAAAGCGGTTATTTTTTATGGATTTATTTATTGATTATTACTATTATTTAAGTATATTATTATATACTTAACTTACTGCTATATGAGTTGAATTCGCCACCTATTCACAAACTTTCTTGAAAAATCAGTTTTTCTCTGGCTCACACTTTCCAATCTCTCCAAATGTCACAAAGGGAGGATATATTGATTTTCTTTTCCCTTTGCTCCTGTAAACAACTCTCCTAAAATCAGTCAATAAGACAACAATCATGTCCACCAGTAGCGGACTTATATGTGAGTCTTTACAGCGACTCTCAGAGGCACAGGTAACATTGTTTTTTTTTTATTGTAGTTCATCCAAGTGGAAATCAATCCTGCACCTTTTCAGTTATTTGACCCAAATATACGTCAACACACACACACACACACACACACACTTTGACTGTGTGAGCCATGCTGCCAGAATATTAATGGCATTGTTACTACGCTTACTTCAGCACCATACTTGTCGTACAAGTGTGGCATCGCCTGTCCAATCTGACACACGCACACTTGCTGTCATGACAACCGTATGTGTGTGTGTGTGTGTGTGTGTCCACCGTGTTTGCATATGTGTCTGTGAGCGTGTAATTGCCTTGAGCCTCCTCCTGCTGAAGGTGAGAGTTGGCAGGTGCAAGAATGCATGGAATACACAGATGCGTGTTATTAGCATCATACCAAGTTGTCATTCAGCGTTGTTTAAACATTGTTAGCCTAATATGCTTTTCCAAGGTGTATACACTTACATGTAGAATTGTTCATTTAGTCTCCGCCTTTGCCAATTAGCACGCTGACTTCAATTAATTCGACAGTTTGAGCCTGGATTCCACCCAACCCCCAGTGATTTAATGCTACTGGTGTTAAAAAAAATTACACACCATATACTATTGAATTTTAAAAAGTAAATTGGGCAGTATGATAAAAAAAACAGAAAATTGGACAAATGGGCTCAAAATATGGAATAAAAATTTAAAAGTACAGAGTTACGATTTGAAAAAATATGATTTCAGGTCAATGGAAAGAAAAATCCGGATATAATGATTTATATCCTGAGAATCTGTGTTTTATCTAACAAATATGATGAAATCTTGGATTTAAACTTAATTAAACCTAAATTTAATAAACTTATTTAAATTACAAATTATCCACTTGGTACTGGGGAGTAATAATAATTCATTCATTCATTCATTCATTTTCTACCGCTTATCCTCACGAGGGTCGCGGGGGGTGCTGGAGCCTATCCCAGCTGAGTACACCCTGGACTGGTGGCCAGCCAATCACAGGGCACATATAGACAAACAACCATTCACACTCACATTCATACCTATGGACAATTTGGAGTCGCTAATTAACCTATGGACCTATTTTTGGAATATGGGAGGAAACCGGAATACCCAGAGAACATGCAAACTCCACACAGAGATGGCCGAGGGTGGGATTGAACTCAGGTCTCCTAGCTGTGAGGTCTGCGCGCTAACCACTCGTCCGCTGTGCAGCCCGAGTTATAATAATGATGATAATAATAACAAAACAATAAAGTATGTGACTTATATTGATTATATCCATTATTATGTAGAATATACTTTGCTCATTGTTATTATTAATATTAGTAGTAGCATGCCTTTGTTGCTGACCTGTCATTACGGTTGTAGTCTCATTATATTTGCTATGATATGCAGTGATCTGTGCCATTTGTTATTTGTATATTGTTCAATGAAATTTATATTCTGCTGTGATTGAAATTATAATAACAATAATAATGTCATTGAGCTTCCACACCATGCTCGGATGAGTTTGGTGTGGAAGAACAAACCTGTGAACCAGAACAGCTATTGTTCAATGCTTGTAGTTCTGCCGTCAAATTGTGTTTCGTCCCCATCCATCAGTTCTAATGGCGAATGGTGGACGTAAGTGTGTATATGCATGAGTGTGTGAGCACTGAAGGGAAATTCCTCTCTCAGGGTTGGGAGCTCTTCCTGTCCAAAAGCTGTGTTTGTACAGCCTGGCTTTGTCGGGATATCCTACTTGACCGGCCCATGTCTGAGCGACATGGAGGGAAGGATGCATTGGGGAGGGGCGGAGGAGAGGGGGGGCACCAATAGACAGGGGCATGGTTAATACTGGGAATAGCAGACGAGCAGTAGATCTGAGGTTCAGTGGGATTTCGTCTCATTAAATGTGAATTTGGGCTGTCATTTGAAATGTCTGTGCCCTTGTTTTAAGTGAGGGGAAGTCTGCACCAGCCCTTGTAATCCTCTTTTTTTTGGAGCTTGACTACTATTAAGACAAACAGACAGCCTGAAGGAAGAAACCATTTCTAATTGTCTGATGTCTTCATGTTCTTGTCCCTTTTTGGAACCCCCTCATCTGTCTAGCCTTCATGGGCTTAGACCAGGGGTCGGCAACCTTTACCATCAAAAGAGCCATTTTACCCCCACGTTTACTGAAGGAAAATAGATTTTAAAAAAGGTGAAAAACGGTATTCAGTTGATGAAATAACTCATGGCAAAACACAAAACAAAGAAAATGGAGGTGAATGGAGCTTTTAGCTTCTTCAATTAAGGTAAAATTAACCTTATTCATTTGTCATGTATGTGCATTGCATGTTTTATGCACGTAAAACTACAAACATTGATGAAATAACTCATGGCAAAACAGGAAAATGGAGGTAAATGTAACTTTTAGCTTCTTCAATGAAGGTAAAAGTAACCTTTTTCCATTTATCATGTATGTGCATTGCATGTTTTATGAATATAAAACTACAAACGTTGATGAAATAACTCATGGCAAAACAGGAAAATGGAGGTGAATGGAGCTTTTAGCTTCTTCAATGAAGGTAAAAGTAACCTTTTTCGATTTATCATGTATGTGCATTGCATGTTTTATGCACGTAAAACTACAAACGTTGATGAAATAACTCATGGCAAAACAGGAAAATGGAGGTGAATGGAGCTTTTAGCTTCTTCAATGAAGGTAAAAGTAACCTTTTTCGATTTATCATGTATGTGCATTGCATGTTTTATGCACGTAAAACTACAAACGTTGATGAAATAACTCATGGCAAAACAGGAAAATGGAGGTGAATGGAACTTTTAGCTTCTTCAATGAAGGTAAAAGTAACCTTTTTCATTTGTCATGTATGTGCATTGCATGTTTTATGCACGTAAAACTACAAACGTTGATGAAATAACTCATGGCAAAACAGGAAAATGGAGGTGAATGAAGCTTTTAGCTTCTTCAATAAAGGTAAAAGTAACCTTTTTCCATTTATCATGTATGTGCATTGCATGTTTTATGCACGTAAAACTACAAACGTTGATGAAATAACTCATGGCAAAACAGGAAAATGGAGGTGAATGAAGCTTTTAGCTTCTTCAATAAAGGTAAAAGTAACCTTTTTCCATTTATCATGTATGTGCATTGCATGTTTTATGCACGCAAAACTACAAACGTTGATGAAATAACTCATGGCAAAACAGGAAAATTGAGGTGAATGGAGCTGTTAGCTTCTTCAATGAAGGTAAAAGTAACCTTTTTCATCTGTCATGTACGTGCATTGCATGTTTTATGCACGTAAAACTACAAACTACTACTGTTGTACACTGTTTTAATAACACGACAAAACGCGATCCATATTGTACCCTAACCGGAGAATGCATGCAAACAGAGGCAAAATTGTGGTGTAAATTTTTTGATTTTTAAACATTACTCACAGGCTGAAAAAGTGCGAGCTACATGAAGCTATCCAACACCGCCCACCCCAAAAACACCTGTGTCCCATACCTCCCCTTCCTGCTGCTTAATAACTCAACCTAGCCCCCCTCCCCTCGGGGCCGTGATCAACTTGAGCCTCTCTGTGAGCTCTCTTTACCATCCTCCACCTTTCCCTTCGCTTCCCAGCCCAGACCTGCTGCCCTTGTCCCAGCGAAGGCACCACCCACACCCACCCCCTTTCTGCTCTCTAATGTCCGCAGGAAATTACCTTGTCTAGTCGCGTCACACCCACGGATACACTTTTAGGAAGGCGTTAGTGAGGAAATAGTGTAGTTGTGTGTCTGGAGAAATGTGTTATTCATGGAGACCGGCATTGACGTTTAAAAACAAATGGTAACAGTAATGACTTTTGGAGGCAACGCAATTGAATACACTCTTGGTCAATCCTTATTTTACAGAAAACTGCACTTTTTGGGAGGAACTTTGCCTCCAGTTTCCTACCATATTCCAAAAACATGGACGTTAAGCTTATTGGTGACTCTAAATGGATGGAATGGATTGAGTAAGGAACTCAAACAATGCACAACGATGAGCCAATTCAAGAAACAATACAAGCAGTTGATGTTTGCTAAATACAAGGATGAAGAGTCTTGAACCAGTCATGATGTGCTATATATATCACTATATTGACACTTACTATGGTACCCATTATGTCATTGGATGGTCATATCACCATACAATGTACGAGACAAAAATAACAGAAAAAAAATTTAAACTATATTAGGAAAGCAGGAAGTGAACAAATGTAACAGTTACTGATTGTAAAAGTACCAGATGGAGGGGTAGGATTTAATAAGCTTTGCTTCTTCCTACTCCTTTTGGACATGTGGAACTGTGAACTGATTATGTGATGCATTCAATTGTAATCTGATGCATGTTCAAATGAAATTAAACCATTACCATTAAATTGTCCATAGGTATGAATGGTTGTTTGTGTATATGTGCCTGCCCTTGGGATTGAGTGTACCCCGCCTCTCACCCAAAATCAGCTGGTATAAGCTCCAGCATACCCCGCGATCCTAATGAAGATAAAAGGCATTGACGATAAATGACAGGTAATGTGTATAGTTAAAGGTGGCAATAAACTAAACATCTGGACAGATCGTTTACGCTCAGCACTGTTTACCTCAGGAATATGCTGAATTTACCAGTCCTGTGCTGGAAGATACAGCCATCCCAGTGAGAGCGGATGTTGTAAGTTTTATTTATTAAGTTTTATTCTTATTTTGTCCATGAAACATTTAGCACCAGTGCTACATGATAACGCTATAAGAATGGCTTTGTGTTTCCCTATAGCTGGATCTGCCTAGAATGTGAAGCAGGAAAACAAATAATGTCTCAAATAAGGATTGTGGTTGATGGGCAAAATTCCGCAAAAAAGTACCTCGTAAGTCAACCTCTAAAATACAAAAATAAGAAATTGAATTTATTTACAGCTAGGAGACCAGGGTTCAATTCCACCCTCGGGCATCTCTGTGTGGCGTTTGCATGTTCTCCCCGTGCATGCGTGGGTTTTCTCCGGGTACTCCGGCCATAGGTATGAATGTGAGTGTGAATGGTTGTTTGTCTATATGTGCCCTGTGATTGGCTGGAGACCAGTGTACCCCGCCTCTCGCCCAAAGACAGCTGGGATAGGCTCCAGCACCGCGGTAGAAAATGAATGAATGACCATTAAAGTCAAATATGCTGCTCATCAGCTGATAAAAAAAGACCATAGCTCAAAAATCCGAAACACCCCTAAAAAACATATGAATAAAAGGACTTAGTAGCTGAGCAACTCTTGTTAATCACCTCAAAAATTGGTCTGGGCATGTTTGATGCCAGTGTTTCCAGGAGGCGAGTGGGAATGCTGCTGCAGCTGGTGAAGATGGCTTCATGGAGCGCATCCAAGTGTGTGGAACTCATGTCCATTTTTGTAAATTTCCCTTGCCATTTCCATCCATAAAAGTGTTCTCATTCGGACTTAAATCAGCACGATGGTCCAAAAGAGTGAGGTTATTCCTCTAGAACAGGGGTCTCAAACACGCGGCCCAGGACACTAGTTTGAGGCCCCCGCCTTGATATGAAAGTTTAATGTTAGTGCGACCCGCGCAAGTTTGATATGGATGCTATATGGTATCATGTACCCAGAAAAAATTATTACGTTTGATTAATGATCATGTTAAAGGTTAAATAACTGTTAATAGTTATCCTCGCTATCCGTGTGGAAGTGGTAAGTTTTTGGCTATTTAAGTTTAAAGGAAATAACTTGAAGGCTACCGTTTAGGTCGCTAGCTCTCTAGTTTGCGAGTTAGCATGTGTCTCAAGACCCTGCAGTTGCGCAATATGTTGTAAATAAAAAGAGTATAAATGTGACTATAGTCGTGTTTTGTCATGTCTACAGGGCTCTAATAATGCTTTGTTAATTTTAATCTGAAAAAAATAATTTGTCTACCCACCAACTATATGTGTATATATAGTTTTTATTATTTGCCGTTTTATTATTATTATCATTATATTTATTTATTTATTACTGATTGATTGATTTGTTTATTTATTTTTCATCTTATTTTGTGTAGAAAAATAAAAAGTAAGATATTTGAGAACAGTGGAATGTTTTATCAGAGCTTTTATTGTAGAAAATTGGAACCAAAGCAAAGTTTTTTCAATTTTTTTGTTTTTAATAAATGCGTTTTTTTTTTTGGTTTTTTTTGGAAAACCTGATGCAGCCCAGTCTCACCCAGACCCGAGCTCCAGTGGCCCCCAAGTAAATTAAGTTTGAAACCCATGCTCTAGAAGAAGTCCTTTGGAGGCAAGAGTTAAAATGCTCTATGCTATTTTTCCGTTGTTGAGGGTGGCATAGTTTCTTGGGTGAAGGTTAGTTTGATTCATATTTTAATAATGTTGTGAATTTTGTACGTTTGGAACTAAATTTCAAAGAACATTGCATGCTTTTCATTTACTGAAGACAAAAAAAAGGACAAAAACAAGTAACAAGTTTATGCCTGGCAAAGCATCTCCAAAGAAAAATCTCCAAAAGCTCCATATTTCAAATAATCATTAACCGCAGTATTAAAAGCCTAACATTTGTATATAAAAAGAGCCGCCATTCCAACAATAATTTCAGTGAAATGTCTTAAATTAAAGCTGAAAGTCTACATTTCACATCACATCTTGATTGTTTTATTGTAAATCTATTTTGCTGGTGTATAAAAAAGCAAAACCTGTCCTTGTTCAAATATTTCTGGACCATAACTGTAAGCCGAAATATTTGTGGTAGATCCTGTCAAAGTCCATCACACATAAGTAACCGCGGAGAGAAGAGCTTTAATGTAAGTCAGCCTGCTTCTCTCGCTCTCATCCTCGGGGGCAGGGAGTAATAATAATGTAGCTCAACATCACCGCAGGGCAAAAAAAAAAAAAAAAAACAAGTAGAAGAAGACGGAGTGGATCGATGGCGGTGAAAAGGAAAATATCAGCGGTAATTACACCTGTGTAAGAGGTGACTCAATGACATCTACGCTGACACACTAGTTTAACAACAATGATTCTTTTGTTTCCTTCCAATCCAATTTGCACACAAATTAAATCATTAAAAATTGTTTCCCTTGAGATGACACTTATCTCTTTGGAACACAAGCTTCAAAAAAAAAATCCTATGGGAATCTAACGCTCTCTCTCCTCTCTGCTACCAGGATGAATTCATGATCTGTTCGTTGGGGTGTGTCTGGAGTGGGAAAACCCAAATGTGGATGTGCAAACAATGCACACAAGAGTATCGGCGTACATGCAGGTATGCGAGGCAGCGTGGGAGAGTCAATTAGGGAACAAAAGAGAGGATAGAGTGAAAGAGAGACAGAGAGGGCAGAGAAAGAAAGCTGCTCTCTTCTCGTTTTGCCTTCACTGGCTTCACATGATTGGATCCCACACAAACACACCACGGCCGGTGAAATGCATGTGCTGTCTTTATGATGCGTTCTCCGGTTCCTGTGTCAAAAAGTCATCTTACCCTACGTTAGCCCCACCTAATAACATCTCCTCAACAAAGCTCCATTATTGGATTAAAGGATGTATGTTTCCATCGGAAATGTCAAACCGAGGACTACAATATTAGTATCATCACAGCATACCATAGCAATCCCCACCAGTGATGGGAATAACGGCGTTTTTTTTTGTTTGTTTGTTTTTTCCTTTATTTGGTCAAATATATGAAACATTACATTGTGTAACCCAGATGGAAAATAAAGTTATATATATATGGTCGCCAGCCAATCACAGGGCACATATAGACAAACAACCATTCACACTCACATTCATACCTATGGACAATTTGGAGTCGCCAATTAACCTAGCATGTTTTTGGAATGTGGGAGGAAACCGGAGTACCCGGTGAAAAGTACCCACGCATGCACAGGGAGAACATGCAAACTCCACACAGAGATGACCGAGGGTGGAATTGAACCCTGGTCTCCTAGCTGTGAGGTCTGCGCGCTAACCAGTAGACCGCCGTGCCGCCTATATAAATAATATAAATATTAATTTAAGATGGAAAATAAAGTTGTATAAATAATACAAATCTTAATTAAATTTACCGTGCGTGCAATGTTTCGGGGTGCAACGTCATTCGGTCATGTGACGGTGTCTTGTCAAGTCACGTGATGGTGCGCCGCCAATCAGTGCCGTATATATAGTCTGGAAGGGACTACACCAGGGGTGGGCAAATACTTTCACTCGTGGGCCGCATTGAGGAAACAAAATTGTCCGGGGGGCCAGAACATATATATATATATATTTAACACACACACTATTTTATACTTATAATTTTCCTTGAATTTTTTTTTGTCTAATTTTATCTGTAAGTGTTATATACTATCAGCTGTATGTTTTCATGTCCCTTTTTTTCAGGAACACATCACACCACATCTAACTACGTCATTTAATTTGACAGTTTTGTTGTTTTTTTTTTACTAAATAAGACTTGCAAGTCATGTTGCCAGTTTGTATGTTAAAAGTTGAAATACTTAGAAAGCAACTGGCGGGCCGGATTCAAACGCTTGGTGGGCCGCATGTGGCCCCCGAGCCGTAGTTTGCCCACCCCTGGACTACACACTGGTAGCGCGTGAGGGACACATGGGAAGAGTCGCTGCAGGTATGAAAAAGTTGTTGTTGTTGAAGTTTACAAATGGAGAAAGTAACATAAGCGATGACGATTGGCTAATATTATGTCTTTAGCCAATCAGAGAACTTGGGTGGGCGGGTGTTTACAGCACATCCAGTGAGAATACAGCGTTTACCGAAGGGAAGTACAGACACTATTTTAACCTAGTTGAGGTGAAAGGTCAAAATGTACACGTCGAATTTACATTATAGGCTGCACGGCGGACGAGTGGTTAGCGCGCAGACCTCACAGCTAGGAGACTCGGGTTCAATTCCACCCTGCATGTTCTCCCCGTGCATGCGTGGGTTTTCTCCGGGTACTCCGGTTTCCTCCCACATTCCAAAAACATGCTAGGTTAATTGGTGACTCCAAATTGTCCATAGGTATGAATGTGAGTGTGAATGGTTGTTTGTCTATATGTGCCCTGTGATTGGCTGGCCACCAGTCCAGGGTGTACCCCGCCTCTTGCCTGAAAACTGCTGGGATAGGCTCCAGCACCCCAACACCAACAACAATTACTGCAGGTTTGAATTACCTAACAACAGGCTCAATAATAATAATCATCATCATCATCATCTTAATAATAACACGGGTGTACTGTTGTGGCTAAAATTCAACTCTAAATCGCTGACATCAGCTCATCCAGAAAAAAAATTATTAAGCACACATGAGCACAAGCCTAACTTATGACTTAAATGCCTTATTTTCTCTGATTATATCTATTATATTGCATAACATGAGTGTAAAGGTGACTCTAGGGGTGTTATTGTATGTCTAGAGGGCTCTAATAATAGTTTAAACTGTATATTGAAGGTCGTAAACAGGTTTTCTATTGTATATATACACAATTATTTGATTTATAAATACGGAATCCTACTTTGCAGAAATTCATTCGTCAAAATCAGAAACAGGTGGCACGGCGACCGAGTGGTCAGCGCGCAGACCTCACAGCGAGGAGACCAGGGTTCATTCCCACCCTCTGCCATCTCTGTGTGGAGTTTGCATGTTCTCCCCGTGCATGCGTGGGTTTTCTCCGGTTTTACTCCAGTTTCCTCCCACATTCCAAAAACATGCTAGGTTAATTGGCGACTCCAAATTGTCCATAGGTATGAATGTGAGTGTGAATGGTTGTTTGTCTATATGTGCCCTTTGATTGGCTGGCCACCAGTCCAGTCCATGCAATAAATGAGGGAACTACTGTACAAAAGTACCCAAAGGGAAGTAAGTGGAATAGGATCGCTCCGCCATCTTTGGACTACACTAACCCATTAAAAGCTGTTTTAATGGCTTAAAACTGAATTTAGTTACATTTGAATGTCAATAGAAATATAATTAAATAGAATTAAAATGATTTTGAAAAACAGGTCGTTCCCATGGATGGTGGGGCTCTACGCACAGCACATGATTCGAGTGTACGGATGGGCGGCCCTGAAAACACTCTCTAATCAAGAACAAAGCAATGAGCGAAGACTGAGTAGCATTGCTGTATGCAGGTTATAAACAAGAAACGGTGATTCAGTGAGCTAATTGTAAAAACATAAACAGGGTATCTGCAAATTGCAAAATAACAAGAGGATGTTGTTGGTGAGAATTGTTGACTGACAACTGCAAAAGGTCCAACTTGAACTACAATTGTACAACACAGACGTTAAGCAGATGTCTATGCAGCCATCATCTCGAATACAATCTTTGTACTTTGGATTGAACATTCTGTGCTTTCAATACAATAAATCAGACGTTTTCAAAGACAGAGCATAATGGGGGGGGATAATGACTTGGGCTACGTTTTGTGCTTACACCAAGATTCCGTTTAGGAATGAAGACATTAATTTTGCCATAAAATAGCTGAAGCTAGTAAGGGTACACATAAGCGGGGTTTAGAAATAAGTTAATATAATTATTGGGAAAAGAAAGACTAAGCGATACAAAAAAGGATGGCTTGAAATGACATTTGGTTTAGTCAGCATCGGTTATCAGTGTTTATGTTTGTCGGTGATGAAAAATAAAACACAAACAAGAAATAGGAGTGTCCCGAGATGAAAATGTGATGATACTTCTCGTTTAGGGAACACTATAAACACTATAAACCTTGCAATCCAACCAGTTACCAGTGTAACCTGTGTTTGATGTGTGGCTGTTTTTCCCCATTGGAGTTGAACAGCTGTGGTAATTCTACATTTGATCAAAGTTACTTAAGATTTTTCAGATGAAAACATGATCGCTGCATATGACTTGTGGTCGTAACATCTATTTCACTACATCCTGATAGCACGGCATCATGGGAACTGTAGTTCTTTTAGCGTAAATATAAAATTAATCTTTCATTCATTCATTTTCTACCGCTTATCCTCACGAAGGTCGCCGGGGGGTGCTGGACCCTATCCCAGCTGTCTTTGGGCGAGAGGCGGGGTACACCGTGGACTGGTGGCCAGCCAATCACAGGGCACATATAGACAAACAACCATTCACACTCACGTAAAATTAATCTTCTGCCATCTATTTTAAATGGGTTATTACATACGTAACTACACAACAACATAAATTATTAGTGGTTGCAGCTACAACTGTGGTGATTTTTTTTTTTTTGTTTTGTTTGAATTTGTGTTCTCCCTATGCATGCGTGGGTTTTCTCCGGGTACTCCGGTTTCCTCCCACATTCCAAAAACATGCTAGGTTAATTGGCGACTCCAAATTGTCCATAGGTATGAATGTGAGTGTGAATGGTTGTTTGTCTATATGTGCCCTGTGATTGGCTGGCCACCAGTGCAGGGTATACCCTGGACTGTACCCTGTCGCCCAAAGGCAGCTGGGATAGGCTCCTCCCCTGCAACCCTCGTGAGGAAAAGCGGTAGAAAATGAATGAATGAAAAGCATCATACATGCCAACATACAAAATGTACACTGCATAGTGTACATTATAATATACATAATAATCAGTTAAGTCTGTTTATTCTGTGACACCCCTAATGATAACATAAAATAAACATTTCTTGATCAAATACAAGATAGAAACCTAAAATGAATCTGCCAAGAGTGTCTCTTCTCTGCTTTAGTGCGCAAAACCCAGGCCACTGTCTGAGTTGGATCATGGCGCCTGCCAGTTTCTGTTTGTCAGCATGTCGCCAACAATATAATGTTGTTGAAACATTTTTTATAAGCCATGACTTTCGACAGAATGTGTCTTTAATGCAAGTGTGGCATCATTATTCTTGCAAATCGGCCAATAAAATACAACAAAATGTCATAGGGTGTCACACTAGAGAACCCACCCACTCCATCCCGAATAGTCTTCCAACAACAATGCATTGCTGCCTTCATGTTACGTGTTATTGTGGGATGCATAATGCAATCCCGGCACACACCAACAAGTGTAATTGGCTGTGGTAGAATCAATCAGTGAAATGGGACGGATACTAGGACTAATCAATGAGAAGAAAGCTAACAGTGATTAAAGTTGTTAGATGTGTGTGGACATCAGTGTGGAGAATCGGGATTTTGTGAAGTACTGCAGCATACTTTTATGATTTGCAATGCTTTCAGAATTATAACAAGTCCATGTTTGAGAGCAATCAAAATTCCTCTGATTGAAAGAGACGAAAGCAACGTCCTTGCCAGGTTAGACTTTAACCAATACAGTAAAAGAGTGAAGTAAAAAAAGCTCCTCTCATACTGCAGACTGAAGGTTTTTTTCGTTTTCCTGGTTTGCCGTTATGTAGAAAACGGCATTGAAAAGAATCTGGAGACAAAGTCCACCTGGCAACATTCTGTCTTCAGAGATCAGAAGGCCCGTACCACAATACCTGCTACAGTATATCTGGCCCCAGAAATGTCTGCAGTGTACTAGGGGTGTAAGAAAATATCATTTCGGCGATATATCGCAATACTTCATTCCACATACTGTATTGATATTAAAAAGTATATACCGATACCGATATTTTCAGGCATTTATCATAGACTGTATATGGTATTTATTCAAAGATTCATTTCTGATTTTAATTTAAACCTCCGATGGCTAGGTGGCAGCACTTCCGTAGTCAATTAGGCAAGGACGTTGAACGAGATTCACGAGTGAAACACGACAAATCTGCAAGTCCACTTAGCGAGAGACAACATGAGGACCTTCCGCTAGCAAGCAATGCGAAGGTCCTTTTGTACGTATACTATAAAAGTAGTACTGTGATATTGCAGGTATTTTGTTTTTCAAATTGATATCACTATTTTGTTAAATAATGGTTATTTCAAGCATCCTAAAAGGACTTTTTACTGATGTTAGTTACTTTGTTCCACAAAAATACTGTTCTGATGGTGGATAAGTCAGGGACTGTATACTCTGCATTTTTTCACAGCTAATAGAATGTGAACATTTGAGCAGGATCTTGAGACATAATTTAATTTATTTGTTTTTATGTTTTTTTTTTGCAAATTTAAAGCTGGATGTTAAAGCTTTATTTATCCAATTTTTACAGAGGAAAGTTTGTGATACAGTATAACATACTGTTCTAATGGAATAAAAATATGTTTAGTAAGTGCATATTGCTGCTGTAATTAATTTTTTCCAGGAAATAATTTTTAACTACAAGAAAAACAAAAAAATATCGCCTTGTTAACAGTATCGTGATATATCATAATATATCGTATCGTGAGCCTAGTATCGTGATACGTATCGTATCGCCAGATTCTAGCCAATACACACCCCTACAGTGTATCGTAGTGTAGTTAGTTTCACTTTGGACGTTGGATACTAGGCGTCTTAGCTACAGCAGTAGTTGGCCCTCACTGTACCCGCCATGCTGTGTCACGGTGCGGTGAGCTCGCCGCTCTTACCGCTGGTTGTTAATACTATGGACCGTTTATCAAGTGACCTCAACACACACAACAACACTTCCGGCCTTCAAAATAACAGCACATCCTGTGGTGGTACAGAATGAAACTATCACAAAAACATAACTTATTGCTAATTTGTAAAAAAATAAGTCAAATATTCTAAATCACACCACAAATTGATCTTAGACCATGTCAAATGATTAGTTGTATTAGTATGGACCGTTTATCAAATGACGTCAACACACACAATACTTCCTGCCTTCAAAATAACAGCACATCCTGTGGTGGTACAGAATAAAGGTACCACAAAAACATAGCTTATTGCTAATTTGTAAAAAAAAAAAAAAAAAGTCAAATATTCTAAATCATACCACAAACTGATCTTAGACCATGTCAAATGATTAGTTGTATTAGTATGGACCGTTTATCAAATGACAACAATACTTCCTGCCTTCAAAATAACAGCACATCCTGTGGTGGTACAGAATAAAGGTACCACAAAAACATAGCTTATTGCTAATTTGTAAAAAAAAAAAAAAAAAAAAGTCAAATATTCTAAATCATACCACAAACTGATCTTAGACCATGTCAAATGATTAGTTGTATTAGTATAGACCGTTTATCAAATGACAACAATACTTCCTGCCTTCAAAATAACAGCACATACTGTGGTGGTACAGAATAAAGGTACCACAAAAACATAGCTTATTGCTAATTTGTAAAAATAAAAATAAAAAAGTCAAATATTTGAAATCACACCACAAATTGATCCTAGACCATGTCAAATAATTAGTTGTATTAGTATTTTGGACACCAATTTTTTTCCAAATTTTAACTTTTATTATATGGACATTTATTGGATGAGAGATCGGAAAAATGTGGATCGGGACATCTTTAGCTAGCAGTGATATATATTATCTGATTGCGGGATACTGTGTTGCTGTGTGAAAGAGGGTTATGTCAAACAGTTCATTGTTTTCCTGTCTTTAAATGCAACACATACCTTTAGTGTTCTGGGACTTTGAGTGCTATGTCAAAAAAAAAAAACAACTAAGACCGAGTGGTTTCAGGTGTATTGGTCGAATAATCAATATTGTTGGGCTAATTAATTACTGTGCTCGGGTGAGGGGATGAAAATTAGGGTAGTCAGCAGTTCAGTATAGTATCGTTTTTAACATTGCCTTGCGGTGCATTTTCTCAGCAGCTAAATTGTAACAATCACCAAAAACAACGGTGATAACGGCCTGTAAACACAAGTAAATATACAAAAGTATAATACATTATGCTGTTACATATGTGGGATGTAACTGTTATGGTTTGAGAATGCTTTGCACCGTGAGTCAATTAAACATGATGGACCTGAAGGCGGCACTTTAAAAAGGGAATTTCCCTACCAGATCTAGCGATAAACCCTTTGTCACCCGGCCCCGCTTGGCAGGGGAGGGAAAGAAAAGGAATCTGAACTCTGCCTCTGAGGGTGATTGTTATTCCACCCGGCCTCAGTTTGAGTGCATTGTTGTACTTGAAGCTTAGTCTGTTACCTTGGTAACCCCACAGATAACCAGCTTTGCCCCCCTGTACTTACTGGCCAGGCGTATTTGAAGGGAATGACAATGAGTCCATTAGTCCCATCCTCTCCTCCGACTCCTCCATCATGACCATGGTGACCACGGAGCGACTGGGAATTTCCTCCCAGGATCTTTGTACCACCCGAACCGAAGGTGCAGGCTCCGGTAGGGACGACGCGGTTTTGGTACTCTTTGAGGCAGGCTTGGAAAAAAGTGTCGCACTGGTCTCTCGAAGAGCAGCGCTGCCCTACTCCGACCTGGAGGTCGCAACAGTTGCCGTTCAGCAGGAGTCCGTTTGGGTTCTGGTAGTGACGGATCTGGAGCTCAAACATGCCGACTGTCCACACCGCCTAAAAAGTACATAAAGAGTTCAATGACATCATGTATTACACATTTACAAAACTGATTGACACTGTCAGAAAAGTAATCGTTCAGCACAGGGGGTCGGCAACCTTTACAATAAAATGAGTCAATTTGCCTCCTCTTGCTTGTAAAAGTGGTCATCTGTTTTTAATTGTTATCTCCATCCATCCATCCATCCATTTTCTACCGCTTATCCTCACAAGGGTCGCGGGGGTGCTGGAGCCTATCCCAGCTGTCTTCGGGCGAGAGGCGGCGTACACCCTGGACTGGTCGCCAGCCAATCACAGGGCACATATAGACAAACAACCATTCACACTCACATTCATACCTATGGACAATTTGGAGTCGCCAATTAACCTAGCATGTTTTTGGAATGTGGGAGGAAACTGGAGTACCCGGAGAAAACCCACGCATGCACGGGGAGAACATGCAAACTCCACACAGAGATGGCTGAGGGTGGGATTGAACTTTGGTCTCCTTTTCGAAAATAAAAAGACTTTATTGTTTCTTTACTTTATTTTGCTTTTATTTTTCTTTATTTTTTAATTTTTAATAATTTTTATTTTATTTATTGAACTTTGGTCTCCTTTTCGAAAATAAAAAGACTATTGTTTCTTTACTTTATTTTGCTTTTATTTTTCTTTAATTATTTTTTAATTTTTAATTATTTTATTTTATTTATTGAACTTTGGTCTCCTTTTCGAAAATAAAAATACTTTTTTTGTTTCTTTACTTTATTTTGCTTTTATTTAACCTACAAATGTGTCAGACAATTTTTCCTGACCCTGTACAAGCATAGAAATGTACCTGGAGAAAACCCACGCATGCACGGGGAGAACATGCAAACTCCACACAGAGATGGTCGAGGGTGAAATTGAACCCTGTTCTCCTAGCGGTGAGGTCTGCGTGCTAACCACTCAACCGCCGTGCAGCCCATTTTCAGAATAATTAGCTTTATTTATTAATTCTGAGGATTGATACTCTGATATTTTTGAATGAGTCGTTCATGTATTCTCCATCTGTCAACAGTTTTCTCCTCTCCTTCCAATCTCACGTCCACTGTTGCTAACTTGCCGATTTTCTTTCCAAACCCTCTCCACTTATTTTCTCAACAACAAATAGCAACAAAAACGTAGGCACTTTTCTCGTATTTAGGGACTTAAAAGTGAAAGCATCTATCCTTCTGCGGTTGCCGCCACATCACAGCAGTCACAAGCAGTCAGTGCACAATCAGCTTCCGCGGCACGCTCCCGGGAGTCACCACCTCTGCGATTAGCGTATCACAGGCTCCGAGTACTTCTCATTATCAAACATATTAGTATGCTCTCATTAATCACATCGTTTTATTTAACTGTGCAGTAACTTGCCTCAGACTCCAAAACGTCCTTGCCTTAGTGTGCATCAGTGCATCCCTACCTACAATGTGCAGGATTTCAATAGATTCTCTTCACAAAGAAAACACCAACACAAATGTACGAATAAACGTTCTTATAGACAGACGCCATGTCGTCAAACATGTACTAGCGTATATCGGTTATTCTGCAAAGTGAGTGAATATTGATAGAAAGGCTTCAAGCTCCTGTGCCGTTTATTATCTCTTCATTTTGATCTCCTTTCTTTTCTCCTTCTGTGTGTCACGGCCACTCCTCTTGTATTCCGCACTCTCCTGTCAAGGGAGGAGGAGGAGGAGGTGGAGGACAGCAGTTTTTCCCTCCTCCTCCTCTTCTTCTTCTTCTTTTTTGTACATGGAAACAAGCTGTAATTCTCCTCCTGTCATTTCTCTTTCCTCTGACTATTTTCTCTGTCACCATTCTTCTTTTTATTCACTCTAATGGTTGGAGATGAGTGGGTGGAGGACACACACACACACACATTGAAGAGTTAACAAGACCCCCTGAGAGTCTGAAAGCTGCAGGGTCAGGTGTGTGTGTGTGTGTGTGTGTGTGTGTGTGTTTCTGGGCGCTATCAGTCTACCAGTGGTGAAACAACTGCTTTGGCTTCCAACAATGGCTTAAAAAAAAAAAACCACAAACTTATCTCTCTTTGCCATCACAACTCTACCGAGTAATAAAGCCCATTTATTTATGTGAAGCATTCTTGCGCAACACTGAACTAAAGACAGCTCATTAAGAGCCATAAACGTCATACACAAAGAAATGACAAACAGTGTGTGAGCCCAAATTCTGTCAATGTAGAGTCTACACCAGAGCTATTCAACCATTAAACCTTTTTACAGCACATTTCCCTGAACAACAGAGCTCTCCTGTCATATAGAGGATCTTTGACAAGAGCAGGGGTCTCAAACACGCGTCCCGTGGGCCAAATGTGGCCCGCAGGACACTAGTTTGAGGCCCCCGCCTTGATATGAAAGTTTAATGTTAGTGCGACCCGCGCAAGTTTGATATGGATGCTGTATGGTATCATGTACCCAGAAAATTTGATTAATGATCATGTTAAAGGTTAAATAACTGTTAATAGTTATCCTCCCTATCCGTGTGGAAGTGGTAAGTTTTTGGCTTTTTAAGTTTAAAGGAGGCGGCATGGCGGTCGAGTGGTTAGTGCTCAGACCTCGCAGCTAGGAGGACCAGGGTTCGATTCCACCCTCGGCCATCTCTGTGTGGAGTTTGCATGTTCTCCTCGTGCATGCGTGGGTTTTCTCCGGATATTCCGGTTTCCTCCCACATTCCAAAAACATGCTAGGTTAATTGGCGACAAATTGTCCATAGGTATGAATGTGAGTGTGAATGGTTGTTTGTCTATATGTGCTCTGTGATTGGCTGGCCACCAATCCAGGGTGTACCGCGACCCTCGTGAGGAAAAAGCGGTAGAAAATGAATGAATGAAGTTTAAAGGAAATAACTTGGAGGCTACCGTTTAGGTCGCTAGCTCTCTAGTTTGCGAGTTAGCATGTGTCTCAAGACCCTGCAGTTGCGCAATATGTTGTAAATAAAAAGAGTATAAATGTGACTATAGTCGTGTTTTGTCATGTCTACAGGGCTCTAATAATGCTTTGTTCATTTTAATCTGAAAAAAATAATTTGTCTACCCACCAACTATATGTGGTTATTTATTACTGATTGATTGATTTTATTTATTCTTGATCTTATTTTGTGTAGAAAAATAAAAATTAAGATATTTGAGAACAGTGGAATGTTTTATCAGAGCTTTTCTTGTAGAAAATCGGAACCAAAGCAAAGTTTATTCATTTTTCTGTTTTTAATAAATGCATTTTTTTTTTTTTCAAAACCTGATTTCCTAGCTCCAGTGGCCCCCAGGTAAATTGAGTTTGAGACCCCTGGACTAGAGCCTTATAAACAGCACAGCATTCATCTCATATACAGCATCGATTAGTAGAGTCTTAAGAGGACCACAGGACTCATATATTTGCGTTTGACGACCAGTTTTACACTAGATTCCTAAAAAGAGCTGAGCACTCCTGTCATATAAAGGATCTTTGGCTGCTGTTTTGACTCTATTCGTGATGTTTGTTGTATAATTGTGTTAATCGACATTAATATACCAATACCGTAACCCCCATTCTGTTCCTGTCCCAGAGCTGCTGGGAGATAAGATAGGGGGATCAGTGGTCCAGGGGGCAAAATCTATGGGGGGGTTAAATCCATCATCAAAAGGCCGGTGGAGATATAGTGATGCTCATCACTCTACACCTTCCTTTCTTCCTCCTCCTCTACTGTCTGTGTCTGACTTGTTCCCGGCATTCCGGTGTTTCAGCGCTCAATCCAACCAGAGACATGAGATGCCAGCCATTTCTGTACTGTACCCAAAAATATGACAAAAAAAACAACAATTCGAAGGCCACTCCTTGCTTTACAGCATATGTGTGAACGAGTAAAGTGGGTTAGAAGTAAAGCCAGATGTTTCAAACAGGAGCCCATTGTGAAACCTCCCGGTAACCACCTACACAAAAAAGGGTTCATCTTTGAACTAGCGGAAGGATTTGGAATCAGTACAGTTGCATAAATGGTGTAAATATAAGAGATAAGATAACATATTGTTTATCATCATACGCACAGCAAGGAAAGTCTTCCTTTTCTTCCCAGTATATTGACTAAGCATGGACCGATCCATTGGCAATTGCCAATTTCCTTAAATTTGGGGTATTCCGATCCTTACATTCATTCATTCATTTTCTACCGCTTATTCTCACGAGGGTCGCAGGGGTGCTGGAGCCTAGCCCAGCTGTCTTCAGGCGAGAGGTGGGGTACACCCTGGACTGGTGGCCAGCCAATCACAGGGCACATATAGACAAACAACCATTCACACTCACATTCATACCTATGGACAATTTGGAGTCGCCAATTAACCTAGCATGTTTTTGGAATGTGGGAGGAAACCGGAGTACCCGGAGAAAACCCACGCATGCACAGGGAGAACATGCAAACGCACACACAGAGATGGCCGAGGGTGGAATTGAGCCCTAGTCTCGTAGCTGTGAGGTCTGCGCGCTAACCACTCGACCGCCGTGTAGCCCATTTTCAGAATAATTAGCTTTATTTATTCATTCTGAGGATCGATACTCTGATATTTTTGAATGATTCGTTCATGTATTCTTCATCTGTGAACATTTTTCCCTTCCTCCCAATCTCATGTGCAGCCCAGTGTTGCTAACGTGCCGATTTTCTTGCCAAACCTGATGACTTTCCAAACTCTCTCCAGTTATTTTTTCAACAGCAAATAGCAACAAAAATGTAGACACTTTTGTGGGAGGACACCGGAGTACCCGGAGAACATGCAAACTCCACACAGAGATGGCCGAGGGTGGAACTAAACCCTGGTCTCCTAGCTGTGAGGTCTGCGCGCTAACCATTCGACCACCGTGCAGCCCCCAATCCTTACATATTTAACCAATTTCACCCTCATATCTTATCAATTTCTGCAAAACTTCTAAAAGTCACCAACTCCTCTGGTTTGTAGTAGAATCGGTTAAATTATAAACTGGGCTCATTCGTCACATCAGAGACATATTAGAAGGCACCTTAGTCCCCCTCGCATAAGCAGCACTTTACAGTCATTGTAAAAATTGCTTATGTACAATGCAAAGACAAAAAATGGGAATAATTATGCCAAATTATGCCTTTTAGCAACAAAAACATACAGCCACTGTTCCACCTGTGTGTATTACATCCAAAGCCAGAACATTCCCATCATTTCCATCTTTAACAGAAAGACTAAAAGGGGGTTCGATGCTGCCCTTTAGCATCATCTATGTGAAAGGGCTGTTTGACAACAACCGACCAATTATAGCAACCAAAGAAAGACTTTTCAGCAAAATAATCTTCCAAGATGTTGTCAAGAATGCCATCTCCTCTAAGGTCAAAATGTCTAAACTGATGTAAAATTTCTGCAACGACAGATGGAGCTTCAGGTTAGCATCTCCTGATGATGCATCTCAAGAGGCTGTGATTGTGTGTGTGTGTGTGTGTGTGTGGTCAGAGAATGCAGGGAGTGGAGTGTATGGAGCTGCTCAGCCGTACACACACACAGTGCTGCCCGAACATTCACACGCCCCAGTTTGCTAGGCTGTGGCCCGGGGGAGGGGGGGGTCTTTGCACACACCCAGGACTACACAGGTGCTAGGATGTGTGTTTAGTGTTAATAAAACACCCTTGCAATTACACACACACACACATCACAGGAGCATAAAGTCAGTGTTGTGTTACTGCATTAAATCTTCTGTACAGTATATTTTTTCTGATAAAGATCAGCAACATCTTCACTGGAGGAACATGGCATCCAATAAATGTACATGTACATTGATGATGAACATTCAGTACACCAATGTAATGAGATTCACAATAATGCACCTTTTGGACCATAATAATGATGATTTATCTTTACAAAAGGACTGCAGTACACATGCAGCATCTCCTGTCAATTCAGCTGAAGGAAATATGAAACAATATTCATCACAGAAAATATGTAACCAAGTGATTTCATCATCTTTTTTGCAGCCACGCAATTACTATGGCTGACTGGACTGGAACAACAGGTGGGCAGCACAAAAAGAGAAGAAAGGGGGGTGGGGGTTAATTGTATCCGTATACAGTATATATACACAAGTGAACTAGTGTTAAAAGTCAGCTGCTTTAAGTGGAGCCGGAAATAGGCACTTAATCATCGGCTTACCTGTGGTTGCACGGTGAACGCGACGAGGAAAAACACAGTCCGCGGCAGGTGGAGGATACCCGGGTGTCGGTCACTCCTTCTCCCGGTGACGCTCCTGGGCTCCAAGCGACTTGTGCCTTGCTCCATCCCTTCCCTGGAGGCGAGGAGACACTCTCCTCTTATTCCGACCCAAATCTTGGAACACTTCCTCCGGAGTCCGCGTTACTTCATCTTCAGCTCGGATTGATCGCCCTCCACCCACCGCCCACCGCACCTGCACCTCCTTGTCCGGTTAAGGTGTCAACCGTGTGTGTCCGCGAACGCACCACAACAAGAGCGCGGCTACGGTTGGTTTCTTTAAGAGGCTTTAAAAGCTCCAATCTGGCGGCTCACTTTAGTTGAACTCTCATCCCAATTAGGCGACGCGCTCTCTCCTCCTTCTTTTTCAGGCTGATCAATCAAACCCCCAACAACCAATCGACAAATCCCCCGTATGATCGATTCCAAAATCCAATTCCTGTTGTCTATCACCAGGATAAAAAGTTAAGTCTTCTTTGTGCACCTCCTCATCCCAAAAAAAAGGGGGTCGGCTGCTGGTCATTTGTCAACCAGAAACGAAGCCTGGCGGCGACCCAGCGTGAGAAACAATGAGAGAAAAGCGGGAGAGAAGAGAGCATGGAGGGTGTGTCCTCGGGCAGGGAATATCCGTCTTTCAGCTCTTGTCCGGAAGATTCCAAGCGCTGACAAAAGTTCCTCTCTCTCTCTCTCTCTCTCTCTCTGGGTGTGTGTGTTGCAAACTTTGCTTCATGACAAGAGTATACAAGAGTAGTCAGTGTACAGCTTGTCTGGTAGTGTAGATTAACAATCCACTGAAAATGACAACAGCTAGGAGACCGAAGTTCAATTCCACCCTCGGCCATCTCTGTGTGGAGTTTGCATGTTCTCCCTGTGCATGTGTGGGTTTTCTCCGGGTACTCCGGTTTTCCTCCCACATTCCAAAAACATGCTAGGTTAATTGGCGACTCCAAATTGTCCATAGGTATGTATGTGAGTGTGAATGGTTGTTTGTCTATATGTGCTCTGTGATTGGCTGCCTCTCGCCCGAAGACAGCTGGGATAGGCTCCAGCACCCCCTGTGACCCTCGTGAGGATAAGTGGTAGAAAATGAATGAATGTTTTTTAACATTATTAGAGCAGGGCTACACGGCGGATGAGTGGTTACCACTCAAGCCTCACAGCTAGGAGACCCGAGTTCAATTCCACCCTCAGCCATCTCTGTGTGGAGTTTGCATGTTCTCCCTGTGAATGCGTGGGTTTTCTCCGTGTACTCCGGTTTTCCTCCCACATTCCAAAAACATGCTAGGTTAATTGGTGACTCCAAATTGTCCATAGGTATGAATGTGAGTGTGAATGGTTGTTTGTCTATATGTGCCCTGTGATTGGCTGGCCACCAGTCCAGGGTGTACCTGGACCTGCAAAGACAGCCGGGATAGGCTCCAGTACACCCTTGTGAGGATAAACGGTAGAAAATGAATGAATAAACAAAATTGACAACAGGAGTGACTACTAAGATACAGTGATTGTGGAAGGTCAGGCATGGTGGCAAAGTCTAGGGCTGCATGAGTGCTCTCAGCACTGGGTGGGGGGGGGGGGGGGGGTTGCTACGGTCCATTGAGGGAATCATAAATTGTACTGACTTGACACTGTGAAGCATAAATTGACGCTTTGAACCACACTAGTCAACATGAAAATAATATTGACAGGTTGTGGCATTTACACAAGCTGCACACTGACTACTCTAGAGTGTAAATATTTTCTCCCACCCACCATCACAGTGCGATGACACTTGTTTTGACAACTGCTCGGTGATCCAGATTCAAATAACCAACGGCTCGTCACGATGATGGTGGTGATGAAGGCTGCAAACATCAATTCAGATCCATAAAAATCACATGGCGTGTTTTTCTCCATAAAATGTCTCAGCTGGCCGTCCATACAATGTACCTTCTTTATCGGTCGGCACGTTGGTGGTCTTCTTGTTGCTCAACAACTTTTCCCTGACAACCCGCTGGTGTTTCCTCGAGCCTGGAGCTTGTGCCAGTGAGCCCCCCCTCCCACACCAAACGACCCAACCCGAGCAGAACAGAGGGCCCTTGAGGAACCGTGGTCCTTGATTTGCATGAAGGAGCTCTGACCTCAGTGGCATCCGGAAATAGACTTCATGAGATTCTCTGCGTCTCACCTGAAGAAGTTATCAGGAAGAATAGATAAGTAGTAAAAAATAGCAGTAAACACTGTCCTTGTATTACATGAGCAAGCACTTGCGTATAGGTGAGGGAATAGCAGTCTCCAAGAATAGAAAGAAAACATCAAACAGTGTGGGGCTCGACAGACTGAAGTAAAAGAGACGGGTGTGTAGGATATACTACAACAACAAGCACCCACAAGCGTCAGTTGACTCGGAAATTCTGAGTTTTCACAACATTATGCATGAAAAAATGGACATACCACCTCTGATGCAATCGTAGCCCATCCCGTGTCACACCCACTTCCATTTTCTATACTGCTTGTATATTCATTCCTTTCATTTCCTTTCATTTCTGGGTACACCCCAGACTGGTCGCCAGCCAATCACAGGGCACATACTATAGACAAACAACCATTCACACTCACATTCATACCTATGGACAATTTGGAGTTGCCAATTAACCTAGCATGTTTTTGGAATGTGGGAGGAAACCGGAGTAAAACCGGAGAAAACCCACGCATGCACGGGGAGAACATGCAAACTCCACACAGAGATGGCCGAGGGTGGAATTGAACTCAGGTCTCCTAGCTGTGAGGCCTGTGTGCTAACCACTTGATTTCTGGGCAGCCCCCATAATGCATTTTGTTCAATTTAAAAAAATAAAATAAATTTAATTGGAAGAGAGCATAGAATGCATAGAAAATGGTGCTGTAATGCTGCTTCTGTCCACCAAAGGGAACCTGAGGACCTGGAGCACAAAACAAAAAGAGGGAAGCTGACGTCATTGCAGCACCCCAATGAATGTGTTAAGAATGTGTTGAGAAAACCCACTCATGCAAGGGTAGAACATGCAAACTCCACACAGAGATGGCCGAGGGTGGAATTGAACTCAGGTCTCCTCGCTGTGAGGCCTGTGTGCTAACCACTTGATTTCTGTGCAGCCCCCATAATGCATTTTGTTCAATTTAAAAAAAATAAAATACATTTTATTGGAAGAGAGCATAGAATGCATAGAAAATGGTGCTGTAATGCTGCTTCTCTCCACCAAAGGGAACCTGAGGACCTGGAGACCAAAACAAAAAGAGGGAAGCTGACGTCATTGCAGCACCCCCATGAATGTGTTAAGAATGTGTTGAGAAAACCCACTCATGCAAGGGTAGAACATGCAAACTCCACACAGAGATGGCCGAGGGTGGAATTGAACTCAGGTCTCCTAGCTGTGAGGCCTGTGTGCTAACCACTTGATTTCTGGGCAGCCCCCATAATGCATTTTGTTCAATTTAAAAAAAATAAAATAAATTTAATTGGAAGAGAGCATAGAATGCATAGAAAATGGTGCTGTAATGCTGCTTCTGTCCACCAAAGGGAACCTGAGGACCTGAAGCCCAAAACAAAAAGAGGGAAGCTGACGTCATTGCAGCACCCAATGAATGTGTTAAGAATGTGTTGAGAAAACCCACGCATGCACGGGGAGAACATGCAAACTCCACACAGAGATGGCCGAGAATGGAATTGAATCCTGGTCTCCTAGCTGCCAGGTCTGCGCGCTAACCACTCAACCACCGTGGAGGTCTGCTTGTTTATATTATGTAAAAAAATATAATATGGGACCTTTAAGGTATAACGATTATACTGTATGTCAAAATTGTTACGTGCAAGCGATATAGCGATGTCTATTTGCAGCAACATTTTCCAAGATGTGAAAAATATAAATGCTGTTTCACACAAGTGTATCAGAAAGGAAGCAGACTGACAAGCGATATGGTCTGGAGAAAGAGGGGGGGGGGTACAAAATCTTCAGGACGATCTGTCACTCTTTATTCCACCGCAGAGTGACGTAAACACCTCCCACATGCAAGCCAACAGATAAGTTGCCTTTTCATCCCGTGCAACTGGAAGAACACTGTGTTGGTGAGGAGGAAGGCGCTAGGCATAGTGCCAGAAACATGCAACACACACACACACACTCATTGACTCACACACATGGCGCCCTGGTGGCTAAGGTCAGTGCTT
Organism: Doryrhamphus excisus; assembly: GCF_037039965.1. Lineage (NCBI taxonomy): Eukaryota > Metazoa > Chordata > Actinopteri > Syngnathiformes > Syngnathidae > Doryrhamphus > Doryrhamphus excisus. The sequence goes on from NC_136364.1 coordinate 15,649,719, forward strand.
TCTCAAGGCAAAATAAGGGAGTGTGGAAAGGCTTGGGAAAGTGCCGGAAGAATGTGCATTTTGTGCGAACACGTAAAGCACAACCTAAAGACAATAACTCAGGGCACAGTTTAAGTCCACAACAGGGGGGGCGGGGTACCCTGGGAGTGTGTACAGTGGGCACAGTGATTCCAAATTAAGCTGTTCAGGCCTAATTCACACATCCTACTACACTGCACTCATGAATACGCTGGTCTTTGGGGCATATAATTACTCTGCAAAGCTACTGTGCCACATGAAGGCTACAAAAAAGGGGCCCGTTGGGAATGGGGGGGGGGGCAAGTGGACATTCGCTAATTGGTGGACCACCGTGTTAAATGTCATTAAGAGTCTGACTTAAAATAAATAAATACATAAATAAAATAGGCGGACGAGTGGTTAGCGCGCAGACCCCACAGCTAGGAGACCCGAGTTCAATCCCACTCTCGGCCATCTCTGTGTGGAGTTTGCATGTTCTCCCCGTGCATGCATGGGGTTCCTCCCACATTCCAAAAACATGCTAGGTTAATTGGCGACTCCAAATTGTCCATAGGTATAAATGTGAGTGTGAATGGTTGTCTATATGTGCCCTGTGATTGGCTAGCCACCAGTGTGCCCTACCTCTCACCCGAAGACAGCTGGGATAGGCTCCAGCACCCCCCGCAACCCAAGTGAGGAAAAGCGGTAGAAAATGAATGAATAAAAAAAAACTTAAACTATATTAGGAAAGTAGGAAGTGAACAAATGTAACAGTTACTGATTGTAAAAGTACCAGATGGAGGGTCAGGATTTAATAAGCTTTGCTTCTTCCTACTCCTTTTGGACATGTGGAACTGTGAACGAATTATGTGATGCGTTCAATTGTAATCTGATGCATGTTTAAATGAAATAAAACCATTACCATTACTTATGTATAGTAGGTGTAAAACAGTGTAAACCATTGTTTTAACTCCTGCCAACAAAAGTGACTGGATGTCTATGTTACACTGCAAACTGAGCTCAGTTCGCCATTTTTTTGTCCCCCCAGACGTGTGTGAAATTTGGTGTTATTGCTCTCACACTTATCACTGGAAGTTCAACACGGCACTTCATGGAAAAGAACTCTCCAGGTATGCTCTAAATACAGACATTCTCGGGTATAAGACAGCCAACACCTTGAAAGTGAGCACAGCCGAAAGACCATACAGTTCCACCCGGAGCGGGCCTGGTCATGGTCCATCATAGAGGTCGCGTGCACATGCTCAGTGGTGCCAGCATTGCTGCAGAGGTTGAAGTGGTTAAAGCCTACTAGTGCTCGGACCTTTTGCCACACTCATCAAATGGGTATACATGAGGACAAGTGTCTCTTCCTTAGTCAGACATGGTGGTCAACGTGTCACATTATGGCCAAACATAAACGTTAACAACTCACCAAAAAGGAGGTGATGTTTAATGTGTTGGACCTCAACCCGAAGGTGTCCATGATGTCATCATGGAAGGCCTAAAAGAGGATTCCAGAACAGCACCATGCCCAAGAGTTGGGGCAAAATAGAAAGTAAAGGTATCCACACTAAATATTGACACTTGAGGCACAATTTGGACACGTTTGTAAAGATCTTGAGACATAAAATATTTGCACAAATTAGGTGTGTGTGACATCACTTTAGCTCCAAATATGAGCCTGGGATGGCAAATGTTGGTCTCAGCTGCTCATACACCCACCTCCACTGGGCGAGTGAAGTTCCCATTGCCTCAAATTGGTCCGAAGGCGCCATCTGCTGATCTTAAGAATACTCGATTAGGAGGAGCAAAAAAAAAAAAAAACTGTGATGAAGCAGCAAATCTTTTCTGAGAACGTTTTAATTGTAAAATGAACAGCTCCAGGTACAATGTCTGACAGGCCAGACACTGGGTGCAATGCTTTAGAACAAAAAAACTCAACGCTAAAAAACAAAACAAAACATAAGAGCAGCAATGCAGGAATTGTAGAGAATTTGAAACTACACCATGTAATCCCAGAACATAACCAGTAAATATATACAGTCATGGAAAAAATGATTAGAGCACCCAGTTTCTTGTTTATTTGAATGCCTGGTACAACTAAATGTATCTTTATATGGACAAATATTAACGTTTTTCAGCAGTGCAATGCTATCGCTACTGATGTAAGAACTTAAGTGATTTTGATTATCAAGAAAACCTTGAACGCTGCTAGCTCAAACCATTATGAGCTATTCTTGTTATTATATCTGTCCAAACAAATGTCCCTTTAGTTGTAGCGGGCATTAAAATGGATCAAGAAACAGAAGAAACAAAGATGGTCAAATTTTTTTTGTGACTGTATATATCTTTAAAAAAAATTCTGAGTTTCGGACCTGTGTGTGAGTGTGTCAAAGAGGCCGGTCTCATCCTGCCTGTTATTTCTTGGCAAACGAGATCTTCATAGCGTTGCTTTGGGTGATCTTAAAGCCTTGCAGTGATTCTCGTGCGGCGCCCGCCTGCACTTCATTGTCAAACTCCACAAAGGCGATGTCGTGGCGACCGGGGACCAGACGCACTTCTTTGAATCCTGGAAATCTGGGAAACAAGACAGACATGTGTTTATAAAAGATGGATACAGACCAAAAAATATATATATGTGGAGGGCTTTTTTTACTGACTGGTTGAAGAGCATGGACAGCATGAGTTCGTTGGTCTCCTCGGGCAAGTTGGTGAGGAAGAGGATGTGATTGGGAGGATTTTCCGAAACCTGGAAGCACAAACGTATAGTTAACAACTAGAAACAGGATGGGCATGACCTGAGGAGAATATGGCTAATAATTTAAGGCAGGGGTGGGCAAACTACGGCATCCGGCCCGCCAAGTGTATGAATACGGCCCGTCTGTTCTTTCCAAAGTATTTAATTTAAACTTAACATAGAACCAGGAATCATGGCTTGAGCCAACCTTTTGATGGTTTAAGTTTTTTTTTTTCTATCAATTTAGTTATTTGATGTGGTCTGCCGTTTACAAAGTGCTCCTGGAAAAAAGGGACACAACACACACACACCTTTACAGATACAATACTTCCAGGTGGACTGTTACATGTAAAATATATAGTCCCATAAATTTTGTTAAAGCAATGCGGCCCACGAGTCAAAACATTTGCCCACCTGTGACTTAAGGGATCAGTCACAAAATTTAAATCAGTTCTTCCATATCCCATTTCGGAAAAATTCATCCAAATCTATACAGAACTTTACCTTATTTTGAACACAAACGCCAGCAAAAACACAATAATTCACAAATGAAATGGACAGAGTTTAATCTGCTTTCTGTCCGATATGAAAAACTAACCAACTCTGGTCTGTATGCATTACTGATCATTTATGGTCAATAATTATCGTCATCAAGGAGTCAGTTTTACTAAATTTCCTTGGAGAATTGATTTTTGAACTCCTGTTTCCTGGTGTCATTTTGCACAAATCAATCCTGCACACCAGTAATGCTATAGCATAAAAGAAGAGGAAAAATATGCTCTTAATGACGATACCTGCTGCGCCATCTGGCCGGACATCATCTGACCAGAACCCATTGCGCCTGGAGGCATCCCGGGAGGTGGCATCATGCCCGGCGGGGGCATGTAGGCTTGCTGTCCAGGCATATGCATCATGCGGGCCTGGTTCATTGCAGGCATTCCCTAAGAATTCAATAATTATTGTTCATAATATGTGTACTTGTGCGATAACCTCTGGGACTCAACACCGATTCAAAATATCAAACGCGTTTCGCTTACAGCCATGCCTCCAGAGGAAGCAGACTTCTTGTTGCCACTTGACTCCGGTTTCACAGGCTTCTTCTTTTCCTTTTTGCGATCACGCTCCACGTAAGTCCCTTTCATTTTGGCAATGATGTCGGAATCCTGATTGGCATACTGGATACGCTGTAGGGAAAGTTCAAGGATTGAGAACATATTCATAAACGATGCAGGCTGTGTGAAATCAAGTGAGTGACATACCATCGGTTTATCATAAAATGGGAATCCATGCAGGGACCTGAGGGCGTGGGAGGCACTGTTAACCTCTTTAAAGATGACAAAAGCCTGGCCTTTCATTTTTAAGGTACGTGCCACCAAGATATCCAAAATCTGTCCAAACTGTGAGAAGATGGCATACAACGATTTCTTCAACTCTGTAAAAAAACGAAAAAAATAATTACTCCATGTATACATTTAACCTTACAATCACGTGACTTCGGTAATCAAGGAGGCACACAATTGTCCATTGTATAGAATATCAATTGAGAACATACCAAATGTTGCAGAAAAAAACACAATTTCAACAACTCTTTAAAATAAATGAAACGTATATCCAAGTCTCCGTAACCAGGAAAGTATACTACCAGACTACCATTACGATTAGCATTAAGTTACGAGCAATGTGCGCTGAAATACAAATAAAGCGGAACTCACCATCTTTCTTGATTTTTTCGTTCAAGTTGTTGATGTAAATTGTGTGATTGGGTCGAGCCTCCGTCGTAGCCATCTAAACTTGTTCAAAATGAGACACGTAAACGGACACAAAGAGAGAAAATACACATTTAACCGTTTGGGTGAAGAGCTAAACTACTAGCAATAGCAACCGCCATTCATTTTGAACGGCGTGCACTTACGCTAGCCAAACTGCTAACTAAAACCAAGTTCTATCGTCTTGCAATCGCATAGTTTTTCAATTGCTCTGAATGAATTTAATAATTTAAAAGAAAAACTTACAGTGTTCCCATACACGCTTCCTAAAGAACGTATTCGTTTATACACAAAATGAGAATTACTATAAAGACTAACAAGAACGTACCTCCTTCTTCTTCGCCTATCCTTTTTCTGCTTCGTCCTCTTCTTCTTCTTCTTTATTGGCGGTTGGCAAGCAATTTACGTTACTGCCACCTTCTGGTAAAGAGCGTGCCTCAATATGTTAAAATATTAATAATAATAGTAATAATAATTAAAAAAACGAAATAATTTTTATAAGAACTTACATATTTTCCTAAACCCGACATGTTTTGAATGTGACTGCAGATTACCCTCAACTACCATGCTAATATGCTCTTTTCCAGCTTCATCTTCGGTTTTTCTTTCATCATTTACTACAATGAATTAACACATGCTGTTTTCTGTTTCATTGCAATAGACACACAAACCTGTTTCCTCGTCTGTTTTAGCGAACTATTTAGATATCAAGTCATATCTTCTTTCCCCTTCTTACTAGTAACAATAATTCACACCTTCTTTATTGACTTAACTAATTCAAATATTACATCATCATGTCTTGATTCCGAAAATACACGTTTTAAACCTGGTTAACGCACACACGACAGCTTTCTCTGATCATCACTAATTATTTTATTTATTTTACCTTTTGAGTTGTGTACATACCTGACATGCAAGAGATGAATCCCGCGCTTGTCTCGCGATAATAGCCAAAGAAAACGCTGGGCTTCTTCTTCTTCAATTTAGAAAGGCACTCCCGCGACCACCACACCTATCGTCCAGGTTGTGTATTACTTTAAAACAATAGTCATGCATCCCCACAATTCTTTCTTCACGTTCAAATTTCACACTTTTAAGATGAACACGTTCATAAATACGATATAGTCCATAAATACAGACATAATTTAACAAAAAGCACACATTTCCTCCGTACCAACGAGGGCGACAAAATGGCGGTTGGTGATCGACTCAACAAAAAACACACACGAAGAAGACGCTTCCATATATGGTCATAAACAATGAGCGCTAAGCTAGTCTAAAAATGGGTACACATTCTCACCACAACTTTTACTTAACAAGCACATTAATGTAGTTTGCTATAATATTAGCAAGCGTGAACGTGTAGCTAACTGTAGCATTCGCTCCAGAAAACGAAGAGGACGACTACTGATAGGTTTTGTATATTTGTGATGCAAGGATCTGTTTCAGATCCTCTATTTCAGTCCAAAGTCATAATCTCTGGGAAGAATGTCTGGGTGTTCCGTGCCCCCGCTTCCACCTCGTCCGCCTCCTCCACCTGAACCTCCATGCTCAACAGAGAACAGTGAGAAGAAGAAAAGGAAGCTGTATCAGATCATAGGACTCAGCAGAAGTGCCATTGAGGGCGATTACACAGAGCCCATTATGCTTATTCAACAAAGAGAAAGCAGGTAATTGCATGATTACAATGAAATATTATAATTTGCACCATGTACCTGAGATGTGTCACCTGTATTTACAGTAGTAGTGGTATTTCTTTTTTTAAATAATAGTATCATTTTTATTTAATACAGCTTAGTCAATTTGTACAGTTGGTTCACGTCTATCATGCAGTGTGAATGGTTATTTATCTCTATGTGCCCTGTGATTGGCTGGCGACCAATTTAGGGTGTACCCCAGCTCGTGAGGATAAGCAGCGTAGAAAATAAATGGATTTTCTATTTATTAATATTATGAAATCAATATCAACTTAGTGCCCTGTTTATGAAAATGCAATGTATTTTTATACATTATATTATTATGGCATTCTTTAATCAATCCCAATTCAGTGTATTGTTAATTCTTTTTAATATTATATTATTATTATCAGTTACATTCATATTTGAATATGATTAGAATTTAATTTTTGTCCAGTTATTTTCAAACACTAACGTCACTTAAAAAAAAATCCCTATATGTTTCACTATTTATAGATATCACACAGAGACATTTTTTGAAAGAGCAGAAATTCTCACACTGTGGTACGGGGCGCCCTCTAGTGGCGCTGTACAGTATAGCGGTGGTGTAGTGGATTTTTTTAATACACTAGAGACATCTTATACAGTGTATATATACATGAAATAATTGTACAAATAGAAATTAACTAACCAATTATTAGAATTGAATTCAAATTTTTATTTTAAATTGTATCAGTTGCTGAATTATTATTATTATTATTATAAGATCTATAATTTAATTGTGTTTCAGTTTCAGTAAGGATCTACAGTGGATACTAATGAACACATATGTGCCTTCCCTGGTCCAAGATGGTCCACAGTAAGTTTTGAATCCAAGTGTAGTCATGCTCCACCTTTGACTAACCAGTTATTGATGTATTTCTGTACTGACATCATTATTAGACATATTTGCTATGGTGTGACTGTACGCTCAGTACTATACACTATGTGTTTTGTTTATCTTTAAGGTGCGGTTTGGTGGCTTTGTGGATGGCCGCTCACCTCCTCCAGCACACTGTTGTTGACATGGACGCTGTTGTTCAGACTGCACGAAGGCGAGGCTTCACAGCACAGGGGGAAATGTTCTCAGGTTTAAAAAAAAAAAAAAAAAAAGAAACAAAAGGGAAATGTTTAGTATGTAACAAGAAGGTAATCTTACTTCATCAGCCTTCAACATGGCGCTACTGGCCGAGGAGGTTTGTGGATGTAAAGCAGAACTGCTGTCAGGTGGATTGAGTGGCAACGCGTCGAGGATTATAGGGCACTTGTGGGCCAGACAACCGCTTCTCATCCCGTATCCTTGACCTACACATTCAAGAAAACGAGTCATTTTTTGTGTTTCGTGTACGTAAAAATTGAAGGTATTGAAGTCAATGAAAAGTTCCAATCCGATGGATATGTAAATAATTCATGAAGAGCAGGTGATTTTTTTTTGTGGGAACATAAAACCTAGCAGAACGTCCAGTGGCGTGTAGAGATGGGATTTTTGGCTCTTTTAGGGGAGCCGGATCTTGGTGAGCCGTTCCTTTCAAAGAGACGTTCAAAAAACTGTTTCATTTGGCTCATTTTTATATTTATTAAGTTTTAAGAAGGGCTGCACGGTGGCAAGTGGTTAGCGCACAGACCTCTCAGCTAGGAGACACAGGTTCAAATCCACCCTCCCTCTGTGTGGAGTTTGCATGTTCTCCCGGTTTTCTCCGGTTTCCTCCCACATTCCAAAAACATGCTAGGTTAATTGGCGACTCCAAATTGTCCATAGGTATGAATGTGAGTGTGAATGGTTGTTTGTCTATATGTGCCCTGTGATTGGCTGGCCACCACTCCAGGGTGTACCCCGCCTTTCGCCCAAAGACAGCTGGGATAGGCTCCAGCACCCCCGCGACCCTCGTAAGGAAAAGTGGTAGAAAATGAATGAATGAATGAAAGTTTTTAAGAAGGGCTGCACGGCGGGCGAGTGGTTAGCGCGCAGACCTCAGAGCTAGGAGACACAGGTTCAAATCCACCCTCCCTCTGTGTTTCTCCGGTTTCTTCCCACATTCCAAAAACATGCTAGGTTAATTGGTGACTCCAATTTGTCCATAGGTATGAATGTGAGTGTGAATGGTTGTTTGTCTATATGTGCCCTGTGATTGGCTGGCCACCAGTCCAGGGTGTACCCCGCCTCTTGCCCGAAGACAGCTGGGATAGGCTCCAGCACCCCCGCGACCCTCGTGAGGAAAAAGCGATAGAAAATGAATGAAAAATTAAGTTTTAAGAAGGGCTGCACTGAGGTCAAGTGGTTAGCGCGCAGACCTCACAGCTAGGAGACACAGGTTCAAATCCACCCTCCCTCTGTGTGGAGTTTGCATGTTCTCCCGGTTTTCTCAGGGTTTTCTCCGGTTTCCTCCCACATTCCAAAAACATGGAAAAACTACTCCAAATTGTCTATAGGTATGAATGTGAGTGTGAATGGTTGTTTGTCTATATGTGCCCTGTGATTGGCTGGCAACCAGTCCAGGGTGTACCCCGCCTCTCGCCAGAAGACAGCTGGGATAGGCTCCAGCTGAGGATAAGCGGTAGAAAATGAATGAATGAGTGAAGTTTTAAGAAGCCAGACGGTTCCTAGCTGCGACTCGGTTCCCGTCGTTCATGTTAATGAGCCGTTCAAAAGAACCGGTTCGTTCGTTAACGTCACAACACCAGTGAAGTGAGAGAGTGTCTCGGTGTCTTCTTCCGAGAAAAGCTGGTGATCGCGTCTGATTAATTCAATTATTTCTCGGGTTGTTAGCTAAGCCTTCTGGCTGTCACGCACATACGAGCAAAGTGTTGTCCACTGTCTGCTTTGGTTGGAAATGGTGGACAATGTGCCCAAGAAACTCACCATACTTCGTCACTTGTTTGTTCTTCAAATGCCGTTTTTTAACGTGCTACTCACGCAAGGTAGTTTTCGTGGCCGATGTGAAGTTTTAGCATGCCTGCACGCTGGAAAGGGAAGTGGGAGGAGGACGTTACACAAGACGTTAGTTAGGGCAAGGCACTTCATGCACGCTGACTGGAATAGCACCAGCCTCAAGTGATCAACTTGGAAACGGAAGACACTGATCGGTGACAGATCCCTAGTAATAACACATTCAACTCTTTTAATAATAATAATGTAATAAAATAACAAGTACAAAAGCACCCCAAGAGCACAGCCAAGCGCCATATTTCCCAACATTTTGTGCTTTGCACCAGAAATATTAGACCTAAATGTATTTTATCTACATATCCAAGATGAATTGCCCATGAAAACATAACATGGAAGGGTTAGCATGCTAACACCTATCAAAAAAAGCACTAAGTGCTTACCTTAGAATATGCTAAAAATGTAAGTATAATTATGTTAGTACGCTAACATGAATATGCTGACACCGACCATGAGTTCATGAGTGTGTTAGTTCTTTCACGAAAGCTAGTTTTTCATGAAAATCGCTAAAAAAAAAATTATGTTAGCATGCTAGCAATGCTAACATGCGGATGTACCTGTGCTAACATCTAACATAATGGTGTCTACCGATGAAAATACTAAACATGCTACCGTGCTAATGTTAGCATGCTAACATGTGTTCAGACCATTTTTTGATATTATTACATCGCTCAACGTTAAAAAAACAGTTAAAAGATAGTTTAAAGACTACAAATATGACCTAGGGGTTAAACCTAAAGACCAAACCACGGAAACAATAATACATGTAAATGCTAACACGGGTTAAATGTCTCGAACAAGTGTTCAGACCATTTTTTTATATTATTATGATATCGCTCAACGTTAAAAAATAGTTAAAAATTAGTTTAAAAATTCCTGGATCCAGACGGTGATCCCGACAATTCTGGCAAAAACAAAAACATTTACAAAAATACAAAACATTTTTTACTGTATAGAGTTTTAAAAACTACAAATATGACCTTGGGGTTAAACCTACGCTAATGTTAGCATGCTAACATGTAGCATTGTAGTGATGTTTATATATGTGTCTACCCATGAAAATAGCAAAAAAATGCTAACATTAGCATGCTAACACGGGTTAAATGTCTCGAACAAGTGCTCAGACAATTTTTTTTATATATTATGATATCGCTCAACGTTAAAAAATAGTTTAAAAAATAGTTTAAAAAATAGTTTAAAAAATAGTTAAAAAATTCCTGGATCCAAGACGGTGATCCCGACAATTCTGGCAAAAACAAAAACATTTACAAAAATACAAAACATTTTTTATTGTATAGAGTTTTAAAAACTACAAATATGACCTAGGGGTTAAACCTAAAGACCAAACCACGGAATAAACAATAATACATGTATATGCTAACACGGGTTAAATGTCTCGAACAAGTGTTCAGACCATTTTTTTATATTATTATGATATCGCTCAACGTTAAAAAACAGTTAAAAAATAGTTTACAAATTCCTGGATCCAAGACGGTGATCCCGACAATTCTTGCAAAAACAAAAACATTTACAAAAATACAAAACATTTTTGATTGTATAGAGTTTTAAAAACTACAAATATGACCTAGGGGTTAAACCTAAAGACCAAACCACGGAATAAACAATAATACATGTATATGCTAACACGGGTTAAATGTCTCGAACAAGTGTTCAGACCATTTTTTGATATATTATGATATCGCTCAACGTTAAAAAACAGTTAAAAAACAGTTAAAAATAGTTAAAAATAGTTAAAAAATAGTTTAAAAATAGTTAAAAAATAGTTAAAAAATTCCTGGATCCAAGACGGTGATCCCGACAATTCTGGCAAAAACAAAAACATTTACAAAAATACAAAACATTTTTGATTGTATAGAGTTTTAAAAACTACAAATATGACCTAGGGGTTAAACCTAAAGACCAAACCACGGGATAAACAATAATACATGTATATGCTAACACGGGTTAAATGTCTCGAACAAGTGTTCAGACCATTTTTTGATATATTATGATATCGCTCAACGTGAAAAAATTGTTAAAAAATTGTTAAAAAATTGTTTAAAAATTCCTGGATCCAGACGGTGATCCCGACAATTCCGGCAAAAACAAAAACATTTACAAAAATACAAAACATTTTTTATTGTATAGAGTTTTAAAAACTACAAATGTGACCTAGGGGTTAAACCTAAAGACCAAACCCACGGGATAAACAATAATACATGTATATATCATTGTGATTTGTATTGTTGTATTGTTGCTGCACTGCATCATATTGAGAGAAACGGGTCTCATAATAACATGTCATTCTAAGGTGCGGGTCTAGACCGCTACTAAACTAGCAGATAAACTGTTTTCCATGTTGCACTTGTCAAAATACTTTGACATCAGACACCCAGATATGATGAAGACTACAACCACGAGCCATGCTGCCGCACAGGCCACAGGGCACACTGGGCTGTAGTGTCAGGTAAAGTCATGGAGGTCAGAAAACACTTTTGCACTACTTAACACGTCTACCTTATCCAGGTGTTCTCCTGGGGATGCACCAGGGAAGCGGGAGCATACAACACACTCAACCTGACCCCACCTTGCCGTGGATTCACCTGTGTGGAGACTCCTCCTCCTCTTCTTCATCATGTCCCGCTGTCTGCACCTCAAGCCTCAGAGAGGTCTACATCCTGGCCAAGCAGGGTAAAAGTCTTCGCTACCAGATGTGGACTTTGGATAGTGTTGCCGGTAGCAACCAGCAGCTGAAGACCATGGACCCTCAGAGGTCAGCTGATGGGACTACATATGTGGTTCCTGAAGGAGGATTAGAGGTCGGGTTGGCTGGTCAGGCTGTTTTACTGCACGCGAGGACCTAATGTGAAAAATATCATAGGACATTATGAGACATGTTCAAGCCCGTTCAAACAGTAGTCAGTATTTTTACATGTTAACTGAATTAACAAATGGTTCTTCAGCGATATCATAACAATATCAAAAAATGGTCTGAACACTTGTTCGAGACATTTAACTCGTGTTAGCATGCTAATGTTAGCATTTTTTTGCTATTTTCATGATTAGACACATATATAAACATCACTACAATGCTACATGTTAGTATGCTAACATTAGCGTAGGTTTAACCCCTAAGTCATATTTGTAGTTTTTAAAACTCTATACAATCAAAAATGTTTTGTATTTTTGTAAATGTTTTTGTTTTTGCCAGAATTGTCGGGATCACCGTCTGGATCCAGAAATTTTTAAACTATTTTTAAACTATTTTTTAAACTATCATTTAACTGTTTTTTAACGTTGAGCGATCATAATAATATAAAAAAATGGTCTGAACACTTGTTCGAGACATTTAACCCGTGTTAGCATGCTAATGTTAGCATTTTTTTGTGATTTTCATGATTAGACACATATATAAACATCACTATAATGCTACATGTTAGCATGCTAACATTAGCACGGTAGCATGTTTAGTGTTTTCATCGGTAGACACCATTATGTTAGATGTTAGCACAGTAACATCCACATGTTAGCATTGTTAGCATGCTAACATAAACGTACTACATTTTTGTTAGCGATTTTCATGAAAAACTAGCTTTCATGAAAGAACTTACGCACTCATGAACTCATGGTAGGTGTTAGCATATTCATGTTAGCGTACTAACATAATTATACTAACATTTTTAGCATATTCTAAGGTAAGCACTTAGTGCTTTTTTTATAGGTGTTAGCATGCTAACCCGTCCATGTTAAAAAGTGTTTAATCTTGGAAGATTTTTCAAGCTCATGTATATTGTGTGCTATAAATGAGCTGATCTTTATGGTGCTTTTTGAGCTGTAAGTTTATATACTGTATACCAGGGGTCTCAAACACGCGGCCCGCAGGACACTAGTTTGAGGCCCCCGCCTTGATATGAAAGTTTAATGTTAGTGCGGCCCGCGCAAGTTTGATATGGATGCTGTATGGTATCATGTACCCAGAAAAAATTATTACGTTTGATTAATGTTCATGTTAAAGGTTAAATAACTGTTAATAGTTATCCTCCCTATCCGTGTGGAAGTGGTAAGTTTTTGGCTATTTAAGTTTAAAGGAAATAACTTGAAGGCTACCGTTTAGGTCGCTAGCTCTCTAGTTTGCGAGTTAGCATGTGTCTCAAGACCCTGCAGTTGCGCAATATGTTGTAAATAAAGAGTATAAATGTGACTATAGTCGTGTTTTGTCATGTCTACAGGGCTCTAATAATGCTTTGTTAATTATAATCTGAAAAAAATAATTTGTCTACCCACCAACTATATGTGGTTTCTTCAGTTTTTATTATTTGCCATTATTATTATTATATTTATTTATTACTGATTGATTGATTTTCCTTTATTCTTGATTTGTTTATTTATTTTTAATCTTATTTTGTGTAGAAAAATAAAGTAAGATATTTGAGAACAGTGGAATGTTTTATCAGAACTTTTCTTGTAGAAAATCGGAACCAAAGCAAAATTTATTAATTTTTCTGTTTTTAATAAATGCGTTTTTTTTTTTTTTTGGAAAACCTGATGCGGCCCAGCCTCACCCAGACCCTAGCTCCAGTGGCCCCCCCCCAAGTAAAATAAGTTTGAGACCCCTGCTGTATACACACAAACACACACAAACACACACACACACACACAGTGTAAAGAAAATAAACCCTGACTCTAACAAATCTTATTTCCAGTTTATTGCAATCCGTTACCTTCATGACAAAGCAGGGATCTCATATCAAAACGTGACCTGTAATTTTTCTGACATTAAAAAATGCGCTTACAGAATATAAAATGTTATTGAATCCAGTTTCCTCACATTACAAAACTCCCAGTTAGAAAAAAAAAGACACCCTGTTAACGCTTGCTTATACACGCATGGAAGTAGAAGTCGTATAACACTTTGTAAACACAAAACCGTGCCGCTCGGTGCCAGTTTTGTTTCCTTTTCGGAGGTGAGGATGGCTCCTGATAATCGGAAGTCATTTAGTTTGAACAGTCTATGCATAGTCGAAGGACAACAGGAAGCCATTAGTTGACGTTATTATTTACTCCAATCAAAGACGCCGACAGCATTTATTTCCACTGCTGCTGTTTTCTTCTAAATCGATCCAGTTAAAAGATCAGCATATGAAAAAAAAAACTCATCACTTTAATGAGTTCAGTCCAGTTTTAAATCTTCCTTTTATGGCTCGAGCGTCACTGGAAATGTTACGCAACAGCGCAATATCCTTATTAAGAGTGTGTAAAACCCGAGTGCAGCTTACTAGCTTAAAACGCACAACACAGGCACGTCTTGTTTTGTTTCCATGGCTTTCTGAGGATGCATTGTGCCGTGAGACTGTTGTTTGTATGCAGATTCGTGACAAACAAACCCCCCCCCCCAAAAAAAAAAAAAAAAAAAAATCACGTACCGTTGCTTTGATTGTTGTTATATAAAAATGCTTCTGGTAGAGGTCAGTGGGAGAAAAAAATCAGAGATTAAAAAAAAAACTGCACAGGCATTGTACAAAGAATATAAGCAGGTTATATAAAGGCCAGAAAAATTAAATAATTTGTATTTACACAAGGTTTTGACCAGGGTTTTAGTGTTGCAATCACCTCCGAGGCAGCAAGAAACGATTTTTTTTAAAGTCTTATCACTGCAGTTTACGCACATTTTCCAACCAAGTAGTCTCTAAGCGGAAGTACGATACCGGACCTTTTGACAAATTTCCACTTTGCAGTAAATTCCCACAAAAGGTACAACCCGGAAAAAAAGTGGAAGTCCACAGTTTTCCAGTTGTGAAACTCTCCTTGTCCTCTTTTCCATGACAAATTCCCCACTCAAGATGTCAGAGATTGCGGAAGCATGGAGATGAAGATGTCTATGAGGTTGTCCAGTCCCCACAGGTAGCCATCTTCCTGGTTGCCCTCCACCCACGGGGTCCTGTGGTCCAGAGTCTTGGGTGCGGGAAGGGGAACGGTTTTCCCAAAGTCAATCATCCACACACGGGCCTTCCCCGAGGCGTCGTGCACGAATAATAGAGAGCTTCCTACCACCTGGAAGAAGAAGAGATGACATGATGATGACATGTTTAAGATAGAAAGGCACTGATCGGAAAATGTCACAAAATCTCTCACTGGGTCAACAAGTTCTTCAGGTATTTTGATGTGTGTGTGTGTGTGTGTGTGTGTGTGTGTTAACCTCGTGTGTCTTGAAGAAATGCGACTGCTCCAGCACGGACCGAAGTTCCTCCAGTCGCTGCAGGTAGAGCTTCTGGAGAGCGGAAATAGACATTACAAAAAACGTTACAATACGGACAAGAAAAAAAAAAAGATGTATTTAAAAGCTATTAAATACATCATTAAAGTTAATTATTCTAATTATTATGACAGGAAAATAAAATTCTAGATGAATAGAAGAAGACATGGGCTGATTCAAATGGCAATGTCTTCCTACAAATCCAAAACTACGAAGATAGTATCCACAAAATTTAACGGAGAGAAAAGGCAAATACTCATTATATTAAAGAAAAATGGGAAAAAGAGCTCAAAACAAACATTACAGAAACTGAATGGTTGGGTATGATTATGACCCAAAACACCACAACATCATCTCGGGTGTGGAGGGAGCATTTCTGGAAGAATATAATTAGATTTTTCATTACACCAGAAATTAAACAAAAATATGTTAAGGTTACCCAGCCATGTTGGCGTCAGTGTGGTACAGTCAATGTCAACCATTCACATGTCTTCTGGCTTTGCCCAAATGCAGTAAAGTCTTGTTATATCGATATCGGTTATATCGAACTACTACTTATTACGATACTATTTTCATTTCCCGGCAAATTTCTAGTCTTTTATGATATAATTAGTTCCGTTAGTACGATACCCGGTTATTATGATAATCCGGTTACTACGATGCCCTTTTCATCTCCCGCCAGCCAATTTGGTCTGCTTATATCGATACAAAATCTTTTTTTTTATAAAGTTGACTGGAAGCAGCCGTTCGCCGTGTTCTTTTTTGGTATTGAAATCCTTAAGCAAAGATTGATTTAAGCTGCTCGACATTGTTCTATACTATAGAAAACAATGTTCTATACTATAGAACAATGTCGAGTGCATTATTGCCCACTTTTAATGCAGTTCAGCGCAGGATCGGATATATCGACAGTCCGGTTATATCGATATTTTTTCCGACTCTCGACAATATCGATATAACGAGACTTTACTGTATCATTAATTTTTGGAAGAGGGTATGTAAAACCATGGAGAGGATTTTGGGTTACAGTGTGACTTTTTCATGTGAGACATTGTATCTGGGCCACCTGGTGGGAGACCTTGTGTCAAGAAAAGATAGGTATCTGTATAAAATCATGTTGGTAGCATGTAAAAAAGCCATTACCAAAAAATGGCTTAACCCAAGACCCCCGCTATTGGAGGACTGGCTTTGTGTGATGAACGCAATACATGACATGGAACTGTCAACACATAGATTGAGGACTGAAGAAGACATGTGTGGAGAAAAATGGGTGAAATGGACACTGTTCACGGACAAAATCAAGGAAATTACTCAAATTGCACCATGACAGGGAATGTGGGATAACCAAATTGTGTGATGTGTATGTCCAGTGCCCCCCTTTTTGTTTGTATTGCGGTTGACGTTTTGTTTAGAAAAATATAAAAATAAATAAAAATAAAGTATAAAAAAAAAAAAAGTTAATTATTCTAATTTGGAGAGCTGTTGGAAACACACCAGCGTCTGAATGTTTCCATCAACAAAGTCCTCCAAGGCTTGCATCACTTGCTCTTTGAGTTTGGTCGTCTTAAAGTTGGTGTTGCAGGTTCCGTCGGCTTTCTGTAGAAGAAAAGAAGCCACTGATTGGATGAAATATCTAAAGAAGATATATTTGCATTTTTTTTCCACCAGATTAATGCATGTCATAGGTGTCTTAATAACATGTTTGTTCGCTCAAATTATCCCGAGGATAATGTCGCCCATGATGTATCTCTTTAAAATGCTTTTCTGTTATGGTATGCTGACTTTTTTAAAATTTAAAAATTAAAAAAATTAAAAAAATTAAAAAAAATTAAAAAAAAAAATTAATTAAAAAAATTAATTAATTCATTCATTCATTTTCTACCGCTTTTTCCTCACGAGGGTCGCGGGGGTGCTGGAGCCTATCCCAGCTGTCTTTGGGCAAGAGGCGGGGTACACCCTGAACTGGTCGCCAGCCAATCACAGGGCACATATAGACAAACAACCATTCACACTCACATTCATACCTATGGACAATTTGGAGTTGCCAATTAACCTAGCATGTTTTTGGAATGTGGGAGGAAACCGGAGTACCCGGAGAAAACCCACGCATGCACGGGGAGAACATGCAAACTCCACACAGAGATGGCCGAGGGTGGAATTGAACCCTGGTCTCCTAGCTGTGAGGTCTGCGCGCTAACCACTAGAACGCCGTGCCGCCCAATTTAAAAATGTAAAAATAAATCAATCAATTGAACCCTGGTCTCCTAGCTGTGAGGTCTGCGTGCTAACCACTAGACCTCCGTGCCGCCCAATTTAAAATTTTAAAATTTTAAAATTTTAAAATTTTTACATTTTTACATTTTTACATTTTTACATTTTTACATTTTTACATTTTTACATTTTTACATTTTTAAATAAAAATCAACTGTTTCCCAACCTTTTCATTGTCGTGTACTTGAAGAGTTCATTTCTCACCTTGATGCCCTCAATGCGGAATCCCAGTGTGGCCGTTGAGCTGAGCGTCTCCCTCCACTGCATGTATCTGGGCTTGAGGACGCCCTGCTGGGCCCTCTCCTGCACAGTCGGGGCCCCAGGATCCACGGCAACCATCTTTTCGTACATGTCCTTTCGCAAACGTGGGCGTTCTCTTGCTTTCATCAGCTCTTCCTCCAAATAGGTCCTGGCAACAAAAAAAGTTTTGTCATTAGCCACGTTTACTTGAGGATTTTTTCCTCTTTCCGAATGGAATCTTTCCGAAAGACCTTTCTGAAAGCAATGGTATACATGGAAAGGAATATTCCAATCTCTTGTCTACATGCGCCGCTATAATCAACCAGAATAGTCAATGGGGCATGCGCAGTAAAACGTAAACATCAACATCACGTGATACCGACTTCCCCGAGTTTTTCTTTCACTTGTTGGAATAACTCCGTATTGCCAGTTTTTCGTTCGTCCCGGTCTTGAAATTAGTTTGAATCAAAAACAAACTTTCCACAGCAGTCCAGTGCCGATTGCTTGCCTCCATTCTTAAAACCGAAGATCGTCTGGAGTTGCGTGTTACGTCATACCTGAGCATGCGCTGAAAGAACTTTAAACAGGAAAAGATCAAATTCAATCTTGCTAATATTTTATAACTAAATTTGGGACATGTTTTATATAGATATATCTATATATGTATATCTATATATAAGTATAGATGGGTTTAGATTCTGTTCCACAGATGGCGGTAATGCACACTGAAAGCTGCTTGCCAACCGCCAAAAAACAACAGAATGTATAATGGGATTCACAGGGGTGGAATATTCCTTTCCCCAATCCGATTGAGGTATCTTGTACCCGCTCAAACAGAAAGTTGTCAGACTGCGTTCTTCTTCGTGGTGTTTTTCTTCTTCTGTTGTTTATTGGCGGTTGGCAAGCAGCTTTCGTGTGCATTACCGCCATCTGTGGAACAGAATCTAAACCCTTCTATACGCCATTCACAAGTCCAGTTTTATTAAAAAAGAAAATACATATCTATATAAAACATGTGCCGAGCTTAATTATAAAATATTAGCAAGATTGAACTTTATCTTTTCCCGTTCCCGGGTATGTTCTTTCAGCGAATGCTGAGATATAATGTAACATGCGGCTCGAGATGTTGTTCGATTATGATTCAAACTAAATTTCAAGACTGGGACGAAGGAAAAACTGGCATTCCAACAAGTGAAAGAAAAACCAGAGGAAGTGGGTATCACGTGATGTTCATGTTCACGCTTATCTATATATATATATATATATATATATATATATATATATATATATATAAGTATAGAAGGGTGTTAGATTCTGTTCCACAGATGGCGGTAATGCACACACTGAAAGCTGCTTGCCAACCGGCAATAAACAACAGAAGAAGAAAAACACCACGAAGAAGAACGCAGTTTGACAACTTTCCTTTTGAGCGGGTACAAGATACCTGAATCGGATTGGGGAAAGGAATATTCCACCCGTGTGAATCGGATTGGAATGAGGTGTATACAAAGGTTAAATTCTTTCCAAATGCAACTGGAATATTTGTGTCCATGTATACGTGGGCTTGTGATATGCTTTGTTGTTATGTCCCTATTTGTACAATATTGCCGGTAATAAACACGACCATTAGCCATGTATGGTAGCGTAGCACCAAAATCAAGTTCCTAAACAACACTTTGCTGACTCATTGTCTATGAATTTTTTTGATTGAGTGCACTTGCCAAATAACGCGCCATGCAAAGTTGCAGGTGCCAGAAAATTGCTAAAGAAGGTGAGAAACACTTTTAAATTCATTTTTTTCCAGGATGGGAATCCCCATAAACAATTGTCCCTGTCTATTCGTCATTTGTAATTATTAGTAATGACATGTATGTGTTGACGTTACGATACT
Source organism: Doryrhamphus excisus (assembly GCF_037039965.1). Classification (NCBI taxonomy): domain Eukaryota; kingdom Metazoa; phylum Chordata; class Actinopteri; order Syngnathiformes; family Syngnathidae; genus Doryrhamphus; species Doryrhamphus excisus. The sequence goes on from NC_136364.1 coordinate 15,669,533, forward strand.
CTGATACCCATCTCATCTGCCAAGAGTGCAGACATTTATTTGTATAAAAGGTTACATCACTCGATGACTGCGGACCGTGATTGCGTTCGTGTCTCCGCTCCTTCTCACCTGCTGCCCATCTTACAATCCATGATGGAAGGCGAGTCGAAATCTGCCAGCAGATCGTCCATTAGGTTATAGTCCTGCTCGTCTCTCTGCACCACCCCATAATAACCAGGCACGTAGGGCCGCAGCGTGTCCTTCATCAGCTTCTGCAGGCACTGCTGCTCGCATTCGCAGTATCGCTTTAACAGGCGACCATACTCCCCAGCCTGGAAGTTACCTGGGATTGGGCAAAAATACACGGTTCATTCCATTGGTCTCAAACACGCGGCCCGTGGGCCAAATGTGGCCCGCAGGACACTAGTTTGAGGCCCCCACCTTGATATGAAAGTTTAATGTTAGATGCTGTATGGTATCATGTACCCAGAAAAAATTATTACGTTTAATTAATGTTCATGTTAAAGGTTAAATAACTGTTAATAGTTATCCTCCCTATCCGTGTGGAAGTGGTAAGTTTTTGGCTAGTTAAGTTTAAAGGAAATAACTTGAAGGCTACCGTTTAGGTCGCTAGCTCTCTAGTTTGCGAGTTAGCATGTGTCTCAAGACCCTGCAGTTGCGCAATATGTTGTAAATAAAAAAAAGTATAAATGTGACTATAGTCGTGTTTTGTCATGTCTACAGGGCTCTAATAATGCTTTGTTAATTATAATCTGAAAAAAATACTTTGTCTACCCACCAACTATATGTGGTTTCTTCAGTTTTTATTATTTGCCATTATTATTATTATATTTATTTATTTATTATTGATTGATTGATTTTCCTTATTCTTGATTTGTTTATTTATTTTTCATCTTATTTTGTGCAGAAAAATAAAAATTAAGATATTTGAGAACAATGGAATGTTTTTATTGTAGAAAATCAGAATCAAAGCACTGAAAAAGTTTGTATATTTTTCTGTTTTTAATAAATGCGTTTTTTTTTTTTTTGGAAAACCTGATGCGGCCCATCCTTGCCCAGACCCTAGCTCCAGTGGCCCCCAAGTAAATTGAGTTTGAGACCCCTGGTTTATACACACAAGAGGAACGCTTGTGTTTGTGTGTGTGTGTGTGTGTGCATACCTGCATGGCCTGCAAGCTGCACCCAAGGGTAGCGCTTCTTAAAGGACACAACAAAAGGGGACCAGTGCACCATGGTCTTCAACTTCTGCCACGACTTATTCTAAAAAAGGGAAAAAAAGAATAAGTTGTCATTGTCTTCTCCCGACACTCACAGGTCAGCCAGTCAAACTAAACACTGAGCTCGGCACACACACACAGACACACACCTTAGTAGTAGACATTGGCCGGATCCTCCCCCTTGAGTCCACTGACAAAGCCCATTCATAAAACATTTACCAAAGTCGACAGCGTGGTGTCGTAAAACAGAGTCGTACTGTCTACAAGAGTGTGTTATCTTTGTGGGGAAGTCACACAGCAAGGACAGTGTTCAGTTGAAGCTTTGACGCAAACAACTGATTAGAACTTAGGGGAGTCATTTGTGTGTATGTGTCATTTGTTTTGACTCTTGCGACCATTTGCTGCATTTTCCTCTTAAAACTGTGATTTGTAAGTGCTGTTGTTTTATTAACAAAAGACAACGCACCGGAATTATGTGACAAAAAAATAAACATTTATATGAGTCACAGTCTTGTGATCCGTGTAAAAATGAACTTTTACTTCCTCCCTTCCTATCGCCGCCATGTTTACATGTCAGCTTGTATCGACTCTCCGGCTGCTGTGTCGATACTCTGTCACAATAAAACGTGACTTCATGCGGCAATGTCCGCACAGAGCAGAAACAGCAGCCCTTTGTTTGCCTGAAAAACAGGCTTAATTTGGTAATGGTTTAATTTCATTTGAACATGCATCAGATTACAATTGAACGCATCACATAATCAGTTCACAGTTCCACATGTCCAAAAAGGAGTAGGAAGAAGCAAAGCTTATTAAATCCTACCCCTCCATCTACTACTTTTACAATCAGTAACTGTTACATTTGTTCACTTCCTGCTTTCCTAATATAGTTGAAGTTTTTGTTTTTCACTCATTCATTCATTCATTTTTCACCGCTTCTCCGCACGAGGGTCTCAGGGGTTGCTGGAGCCTATCCCAGCTGACTTTGAACGAGAGGCGGGGTACACCCTGGACTGGTGGCCAGCCAATCACAGGGCACATATAGACAAACAACCATTCACACTCACATTCATACCTATGGACAATTTGGAGTCGCCAATTAACCTAGCATGTTTTTGGAATGTGGGAGGAAACCGGAGTACCCGGAGAAAACTCACGAATGAAGGAGAACATGCAAACTCCACACAGAGATGGCCGAGGTTGGAATTGAACCCTGGTCTCCGAGCTGTGAGGTATGCGCGCTAACTAAGTTTTTGTTTTCATTCATTCATTAATTTTCTACCGCTTTTTCCTCACGAGGATCGCGGGGGTGCTGGAGCCTATCCCAGCTGTCTTCGGGCAAGAGGCGGGGTACACCCTGGACTGGTTGCCAGCCAATCACAGGGCACATATAGACAAACAACCATTCACAATCACATTCATACCTATAGACAATTTGGAGTCGCCAATTAACCTAGCATGTTTTTGGAATGTGGGAGGAAACCGGAGTACCCGGAGAAAACCCACGAATGAAGGAGAACATGCAAACTCCACACAGAGATGGCCGAGGGTGGAATTGAACCTTGGTCTACGAGCTGTGAGGTCTGCGCGCTAACCAAGTTTTTGTTTTTTTTATTTTATTTTTGTCACGTACCGAAGTACGAGGTGATATGACCATACAATGACATAATGGGTACCATAGTAAGTGTCAATATAGTGATATTTATGTACATCAGTAGTTTATCTTTTCAGACCGGAAGATTTCTCCAAGAAATGTAAACAGCTAAGGTTATTCCAATTTTTAAAAATGGTGACAAACACCAATTTTCAGTCTCCTTCCTACCATTAATTATTGAGAAGCTATATATAATTTGCGTAGCTTGTCATTTCCATGCTAGTCATTCAAGATTATGCTTTTGGCTAAATGCTATGTTCACATAATAATATGTGTAATTGAATGTATAATTGACATTTAATGACTTATGTCGCTCATGTACAGCATCGTGAGCCGCCAGACGCTTGTCCTGTGTCACAGTGAGTGGCGTTGACGCATTAGATACTCATTAAGACAAAGTCATGACATTTGGAGGGAAATTAAACAACCACCAATAGAATAAATACTGTGTTATTGTTTCTAAATGCATTACGCACCGTCAATCAGACAAGTCGCCAATGTCACAAATCGCCAGAGATCAGTATTGAGAGTGACTAGTAGACACCGGTGGACTGAGCCTTGAATTGCATCATCCGAGTAACCACCGCACAACTCCAAACAACGTCACTTCACGAGAAGGCTGACGAAACACCAGAGTGTTAGATGTATTACATCATTGCTTTTGCGACATGTTGTTTTGTTTCTGAAAAAAAGTTGATATCCTTTTGCCCTTTTTGTGACTGGAATTGAGTCAGGCAGTCTTCTTCTGCTCATCAACTTTAGAACTACGGAGCTGTGTATGTTTGTGTTCTTATTGTTCTGAAGTCTAGTTGGTCCACCATGACAACATTATAGCCACATTTTACTATATGCTCTCAGGGGCCAGTTCTTTCGACATAATACTTGGTTTTGAGTGCTGCCTGCAATGGGGAACTGTGGTTCATTGTCTCCAGACCTGAACCCGGCAGATAAGCGCCAGATGTCTCACATCAGGCCTGCAGAAACAGTGGCCCCTAACTTCATATTTTAGGTGTGCAAGCAGAACATGTAGAGGCGCAAAAATAACACAATAAACAGAATATAAATCACAATTTAAATATTTTTCTCAGAAATCCAGCTGTTCGCTATTCACTTTTATTTTGTATTGACTGGTATTGAATACAGGAAGTGAGTATGTGTATCGGCAGTTGAGGGTGTAGGATTTATTAATGTCCAATGTAATATGTATGCATGTTCAAAATAAATCCAACCATTACCATAGAACTGGGCCTTGAGGAGATATACCGTATTTTCTGGACTATAAGTCGCACAAGGCCAAAAATGCATAGTTAGGGGAAAAAAAAACATACATAAGTCGCACTGGAGTATAAGTCGCATTTTTTGCGGGTAATTTATTTTACAAACTTGACCAAAACAGACATTACGTCATCTCGGAAGGGAACTTCTAACATTAATAAAAGAATAGAGAACAGGCTGAATTGGTGTAAGATATGCTAACACAATGGTTATTCAGCTACACAAAAAATAAACATGAACAGAAAAGGTGTCCAGTGTTTATGTAACATAAACAGTTTTTTCCATTTATACGTCGCTCTGGAGTATAAGTCGCAGGAACAGCCAACCGATGAAAAAAGTGTGACTTATAGTCCGGAAAATACGGTAATAACAGATATAGCGCCAGTCATGGTCATGACCTCATGACCTCATGATTACAATTGAATGCATCACATAATCAGTTCACAGTTCCACATGTCCAAAAGGAGTAGGAAGAAGCAAAGCTTATTAAATCCTACCCCTCCATCTGGTACTTTTACAATCAGTAACTGTTACATTTGTTCACTTCCTGCTTTCCTAATATAGTTTAAGCTTTTTTTTTTAATTTTTTGTCCCGTACCGAAGTACGAGGTGATATGACCATACAATGACATAATGGGTACCATTAGAACAATGAGGGCCCACCATTCAAATAAACAAGTGCATTACTGGGACTGTTTTACGTGACCAAACTATACAATTCTTATGACCCTGCTTGAATTTTAATGGTTAATCAAAAACCTGCACAGATTTACAGCAAAGCACTTCAAGTATAGCCAGGACAAATACGTTTCTCAGCCTCATTTACAATGGGGGAAGACACGCAGCCTCACAGACAACACAAGAAGCCAGCAGGCTACACCCCTCACCGTCTGTCACCAACAGTCTCCACTGGCGGCCCTCAGCAAGGCGCTGTTGTCTCTGACTTCGTCCTAAACTCTGACTTGGCCTCCCAATCGACTTGTGTAGACTTGCACCGCCTGCTACATAATCCTCCTGTCAAATCTCTGGGGTAATTCCAAACAAAATAGGTCCCGTGTCAACATCCCATCACATTCTAATCAATCTAGTCTGCTTTATTTTCTGGAATGACTTCAATTTCCCTTCTGTCTTTCGCTCTTTCTTAACCGTCTCTCCCACTGATGTGTCGTCTCTTTCTTTGTTCTCTTTCATAATCCCCACTGGAGCCCCCCACACGGAGCCAATCTCTTAGCCGCATGGGGGTAGGAAAAGCGAGATCCCTCAGTTCCCTCCCACTGCTCATCTTCAGCCTGCGTGCTGCATTCCACAGTGGTGTGTAAACCTACAGGAGGTCGGCATGGAGGTGCAAATTGCATGTTGTGCTTGGGGGGGTTATGAAAGAGCAAGCGGAGGTTGCATTTGGAAAGGAATGGAAGTCATTGTAATGTACCTTGAAGTGATGGAAAGTTGTGCGCGTGTCTTTGCGTGCATGCGTGTGTTTATGCAGAACCTGTCAGACGACAATCACCAGCTAAAAGGAATGACTGCTCGGTGTGTGTGCGCTCGCAGTGGTTTGCATAGACTGTTACACATTTTGTATTGTAACTTCTATACATCAAAACCACATCCCTTTGCCCCATATTGTCAGTATTGAGCAGTTTGCGACTCTTCATATGTATGTGTTGTGTAAATTTGGCACAAACAAACAACAAAAAGCACCAGCAGTCATACAAGTCATACAAGCTTCTGCAAGCTTTAAGAGGAAAAATATGCGGAATCAAATGGCTGGCATGCATGATGTCTTGCAAGGTCACAGCATATCCGTGCATCTCAAGGATAAGCTCGACCTTATCTTGCATTTTGTTTAGCTTTTGTTTTTGATGTAATACCAAGAATAGGCATAATAGTGGGTTACTGTAAATGCGTCAACACCTGGTGTACGTGGTCTCTACATAGTGCCAGTTCATAAACATTCACATTAAATCACCGTGGCTGTAGGCAAACCTGGAAATCTTGGTAAAACAGGATAATCAAAAATCTGTAGATTTCAATGCTGAATCATGATTTTTTTTTTAAAACTCTCATTTACATTTTTTTCTATTTGTCCATTCAAATGAAAACCATTACATTTTTTTAAATATATATATATATATTGGCTTTGGTCAAGTAGTTTGTAAAATAAATTACCCGCAAAAAATGCGGCTTATTTTTGTCAACCTAATTATGCATTTTTGGCCTTGTGCGACTTATACTCCGGAGCGACTTATAGTCGAAAATACGGTGTATATATATATATATATATATATACATAAAAATGTATATATATATTTTTTGTTGTTGTTGTTTACAGAAAATAGGTCATTTTGGTAAAAAGCTCCTTAATAAATAAGGAGCTTTTTAATAAAACCATAAAAATAATAAAAACATAATTATTTTGCCTGGAAATACACCTTTGATATAAGCTGTTGCTTTTATCAAAATGGCCTATTTTTGGAGAAAAATCAATTTTAAAATATGTTTTTAATTGTTTATAATAGTAATAGTGAAATAGTTTTGTGAAAAAAATTGTGAAAAAAAATTACCAAAATGGTCAATTGAATTGAAAGATTGCATAAAGGTTTTTAGGAAAAATTATAAAATTTTCATGAAAAAAAGTCATACATTTAAGATGTAAAACGTCTCCAAGCTGTCACCAAAAGGGAAAATATCTTTCACAAAGTGAGCTGTGCATTCCTCCATCAAGTTCCTTGGTACAAATTACTCTGTATGCACATAACAGTGAAATGACAGCAGCCTCACTTGAGGTATCATGAGTGGTCAGCACACAGCAGCTAAATCTACCTCTGCATGCTCTTTGTTGGTTCGCATCAGCTTTTTTTCTAGCTCATGCGTGGGAAAATTGGCAAAGAGAGCCACTCAATAACAACCCCCGCTCTAATTGCACAGCGGCGGCACTCATTTATGACCTGAAGAAGAGCAACATGAGGTCAGCTGAGGCCACGATGTTTACCTTTATTCTGTTTACATAAACATCTCTCCAGTCTAGTCAGTACGACAAGTTGAAAATAAAAATCCACAAAGAAAGTAATTGGTTCGTCTGTCGTCCAAACACAAGTATGATTTCTTACTAGACATAGACATAGACTTTCTTTGTCATTGCACAATAACACAGCAGTGAAATTGCCAACGAAATGTCGTTGCCTGGCTCCTGTGTAATAATAAATAATAATAAATAATAATAATAATAATAATAATAATAATAATAATAATAATAATAATAATAATAATAATAATAATAATAATAATAATAATAAATAATAAATAATAAATAATAAACAATAAATAATAAATAATAATATATATACAGGGTCAGGCAAAATGTGACACATTTGTACTGTGTGCTGGAGCCTATCCCAGCTGTCTTGCACACCCTGGACTGGTGGCCAGCCAATCACAGGGCACATATAGACTAACAACCATTCACACTCACATTCATACCTATGGACAATTTGGAGTCGCCAATTAACCTAGCATGTTTTTGGAATGTGGGAGGAAACCGGAAAACCCACGCAAGCACGGGGAGAACATGCAAACTCCACACATAGATGGCCGAGGGTGGGATTGAACTCCGGTCATGATATCTACTTTTAAAAAATAAAAACACTTTTTTGTTTCTTTACTTTATTTGCCTTTTATTTAACCTACAAATGTGTCAGATAATAAACTCACCCTATATAGATATACAGTATATACATATATAGGAAGTAGCATGTGTATGCTACATTTTAAGTTTCACTGTCTGTAATCTTATCTTGGCTTCCACCATTTTTCCTCTTGTGTTCTGTTCCACTGTGTGTCATGACATTCTGAGGGAAAATATTAATCTTTTACCAAAGGCTGAATGCGTGCATGGAGTGGGTTAAGCAACACGTATATGTAACAGTCAAACATCAGAAACAGTCGAGATACTCTTGGTGCCAAGCTGCAATTAAGAAATGGAGGAGAAGAAGAAGAAAAAGGAAAAAAAAGTACCGTATATGGCAAAGACGTTGCCTAGCAACCTACTTTGCCTTCAGCCCAATTTTCCATGACACACACACACACACACACACATACGCTGAACTCTGAATACGATACGCCATCGCAAACGAGAGTGCATGTGTGAACAAGTATCTGCAGCCATCAGAGCGTACCAACTGTAACTGGTTTGGTAGTCTTCAGCCGTGACGCACGCCCTCTTTTCGCTCTCAAACTGACACAAGTGCTTTTTTACTCGACGAGCAGGACAACATGTGACCATTAAAGCCACTGCTCTTATCTGAAACTATTGAGACTGCGTCATCCTGTTTGTTACGACAGCTCAAGTGTGCTCAGGTTGCTAAATTTCCTGGCTGTGGATGTAATAGCCAGTAAATGACAGCGTCCACTCATCGACTGAAGACACTGAGCGTTCACTCCGACTTATAGTGACGCATTATGTGGACCAATGCAAACATGAATTTGATCACAATTTTTGTGCGAAATACACTAACACACTAATATTATCAAACAGTATTTCAAATTACAGCGTCAATTCTCCTCATTATTTTAGCCTCCTGTACTTGCACTGTACAGTGATGCGGCTAATTAACTCATTTGCCACCAAAGACGTATTTAGGAAAGCAGGAAGTGAACAAATGTAACAGTAACTTACTATGGTACCCATTATGTCATTATACGTATGCTCATATCACCTTGTACTTCGGTACGTGACAAAAATAAAATTTAAAAAATCAAAAATAAAATAAATAATTTATAAAAACCTTCAACTATATTAGGAAAGCAGGAAGTGAACAAATGTAACAGTTACTGATTGTAAAAGTACCAGATGGAGGGGTAGCATTTAATAAGCTTTGTTTCTTCCTACTCCTTTTGGACATGTGGAACTGTGAACTGATTATGGGATGCATTCAATTGTAATCTGATGCATGTTCAAATGAAATAAAACCATTACCATTACCAGTTATACTTTTTTTTTCTCCATTATGAACGCTCGATCCCAAAGATGTCTTTTAGGTGATGCTGCAACTGTACAACAGAAGAGATCATGTTTTGTGCAGTTTTAACCTGTCAAAACAGCCACAAGGGGGCTTTTCTAAGAACTCGGCCTGCATCTCTTCCATTGAAATACATGCTGCGCAGCAACCAGGAAATGAAAAAGCATAGAGCCGTGTAGTGTGCACAAGATTACGCATTGAAGGTAAATTTTAATGCATGCACACGCACAAACACGTGCGCGCACACACACACACACACACACACACAGTACAGTTCTAAAAGTGGAAACTCATTTATTCATTCATTCATTTTCTACCGTTTATCCTCATGAGGGTGGCGGGGGTGCTGGAGCCTATCCCAGCTGTCTTCGGGCGAGAGGCGGGGTACACCCTGGACTGGTCGCCAGCCAATCACAGGGCACATATAGACAAACAACCATTCACACTCACATTCATTCCTATGGACAATTTGGAATCACCAATTAACCTAGCATGTTTTTGGAAGGGAGTACCCGGAGAGTATCCGAAACCGGAGTACCCGGAGTACCCGAAACCGGAGTACCCGGAGAAAACCCACGCATGCACGGGGAGAACATGCAAACTCCACACAGAGGTGGCCGAGGGTGGGATTGAACTATGGTCTCCTAGCTGTGAGGTCTGCGCGCTAACCACTCGTCCGCCGTGCAGAAAAGTGGAAACTGTCAATTGTACATAAATATTATTTTCATGTTTTTTTTCAGTGCCAACATATTTTGATGGACAGGACAAGCTCAAGTGCTAATTTGCATCAAGATATACGTAAGTGCCAAATGAGAGTAACAACAAAAGAAAGAGAGTTGCTGACAACGTATGTGATGAAGGAATTATGAGGCTGTGAAATTCCGACACTGAAGAAAACCAATGAAGATGAAGACGAAGATGAAGAGCAATGAATGACTTTTTTAACTAGCCCATTTTTTAACTTGCTCATCATGTCCACTACAAACTACAGCCAATACTAGTATAAAGGTGACTATAAGGGTGTTATTTCATGTTTACAGGTTTCTAATAATGTTAAAATGTTTTTAGATGGTCATAAACAGGTTTTCTATGGTCTAGCTACAAAAATATTGGATTTATTCATATTGAATCCTACTTAACTGATTTTTCTGACTCTTAACTCGATCGTACGATCACTACATATTTAAGTACCAAATCTGGTACTTAGGCCATTCTGCTTACATCTCTGGTAAAAGTCACAAAATGTACAGGCAATGGTTAGTTTTGGTTTAGATCGGTATCTTTTCCGAAATGTCAGCAACCATTTATGTCGACGTAGTTTGAGAGTCTAATAGGTGTCGAGATAAGCGGGTTCCACTGTGTGTGTGTATATAATGGGTTTTTTAATATCGGAAAAAAACAGTTGACGCCCAGACCTCTTTGTGGTTTAGGTAAATAAACGCCCCAGCTATAATTACAGCATTTACTGTCCCGAGCTAACATAGACAGCAGAGACTATTGGTAATCTTTCAAGAATGTAATAATTATGCATGATTAAAATAATGAATGGACGGGTAGCAGGGTAAACTGTAGTAGATTACAGCACAACTATGAATGGCTACTTAATTTTGGGAAGGGTGTAAATATTGTTTATCATTCATCGTGTGCAACAACAGCGAGGTGAACTGAACTCAACTCCAGTCGCAGTATCCTGTTTTTGCAAGGTGTTATTCCAAGAATTTCTGTCACATAGTGTATCACAGCTTCCTGAGTGAGAGGAAACATGGAACTTTCTTTTTTTTTTTTTTTTTTTTTAAAAAAAAAGTCTTTGTGTCAGTGCCTTCGAGATAGCTTTGATAGCAAATGTTAGGTAAATAGAAAAAGAGCTGAATTGGCAAGCGGGACAAAACAGTCAAACATGGGTTCAGATTAAATAGAGTTCATCAAGGGTTTGATGCTGAAAATATTGAATTTTATTACGTTATATTATGTATTTATCATTGAAGGTGCCATCTGCCGTGATTAGGTACGCCCTCGGGGTGTGTACATTCAAATTTTGCTCTCTTCCTGCTATGACACACACCTTCATTAATTATGGTTTTGTCAGAAATGATGGCTTCACGGCGGACGTGTAGACCTCACAGCTAAGAGACCCGGGTTCAATTCCACCCTCTGCCACCTCTGTGTGGAGTTTGCATGTTCTCCCCGTGCATGCATGGGTTTTCTCCAGGTACTCCGGTTTCCCCCCACATTCCAAAAACATGCTAGGTTAATTGGCGACTCCAAATTGTCCATAGGTATGAATGTGAGTGTGAATGGTTGTTTGTCTATATGTGCCCTGTGATTGGCTGGCGACCAGTCCAGGGTGTACCCCGCCTCTCGCCCCAAGACAGCTAGGATAGGCTACAGCGCCCCCGCGACCCTCATGAGGATAAGCGGTAGAAAATGAATGAATGAATGATGGCAATTTGGTAAACATTAGTAATAAACGTTATGTTTACAGCCTATAATGTTATGTTACAGCCTATTGTAACCACACAGTGACACCAAATTGTCGACCTATGGTCTCCGCTTTCAAAGAACATTTCGCTAAACTCGGAATCTCAGAGAAATTGACAAAACGTTAATGTGATATAATGTTTACAAGCGTGCTTTAAGATGTGTGCTGAAGACTATGGTGAGTTCATCTAGTTGCAAGGACAGAATAAGTTTTTTCCTTCATGATGAAAACCTTGAAAACCTGGAACTGAAGTAGGAGATGATACATTTTTGGTACATAGTACCTACATAGTACATTTTGCACAATAGATGAGCTACAGGAGTGTCAAAACAAGGACCACCAGCATGAAGAACCGTGTTTTCCCCAAAGTAATAACCCCACTGAACTCCAAAATGCAGACGCAACTCTTCCCTCTGTGTACAAATGTGCAATATCAAATACTGTAAGACTTAAACACTGCGCAATAGCATACCACCTTCTTGTATTCATTAACATATCACCTCATTCTTACCTTTCTGGAATGGATATTGTTGTCTATGTTGTAAATGTGTATATATTGTGTAAACATTATTCTATGTTTTTTTTATATTAACATATGTGTCTGCACAGAGAAGAAGCTGCTTTAAATCTCATTGTACATGTGTTTAGTGACAATAAAAGTATTCTACTTATCCATACAGTTCATAAAGCCTCTGATGATAACATTCGACCCTGGAACAAATTGATATAATAACGAAAGGTTGTTTCAAAAGCATCCTGAGGCAGCTTGGATTTGACGTTGAAGGTTTGACTGCAGAACGAACTCCAGTCAGCTCATAGAATGGGGTAGATCTGGTTTATGACAAAGAAAGGATGCACGCGTAGAGGTTTGTGTTTCTTGTTTGCAGATAAGACCTTGTTGTACGTTACACACTATGTCATGCTGCTGTTTTTGCACACTATTTAGCAGTGGAATCTAGGTTCACTACCTGTGAAATGTGGCTTAAAAGCCTTCCTCTTCTCATGTCAACACTTGAGACATGGTAGTAATTGAGGAAGTAAGAGATTTGACGTAGTTGGTGTGCCCTTACCATGATTAAGTGTTAATTAATAACGTGGGACAAACATGCCATCTGAGTAACATTTCCACTGGCAGCAGTCGTGCCATGTGTATAGGCGCACCTGTACAGGTGTGTCAGGTAGTCTGAGTCATCACAATCCAATAAACAGGTGGTCCTCGGTTTAATGGTGTTCCGTCCTTTCCAGGTTTATGTATGCACGCCCATAAATTAAACATTTTGAATTTTGACCCATAAACATGAGACTTGCTCGACATGGAGGTGCTGGATGAACAATCTCTTGATCGCAAAAACAAAAACAGGCTGAACCACGCCAAAACAACATCAGCAAACTCTCTGCACACAGCCAAACAGCAGACTGAGAAACAGCTTCTTCCCAAGAGCCATCACCACCCTGAACTCAGACATACAACGTACCGGGTCATTAGCATAATGCAAATGTGCAATATTTCCATCACTGCCTCTGTTACTACCTCAATCATATTTATTTATTTAACAACCCAATACAATACACTCATATGTTACTTTACTCACCTGTATACACCAGTCATTATTTGCACTATGACCCTTTTACCATTGCACTAAAATTAATATACAGTAAACCTTGGATATATCGGACTCGGATATATCGGAAATTCGCCCACAATGGACAGATAAAAAATAACCGATTTTTCTGTAATGCATTTCCAATAAAAATTCATTGCATATATCGGATTTTTTATAACGGATTTCGCCTATTTCGGACAAAATCTCCAGTCCCGTTCCAATGCATTTCCATTAAATTTCCCTCGCATATATCGGATGGCCGCATCGTGGCGCTCCGATTCGCCGACTCGTGACAAGCCGCTATACGACGTCATTTGCAGCGTTGCCTGCGCGTCCAGGTACATTGGAAACATAGTCAAGGAAGTGCCTTTTTATAACGGATAAAATCCGATTTACGCATATATCGGATTTATATCCGGTAAAACTGACATTTTCCGGTATACGCATATAACGGATTTCGCTTATATCGGACAAAACCAGTGGGAACAATTGAATCCGATATATCCTGCATATGCTCCTGTGCAATACTATGTGTATATTTTGGATATCTTGTACATATCTTGTTAAATTGTCTTTTTTTTTACTCTACTTCTATATACTTTTTTTTCTAACTTGACTACTGCACTGAAAGGAGAAGCTCTCCAATCTCATTGTATATCTTGTATAATGACAATAAGGGCCATTCAATTCCATTCCACACTCGGAAATCACAAAACTCTTTAACTGTACACTTTTATTACTGTATTTTTTTCTCCTTCATGTATTGTGTGTACAGTGTGAATGACTTTGGGATTATTTTTACATAAAATTTAGGTGCATCACAGTCTAGGAATGGAATATGGAATATTCTTTGCCAATATATAGGAATGTGTTGACAAATGCAAGTTGAGTATTTCAGCCAGCAAATGAAACAAATAGTAGCCCAATGCAGGAAGAAGGCCAGTGTAGTTAGTAATAAACCCAACATAGTGCAAAATAGTTCTTTGTTGACAACTTAAATAATAATACAAACACAATATTAGCAATGGGGATGTGTTTTTTTTTTGCCAATCAGACTTCTATGTCAAATCACAGTACATGCTATGGTTGAACAGGACACTTACCACTGATCCATCGTCCGGGCTGCACAAGGACCTGGTTGGGGACAGGCTGGACTCGATGTCGCTGCCGGTGAAGTCGTCCTCTGACTCCTCAAAGGATGAGGCTGAGGACAGACCAAGAGAAGAGGAGTTGGACAGCTTCCTCAGGGAATGCATCAGTGCCGGAGACCCTCCGCATCCACTGTCCGAGCAGGGGGACTCGTCGTCCGGGTGAAGCTCAAAGCACGACCCGCTACGTATGGTGAGCTTGGTGGGTGACTCCTGTGGCCGACTGGGGCTGGGGTCCCGCGTGATGATGAGTTTAGGTATGGTACCCGGGTACGTTTGAATCTGGGGAGGCTCATCGGTACCGATTTGCATTTCACCATCAACCACAGTGTTTGTGTCTTGGCTTGACGAGTGTGGACAATTGGCAGCGACTAAATCGGTTTTAGTCAAATCGTCCACACCTGAATGTAAGTTTGTTAAAGTCCGAGAAGAGTCCACATCATTCCCGCTCATTTCTCCAAATGGCGACGCCACACAATCCTGGCTGCTTCCCCACAGCGGCTGCTCGTCCATGGTCCTCATCGAGAGGTCCGATGCATGGTCCTCCTGCACGGCTATAGTCTCCTGAAAGCCCGCAGTGCTAACTCCCCCGCTCCGCGTTTCAACACTTGGTTCATCGGACGGGATAACAGTCCTCTCCCCGCTTTCGACACAAGCTTGATTTCTGACATCTCGGCTCTGCGGTGCCTCCAAAAATCCACCGGTAGTGACTCTCTGCTCCTCTGCCGCCGACACGGCCTCGTCTCTGGGTAACTTTCCCTCCCTGCGTTCGAGGCGAGCGGCTGGATCTCCGGCTCGGCTTTCCCAGCTCGGCTCCGTTCTCGTCGGGCTGGAGTCTCGCTTTCTTCTTCCCAAACACGATAAAGCTTGGTTTTTCATCGGGTTCCCGTGTAACCGGAAAGTACGACGCTTTCTCCCGCTCCTTGCGCTACGATTGTCGAGCGGCCGGGTCGCCTGGATGGCTTTCCATAGCGCTCTGCCAGGGGTGGTGGTGGTGGTAGTAGTGGTGGTGGTGGTGTGCGAGGGAGTCGAGCGAGTTTGGCCCATCCCGCTGGCCGTAGAAGTGAGCAGCTCCAGACACACCCTTTGCTGTGGATTGCGAAGATAAAAAGTTGAAACCTACTACAGACTTACCATTAGTTATGCACAGCAAATCATTAGTCATTCAGTCCAACCTCGGAAAATCTTACATTCTTCCTTCAGCCTTCAGCAGAGAGAGACTTACTACAATTAAGTGCATTTGAAAAATGACAATTTACTTCATTGCACAAACGGCAAACACTAATTACTGGTTTCCACAACGCCTATTCATTCAAACATCTATAATTACCTGACAATAGTAGATTTAACAATCAGACTTCACCAACGTAACACTGCCCTCCTGTGACTGGACAATGTAACAGTTGCATTGGTTCACCAACTCATAGCCATTCAATGAAGTCATATCTGCACAACAGCAGCACTTTGCTGTTGTACAGATATGAAACCTGCTAAAAAAGATCCTCTATATATGACAGGAGCATGCTACTGTTGTGAGCAATGCACTGCAAAAACGCTAGGCAAAGATCATCAATACGCTCTTGATGGTCTTGATAGGCTCTAGAAAAAGGCTAGTCAAAGATCCTCTTTATGACAGCAGTGTTCTTCTGGTTTTAAGAATACAGTCGTCCCTCACCACATCACAGTTGGAACATCGCTCCCTTGCTCGATTGCATTTTTCCAAACATTAATGAATAAATGATTGCTGTTTTGTCGTTGACTATGGTCACAAGTTAAATGTAGAATTCTAGTCACTTGGTGTCAGTAATTTTACATTGATGAAACATGATTACAGTACCTTATATGGAGTCAACCATGACACATCCTACATGATAGAGATAGAGAAAAAAAGGTTCTCCTCCCACTCAGTGTGGAAGTGGTATGTTTTTGTCTTACTTTGTCTTTCTTCCCCACTCTGTTTGAAACACATTTAGTTTTAGTTTAGAACAAATAAATAGGAGGGTAACTAGTTAATTACTTATTGAGAATGTCCTAAACATTTTTTTCTCCTGTTCTCCTCCCATTCAGTGTGGAAGTGGTATGCTTTTGTTTTGCTTTCTTTCTTCCCCACTCTGTTTGAAACACATTTAGTTTTAGTTTAGAACAAATAAATAGGAGGGTAACTAGTTAATTATTTATTGAGAAAGTCATAAACAGGTTTTCCCCTGTTCTCCTCACATTCAGTGTGGAAGTGGTATGCTTTTGTTTTGCTTTCTTTCTTCCCCACTCTGTTTGAAACACACTCTCAAGTTTAGAACAAATAAATAGGAGGGTAACTAGCTAATTACTTATTGAGAAAGTCATAAACAGGTTTTCCCCTGTTCTCCTCCCATTCAGTGTGGAAGTGGTATGTGTTTGTCTTACTTTCTTTCTTCCCCACTGTTTGAAACACTTTCTCAAGTTTAGAACAAATAACTACAAATATCCAGTTTATTAAGAACCGATAATCAAGGGACGACTGTACTAAAAACAAAAATGCTAGTCAAAGATCCTCCGGTGAAAGGAGTGTGCTAATGTTTTCAGGAATACACATCAAATATGCTCGTAAAAGATCCTTGACAGGACAGGAGCACGCTGCTGGTTTTGGGAATATTACAAAAACACTATAGCTGGGATAGGCTCCAGCATGCCCACGACCCTTGTGAGGATAAGGGGTACAGAAAATGAATGGATGGATGCATGGACAAAAACACTATTGAAAGATCCTCCAATGACAGGAAAGCATTTAGGTTTTTCGGAATCTCCTGCAAAAAAAAGTTATAGTCAAAGATCCAACAGCAACGAGACATTTTGCCGTTTTGAAGGAACAACTATTAAAAAATAACAGTCATACAACCTCAATGTGACAGGAGTATTTAAGGACCTAGTGCAAAAACATGAGTCAAAGATGTTGTATATGACAGAACTGCAAAAACCTTAGTTCATTTAGGTTCATTTAACTACCTGACAATCTTGCAGTTCACCTACTCGGAGAGAAAAACAAAACAAAAGAGAATGACTGACAATGGATTAGTCCTAATTTGAATAACACAGCAAGAACAGAATTGTATGAATCATTAAGGCACGCCTGCAAACCACGTTCATTTGCACTGAAGCAGCAACAATTAGGCAACTCATGCATTAACGGATGAAAGGGAACTGGATAAACAACTATTTGTCACTTTAACTGTGATCACAATAATTCCGTAGACTAACCTGACAGTGTATAAACTTATTGAATGCAAGTGGAAAATAATAGTCACCTGATGGTATGACGCAAGGGAGACCAGAAACAGAAAATAGTGAGTCTAAGTACAAAGTAGTCAGCTCACAGTACAATTTTAAAAGACAGCTGCCATATATTATTTGTGTAGTATTATAAAATATTTGTTAAAAAAAGACTTCTGGTTAGATGATTGAGCAAAGACAACAAAGAAGCATGTATCGTTTTTTCGCAACGATTTAACATTTACATATTAAAGTGTTCATACTGATGATGATAAAATTGTGATTTATTTACATAAATGTAACTTAGTTCTGATATATACAGTATAAATTCATTTTTTTTCAATGTGGCCGTAATACTGAACAAATTCATCATTCATACACATGATATGTTGATACAAACTGTATGCACTCTGCAGTTTCATTTCATGTATTCATAAAAGGTATGCTGGAAGAGCATAAGAGCTTGCTTTATTCTCTGCCATGCACTGTGACACCCTGCTGTCAGGAAGGAATGCTTGCACGGCGGAAATGACACAGGGAGGATAACAATGGAAACAACTGCTCATTGCAAGCGACATACATGCATGCACATTCTTGTGCAATCCATATTAAAAATACTACAAGTACATGACTCAGGGTGAGTTGGTTGATTAAATGCTCAACAGTTCTTTTCCACAAACTCGGAAAAAGAGTTGGGACTTTTCAAGGAAAAATAAAAATAGTACATGACAGATGGTGCAATTTAATATTTGCCAATTTTGAAAAAAAAAATGTGGGAACTTCTGCTTGTTATTTGAGTCAGAAAGGTTCCAGTGAACATCTCTAAAACAATGGAGGGGTAAGATTCGATTTTCTGCACATGTAAACGTGATGTACAGTACTTCATGTTAATGTTGGAAATGAACTCAACTATGACACCAGTTTTGAAAATGTATCCATACAAACAATATACATATAATATACATTTTGTCAGACATCATGATCAGAGTAAAATAAGATCAGTATTAACACAAAGTTCGGTACATTGAAGTGCATACAGTATTAACACAAAGTTCGGTACATTGAAGTGCACAGAGTCCAAAACAACTTGAGCAATTTTAAATATAAGGAAACAAACATTATGCGACCTTACCTGGCAGTTTCGCAGAGGAAATGATTATGGCGTCAGCTTAAAAGCTTCCCGGTGGCGTGAAAAGGGGTTGTACAAAGCTCGAATCTGGTGCCGACTCGTAGCACCCTACATGCGGTTAGAGTGAAAGAGGAAACGCCTGTCAACAACACACACAGCCCGCATTGACTTAGTAGTTAAAGGGCTGCAGCGAGCTTGACACGAATTCACTAAAGTCGAAATGTTAACTAAAACGCCTTTAACACACAAATAAAAACTAAGAAATATCGCGAATGAAGAGTTTTAAATGAAGTACTTAAAAAATATAGTTCTACGCGGCGAGTCCATACCGAAACTAGGAAAAGGCTAGCGTTTCCATTTCCGGTCACGTGGCTTTATGTGTTGCCTTCATGGCCGCCCATCAACACAGTGAAAATGTAAAATGCTTTATGTGTTCAAAATACTTAAACAAAAAAAAACAAACAAATAATGCTCAAGTATTTTACCTTTTTGCTTTGAAGTTTCGTTACACAGTTTTACAGTGGTTACCATGTTTTTGTTTAGATTTTTTTTTTACACAAGAATGGTTTTCACTTTTAGTTCATGTCAATGTTGTGCTGTTGACACAAAAACACAAGGCCTCATTATACTTACTGACAAACTTTATTTATACGTTAGGAACTTCAGTTGTACAAAGCATCAATGCGTGTACAGTTCATGTACCCACAACATAATACAACACATACAGTCAACAAATACAAACCATCAACATTAAAAAGAGAGAGAAGGATTTGTTTTTCCAGTCGTAAACCTTTTACACTCGTAACAATGTTTTGCACCTTTTGATTTGACACCATGGCATACACAAGAAATGTCATTATGCAGTTTTGGGAACCCATGCAAAAAAAATTCATGACGCAATTTGTTTAAGTTGACTTTTTCCTCCCAAACTTGTCACACAAGAATATTTGTTCTCTTTTGCCAAGTGTTTATTATATTTTTTACACACCGTATGCAGGTATGTTAGATTCTTGACACTTGTGTGTGTTATATCTCCTTTTTCTTTGAAGTTTTTAAAAGGTTTGACCATTTTGGTTAGTTTTAGCATACACAAGACCTCATTAGGCAGTTTTACACTGGTTAACTGGTTAACAGAAAGTTAGCTGGGTGCATGAAAACAGCAGATCAACAGAAAGTTAGCTGGGTGCAGTAAAAGATCAACAGAAAGTTAGCTGGGTGCGCCAACACCGCAGATCCGGAGGCAAGGTTCAATAAGAAAGCCTTAAACATGTTGAAAAATGTCCAGGGTGTACCCTGTCTTTTGCCCAAAGACAGCTGGGGTAGGCTCCAGTATACTCCCATGGCCGTACTGAGGATAATGGTTCAGAAGATGGATGGATAAAAACAGTGGTTGTCTTGCAGGCATTTCTACCTTCTTAAAATATGTTTGTTCTGTCAATTTTTACTGCTGTTAAAACTGTTATGTATTATTTTTATTAATTCCTTTATTAATTCATTTATTCATATTTTGATTCATTTTTTTCAATTTTTATCATGTATATTGACGCTACAATAAACATTCTTTATTCTTTTCTTTCCAATTAGAAACCAAGTAGTCTTGTACAGTACACGTTAAACACGGCAAGTGAACAAATTATCAGTAATTGCTGAGCCATTGGCTGGCGACCAGTCTAGGATGTACAGCTGGGATAGGCTCCAGCATACCTCCACGAGCCTAGTGAGGATCAGCTGCATATAAAATGAATGGATGGATGGAAAAGTGGTAGGATAAAGTCACCACTACCTTTTGCTGCTCCTTTGAAATGTGCAGTGCAAATATGTGTGGTTAAATTTGTTTTTAATCAAGTAAGCCATTAATTGTGCATATTTTCGTAAATTTCTCATTCAAAATCAACACATTTACTCCGTTTACCTCTTTAAATCTCACAGCACAATTTCCAAAGAACATTTTCATTTTGGCACTCCTGCGTTTCCGTACACCCGGAAGTTGTGTTTCACAACTAGCAAGCAGCGCACAAGTCCGGCGTGACATTCACCGGGTTGTTGGGGGGGTTGACCAAAGGCAAAACGACCACCACTGTGTGTTCTTGCCAAGATGAGAGTTCTTCAAACGGCACTTTATTTAACAAAAAGGCAAGCTCTTGCTCCAAGATGCGTCACTCTGAAGAAGGTAAGCTAAAGCTGTCTCTCTGTGGTAAACAGACGAGTTTAACGACCCCTGTGTCATGACTCCAGGTGCTCATCGGCAGCTGCCGGTCATGCTCCTCCGGTGTCCACCCCAACGAGATGATCCGCAATATCGGAATCTCCGCGCACATCGACTCGGGGAAGACCACCTTGACCGAACGTGTGCTCTACTACACGGGAAGGATAGCTGAGATCCACGAGGTTTGCATCACTTCCGTTGAAAGCTAGCACTAATTGGCATATTTAGATGAATGGGTTTTCATTGACTGTGTTATATAGGTGAAGGGAAAGGATGGCGTTGGAGCCACAATGGACTCCATGGAGTTAGAGAGGCAAAGAGGCATCACCATCCAGTCAGCTGCTACCTACACTATGTGGAAGAACCACAACATCAACATCATTGACACACCAGGTACGAAAACACTACTAAATGACAAAATTTACAGTAAACACATATATTTTTTTATCAGGTCATGTGGACTTCACCATCGAAGTGGAGCGAGCGCTGCGTGTGCTTGATGGCGCCGTGTTGGTTCTCTGTGCCGTGGGTGGCGTCCAGTGTCAGACGATGACGGTGAACCGGCAGATGAAACGTTACAACGTGCCCTTCCTCACTTTTATCAATAAACTGGACCGCATGGGCGCCAACCCCGGAAGATCCCTGCAGCAGCTGAGGTGAAATTGTGTTTGTTTTGTTAAACAATCTCCACCTCTGTTGTGTACATTGTTTGTTAACACTTTGCATCTGTCTTTAGGACCAAATTGAACCACAATGCAGCCTTTGTGAACATCCCCATAGGCCTGGAGGGGAACATGAAGGGCATCATCGACCTTGTAGAGGAGAGAAGCGTGTATTTTGAAGGACCTTTTGGGTAACATATGCTTAATTAATTCATTCATTTTCTACCGCTTTTCCTCACGAGGGTCGCGGGGGTGCTGGAGCCTATCCCGGGCGAGAGGCGGGGTACACCCTGGACTGGTGGCCAGCCAATCACAGGGCACATATAGACAAACAACCATTCACACTCACATTCATACCTATGGACAATTTGGAGTCGCCAATTAACCTAGCATGTTTTTGGAATGTGGGAGGAAACCGGAGTACCCGGAGATAACCCACGCATGCACAGGGAGAACATGCAAACTCCACACAGAAATGGCCGAGGGTGGAATTGAACTCGGGTTTCCTTCCATTGTGCAGCCTCAATTCAAATCTATATGCCAATATTTTATATGAGAAATTAAAAGGATTATGCAAAAGACAAGGCAGCTGACGTCAATGCAGCATATGAAAAAGCTTTCAGCAATGGGCACATCGTAGAAAACACATTTTTATTGTGGAGTTCATGACAATTTGGCGTCACCAATTAACCTAGCATGTTTTTGGAATGTGGGAGGAAACCGGAGTACCCGGAAAAAACCCACGCATGCACGGGGAGAACATGCAAACTCCACACAGAGATGGCCGAGGGTGGAATTTAACCCTGGTCTCCTAGCTGTGAGGTTTGCGTGCTAACCACTCGACCACCATGCCGCTTTTTAACTTGACTGTGTAATAAATTGTTCTTATTTTCAATTATTTGGTATATGTTATAATACAAGACAGCATGGACTATTCACATATGTCACACTGCATGTATTCTGCATATCCCTGTTCTGCAGTCAAGTCATCCGCTACGACGAGATCCCGGCAGATTACCGATCAGAGGCTGCAGACCGTAGGCAGGAATTGTTTGAATGTGTCGCTAATGCCGATGAAACCTTGGGAGAGATGTTCTTGGAGGAAAAGATTCCAAGCAATGATGAACTTAAGGTAAAAAAAAAAAAAAAGATAAATGTAAGAAAGCTAAACTTCCCATGGTATATTAAAGTCGGTACGGTCATTTTACTTTAACGGGGCTGAATTGTGAACATTCGTACTAGCAGATGCCTGAGTGTGTATTTAACTAAAGTCACCATTTGTGCTAAATGCTAGTGCATGCATGCTTATATTATCACCATATAGACAATATATCATGTTAATATTGCGATGAGATGCTGCAATTCACCAACTAGCATCACATATATAACTACAATTTCCATAAATGTCACTTACCTGTCTTTTCAGGCCGCAATCCGCAGGGCCACAGTGAAGCGTCTCTTCTCGCCAGTGCTAGTGGGAACGGCGCTGAAGAACAAAGGTGTTCAACCTCTGCTGGACGCTGTACTTGATTTTCTGCCCAACCCAACCGAGGTCAAAAACTACGCCATCCTCAATAATGAGTAAGTGTGGATGGATTCTTGATGACAGGCAGTTATATTATATATATATATATATATGCATGTCTTGACTATAGCCTGTTTTTTGTTTGTTTTTGTAACAACACAGAGATTCCAGTGAGACATCAAAAATCCAGTTGGACCCTAAAAGAGACGCCGCAAACCTCTTTGTCAGTCTAGCTTTCAAACTGGAGGTGTGTACTTGTCTTGTTATCGCCACCTATGTATTGTCCTTCCCACGATATACATGATGTACCCCCCCCCCCCCGCCCCCCCCCACCCTCCAACAGGCGGGTCGATTCGGTCAGCTGACATACATGCGAGTATACCAGGGATGCTTGAAGAAGGGGGAGTACATTTACAACACACGCACCAACAAGAGAGTGCGTGTGCAGAGGCTGGTGCGTCTGCATGCCGATCAGATGGAGGTAAGAACAGCTGGAGTATGTATGGTGTATACTTACGTACCTTGGTATGCTTTGGAAGTGAGCCATAGCGATAGTTATCTCAGTACGCCGCCATGTTTGGAAAATTTTTGCCTTCATCGGGTGCTCGTTGAAAGTTTTAATTGTAAATAATAGCGGTGTTATGATATAGATTTATATTCTATTTGTACCAGCAAAGACTTCTACATTGTACGTTTAATGGTTTAATTTCACTTGAACATGCATCAGAGTACAATTGAATGCATCACATAATCAGTTCACAGTTCCACATGTCCAAAAGGAGTAGGAAGAAGCAAAGCTTATTAAATCCTACCCCTCCATTTGGTACTTTTTACAATCAGTAACTGTTACATTTGTTCACTTCCTGCTTTCCTAACATAGTTTAAGTTTTTTTTTTGTCACGTACCGAAGTACGAGGTGATATGACCATCCAATGACATAATGGGTACCATAGTAAGTATCAATATAGTGATATATATAGCACATCATGACTGGTTCAAGACTCTTCATCCTTGTATTTAGCAAACATCAACTGCTTGTATTGTTTCTTGAATTGGCTCATCGTTGTGCAATGTTTGAGTTCCTTACTCAATCCATTCCATAGTTTGATTCCACATACTGAAATGCTATGGCTTTTTAACGTAGTCCTAGCATATAAGTGTTTCAAATGTAGTTCTTCCCTGAGATCATATTTCTCCTCTCTTGTAGAGAAGTATTGGATGACATTTTTAGGTAATTGGTTATTTTTAGCCTTATGCATTATTTTAGCTCTTTGAAGATGAACTATATCAGCAAGTTTTAGTATTTGTGATTTTAGAAATAAGGAGTTAGTATGTTCTCTGTAGGCGGCATTATGAATTATCGTTACTGACCTTTTTTGCAGTACATTTAGCGAGTGAAGATTGCTTTTATAGTTATTACCCCATATTTCCACACAATAAGTAAGATATGGTAGAACCAGAGAGCAATAAAGAGTGTGGAGTGATTTCTGAGTCAGAACAAGTTTTGCTTTGTTCAATATTGAAATATTTCTGGCCACCTTATGTTGTATATTTGTAATATGAGGCTTCCAGCTCATATTTTCATCTATTGTGATCCCCAGAAATTTATTTTCGTTCACCCTTTCAATGTCTACACCGTCTATTTGTATTTGCTGGTGCGTGTCCTTTCTGCTGTTACCAAACAGCATGATTTTAGTTTTACTTAGGTTCAAGGACAAGCTATTATTATTAAACCATCTTTTTAATATGACCACTTCTTCTCTGACCTTGTGTGCTCCCTCCGGAACAAAAAGCAGTGGTATCATCTTTTTAAAGAGTGCATATGTCACAGCAAATCTAATGGTTGTGCCTGACCTTTTTATGAAGTGTGTAAGCATGTGTTGTCTTTCAGGATGTAGATGAGGTGTATGCAGGCGATATCTGTGCTCTGTTTGGTATTGACTGTGCCAGCGGAGACACTTTCACATCCAAGACCAGCGATAACCTCTCTATGGTAACTCCCTTTTTGCATTGAGATACAGTGGTGTGGAAAAAGTGTTTGCATTCATCCATTTTTGGTATGTTTGTTACATGTGTATGTTTTAGGTCATCCAACAAATTTTAATATTGGTCAATGACAACACAACTGAAAACAAAATGCAGTTTTTAAATTGTACTTTTTATTATTTAGGGCAGGGGTTCCCAAACTTTACCGACTTGGGGCCCACTTGAAAATCTAAAAAATGTCCATGGTGCACCTTTGTCCTATAAACAGTACATAGACGAAATGCTGCGTTCTCACAGCACTTATTATTATTATTATTATTATTATAAAGATTCAGGATTTAAATGAAAGTAGGGGGATAAAGGAAGCCCAAACTTTTAATCTAATTAATTCTCATACTTTTCATAACTGCATTCAAGACTGGCATGGTGACCAGAGAGCTACATTCTAATCATAAACTGTATAAGGTACCTAAAATATTGTGGTAATATTGTGTGTATATTGTATATACAGGTCTATAACACTCAAATGGTTATTACTTAGGCCTATAAATATTTTTTATAATGGTGTATAGATATATAATATAGTATATATACATTGCATAGTGTGTGTGTAGTATATAATAATAATTTAAAAAAGAATATTTGCAAAAATAAATATTTTTAATGACCTCTTATGGCCCACTTGCAGTACCACCACGGCACACCAGGGAGCTGCAGGCCACATTTTGGGAATCACAGATTTAGGGAGAGAAAAAAAAGTGTCTTTCTTATAGTGGAGTCATGACATGAACACTGACCTTAACTGAGGCAAGCAAGTTAGGCCTGCTGTTCTTTGGATGTTGTTGTGGGGTCTTTTGTGACCCCCTTGGATGACTTGTCACTGCGCTGTTGGGGTCATTTTGATTGGTCGGTCACTCATGGGAGGATTCACCACTGTTCCATGTTTTCGCTGTTTGTGGATAACGGCTCTCACTGTGGTTAGCTGGAGTCCCAAAGCTTTCGAGGCTTTTCTCAACTGATATAGTTGTATTATCATTGACCAATATTTACATTTGTTTGATGATCTGCAACATTTAAGTATGATAGGGCCAACACTTTTTCACACCACTGTATAATTGCTGTTAGTTATGCTTCTCACTCCTTGTTCCTGTTGTCCCTTCCCAGGAATCCATTCACATCCCAGATCCTGTCATTTCCATGTCCATGAAGCCAACCAACAAGGTAAACAGTCACCGTAAATTGTTCAAAGTGATCATCTGTAAAGAATCATTACTTAATTCAACATCTTTCGTACCAGAACGACTTGGATAAATTCTCGAAAGGCATTAACCGTTTTACTCGAGAAGATCCCACGTTCCGGGTTCATTTTGATACGGAAAGTAAAGAGACCGTCATCTCGGGCATGGGAGAGCTGCATCTCGAAATCTACTCCCAGGTACTTCTTTTATATGAACTTTTAATGTATTTTCTTTTAAGAACATCTTTCAAGTCAACCTTGTGTTGTGTTTGGTATTTCAGAGGATGGAGAGAGAATATAACTGTCCCTGTGTGATGGGAAAACCTAAAGTGTCTTTCAGGGAGACGATCACTGCACCCGTGACGTAAGTACTGATTCCCAACACACACACACACTAAACTATGTAATCAAATGTATACTGACACTCCAACTACAGCCATCCCTTTTTTATCATCGTTTATTGGAGAATTTCAGACCTGTGAATTTCCGCAAGTTATTTTTTGTTATAATTTTCGAGTGTTGAAAACCTATTTATGAAATTATACTCCTTATCCACCAATAACATTAACAGTGCGGTGTGTTCACGACCTTCAGAGTTTAGAACATCAACATCACATTTCATTTTTATGCTTGAAAGTGCTTCATTTAACGCAAAAATATGTGAAATTTGCTTTAAAATGCATACTTTTGACGAAGAATTCATTCATTCATTTTCTACCGCTTATCCTCACGAGGGTCGCGGGGGTGCTGGAGCCTATCCCAGCTGTCTTCGGGCGAGACACCCTGGACTGGTGGCCAGCCAATCACAGGGCACATATAGACAAACAACCATTCACACTCACATTCATACCTATGGACAATTTGGAGTCGCCAATTAACCTAGCATGTTTTTGGAATGTGGGAGGAAGCCGGAGTACCCGGAGAAAACCCACACATGCACAGGGAGAACATGCAAACTCCACACAGAGATAACCGAGGGTGGAATTGAACTCAGGTCTCCTAGCTGTGAGGTCAGCTCACTAACCACTCGCCCACCATGCAGCCCGTATTCAACCACAGAGCAGCAATTTTTGAAAAACCATGTAGAACAAATAGCTTTTGTCTACATTGTGTACATCAATGGAGGGCAACAATCTGTGGACATATTTTATTGTTTTTGAAAATATACTTGAAAGTATTGCATAGTACTGACTGAACATCCAACAATGACAATTTCACTCACGTGGAGAATGAGGAAGTGTCATTTAGCTCAATGGTTTTAGGGTTGGGATTTATTACAGTGACGGCAATTGGAACTTTTCTCCATCTTCTGCACCTTAACGCCCTCTAAAGGAGACCAGGTAACCAGCAACTTCCAGGGAATGATTTCCTGCAAAAAAAACCATTACCCATGAAAAATAGGCACGGTCGATTTATTCATTCATTCTCTACTGCTTATCCTCACGAGAGTTGCGGGGGGTGCTGGAGCCTATCCCAACTGTCTTTGGGCGATAGAGGCGGGGGTACACCCTGGACTGGTGGCCAGCCAATCACAGGGCACATATAGACAAACAACCATTCACACTCACATTCATACCTATGGACAATTTGGAGTCGCCAATTAACCTAGCATGTTTTTGGAATGTGGGAGGAAGCAAAACCCACGCATGCACGGGGAGAACATGCAAACTTCACACGGAGATGGCCGAGGGTGGAATTGAACCCTGGTCTCCGAGCTGTGAGGTCTGCGCGCTAACCACTAGACCACTTTGCAGCCCTGTATAAAATTCATTCAGGCATTTTCTTACACTCATCCTCACGAGGGTCACGGGGGGTGCTGGAGCCCATCCCAGCTGGGCGAGAGGCGGGGTACACCCTGGACTGGTGGCCAGCCAATCACAGGGCACATACAGACAAACAACCATTCACACTCACATTCATACCTATGGACAATTTGGAGACGCTAATTAATGTAGCATGTTTTTAGAATGTGGGAGGAAATCGGAGTACCCGGGTAAAACCATGCAACATGCAAACTCCACACAGAGATGGCCGAGGGTGGAATTGAACTGTAGTCTCCTAGCTGTGAGGCCTGCGCGTTAACCACTCGTCCACACGATCGATATTGGCCTAAAAATTAGAGCTATGCGAGATGTTCTGATGGTGTATGATTACCTGAGACACCAGGTCATGCAGCAGTACATGATAGTCAAACTTCAGCTGGTCCTTCTCAGTTGCCTGCAACACACACACACACACATTGGATTCCTTCAATCAAGATTGTGAGCTGAGAGAATAACATACCAGCTGCGTGGCGTTGTCTACTTGTGCCATGTTGTACAACGTGTTTTGGGTGGATTCTCTGAACATCACGAAACTGGACGCAACCGTTCCCAGATGCCAGAAAGGTTCATGGTCCGGCTCGATGTGCCCATTACTGTCTGAGGAGATGGGAAAGAGTATATTGGTCATCTTATACAATATCCTGCCGATGTACTAGTATCATACCAGGCAGGTTCTGTGTAGATAGGCTGTGATTCATATTGTACTTTTGGTACAATGCCTCCTCTTGAGCGCTTGTGTCGATTTTCAAGAGCTCGTCACATGATGAAACCTGGACCTGTGGCCAATGTTCAGTCTTCTCTCCTCCGGGAAATAAGACCTCTGCAGTGCAGGCCAGTGTAGTCTGCAGGAGAAGTCAATTGAAATGAGAGAGGGCAGAAAAAGGGAAAGCCAGTCAGTAAACTATATGAAAAATGTCTCACAAAAGATGGTAAAGCTCAAGTTTGTGAGGCGTTCATTCAACAATTTATTATTATTATAGTATGTTATTATTATATATTATTATTATTTATTATTGTGGAAAAATACAACAACAATAAAACTAATATTTAACAATAGATAGAAAAAATAAATAATAATAATAAATAATTTAAAAAATAATTGTAATAATTTGAATAAATAATAAAAAGTATTGCATGTGCGTGTGGGCAGGTAGAGGGGCTTATTTGGCATTCAGCAGTCTACTTCCCATGCCAAATGTACTAATGCCCTCTACCTGCCCACATTAACAGAAAACGAAGATCCCTTTAATATTGGAACATAATGTGAAAAAAGTGACAATTTCAAGAATCATCACATGTCATTTTTGTCACAAAAATAGCCTTTGTTAATCCCAAAATGAAATAATTATTCATTTCAAATCATGAAGCAGGAAGTCTGGCGCCTCGGGGTAGGCATCCATCAATTTTCCCCCTTACTAGGATGGCGGGTGGTATGCTGGAGCCTATCCCAGCTGACTTTGGGCGAGAGGCGGGGTACACCCTGGACTGGTCGCCAGCCAATCATAGGGCACATATAGATAAACAACCAATTTATTATTATTATTATTATTATTGTTGTTGTAGAAAAATACAACAATAATAAAACTAATATTTAACATTAACAGAAAAGTAAGATTCTTTTAATATTTGAACATGATGTGAAAAAAGTGGCAATTTTATAACAAAGTCAAGAAACATCACAAGTAATTTTTGTCACCTGTAAAAATAGCCTTTGTTAATCCCAAAATGAAATAATTATTCATTTCAAATCATGAAGCAGGAAGTCTGGCACCTCTGAGTAGGCATCCATCAATTTTCACCCTTACTAGGATGGCGGGTGGTATGCTGGAGCCTATCCCAGCTGACTTTGGAGGAGAGGCGGGGTACACCCTGGACTGGTCACCAGCCAATCTTTTTCCAAAGCTATGATGCTAATTTCAGTTCAAAGCAAAATAAATTGTTTTTTTTTAAGATCTCCAGTGAGCAAGTAAAAATAGTCTGGAATAAACGGAAAACTCTACAAATTATTCTCCAGCAAATTTGTTTCTTTGGGAGTAGGGGACGGCCCGGTCATACTCACTGTGCCACACTTTGGAAAACCCTGATTTACGGCGTATTGAGT
The DNA here is from genome assembly GCF_037039965.1 of Doryrhamphus excisus. NCBI lineage: Eukaryota > Metazoa > Chordata > Actinopteri > Syngnathiformes > Syngnathidae > Doryrhamphus > Doryrhamphus excisus. Next base: position 15,699,837 of record NC_136364.1, read on the forward strand.
CATTCCTGTAGTGTTAAACTGTAAATACGACTTACATTGTGAACCATCTCCTGCACAGAAAGCTCCAGGTGATACTTTCTTCCTGAGTCGGACACATCCTAAACGGAAAAGAGCAAACTTGTGAATCATCGCTTTTGGCTCTAAGTTCAGTACTTTTGTGTCCCACTGACCTCTGCGTTGGCGCGAAAGACCCTCTGCAGTCCGAACACTTTATACGGGGAGCCATGTTGGGTGTTGATGTAATGCTGGACCACTTTGGCTGCTCTTTGAGCAGGGTAGTGACTTGGATTCAGCTCTCCAGTCTCCATCACTTCCTCCTCTGCCTCCACAACCACAACAACCACAGTTGGCTGGACAAAAAAAAAAAAGTCAAGAAAAGGAATAAGTTAAAACAGTCTCTTTTGTACTTTGGTCCTTCAGGTGTAAAAGGGGTGGGGCTTGTGCCTCATGTTAGTTTCTTTAGATAAGAAACCACAAGGGATATTGCAACACATACACGTACCTAGAGGCAAAGTAGTAGAGAATACTTGTATTTATTAATCAGGAAATTCCAGTTAAGTTGGGTTCTTGCCTGAAACTTGTCAGCTGAGATTCCCTCCCTCTTTCTTTGCTCGTCTGTTCTGTTCAGTCACTTGTTCCTTATGAAGTTAGAAAGATTCTCCCCCACTTCCCGTTTCGAGCCCTTTCGGTACCGCCCACTTTTAAAGAGACAGCACTCTTAATTCTCAAAGCAACCAACGTCACTATTTAGGATTAGATAGTCATTAGTTTGACTTGTTTTTCTCAATTGAAAATGTTATTTTTTTAACTTTTACCATATTGTCTCCAGGTTTGACTACACCCACAAGAAGCAGTCTGGGGGTTCTGGTCAGTATGGTAAAGTTATTGGGGTTCTTGAGCCGCTGGAGTCGGAACATAACACCAAGGTGGAGTTTGAGGACCAGACCGTGGGAACTAATGTCCCAAAGCAGTTGATTCCGGCTGTAGAAAAGGTTTGCCTTGTCTATTTTTTTTTTCAGTTTCAGGGAGAATTCAGTTCATCGTGCTCGGCTCATTCTCTGCTGTTATTTTGTTTTTTTTTTGTCATCAGGGTTTCAGGGAGGCGTGTGAGAAGGGACCCCTGAGTGGCCACAGGATCTCAGGAGTGAGATTCATCCTGGAAGATGGAGCACATCATATAGTGGACTCCAATGAGATCTCCTTCATCCGTGCAGGGGAGGGCGCCCTAAAGCAAGGTGGAGCTCATTTTTTTTAAACCCATCCTTAATAGAAAGCGGCATCCCTCTTTTCTACATAACTGTCATCCCAACAGCTATGGAGAAGGCGAATGCCACCATCCTGGAGCCTGTGATGTCCGTGGAAATTGTGGCACCTCAGGAGTTCCAAGGGGTGGTTATTGCAGGTGTGAACCGTCGCCATGGCACCATTACAGGGCAGGATGGAGCTGAAGGATACTTTACCTTGTACGCCGATGTGAGTAAAGCTCAAGCGAACCATCTCCTTTTAGTCATTGTAGTCATATTTGATTAAGTCCTTCATGTTTCATCCAATAGGTTCCACTAAACGACATGTTTGGCTACGCCACGGAACTACGCTCCTGTACTGAAGTAAGACCACATTCAAACTATCCATTATAGAGGCTTTAGTTACTGTACAGGCAATATTTTAACATTCTTAACCGTCATATTGGTGTCATGAGATCAAACAAAATAAAAAATAAACCCTTAACCCAGTGATTCCCAAAGTGTGGGCCGCGGCTCCCTGGTGGGCCGTGGTGGTACTGCAGGTGGGCCATGAGAGGTCATTAAAAATATTTATTTTTGCAAATAAATATAATATAGTTCATGATTGGAATGTAGCTCTCTGGTCATCATGCCAGGGGGTCATTAACAGAGGAGCATGTAGGATGTAGTGGCGGGAAAAATGGAGTGCAGTTGATAATATTATTATTATTATTAGCATTATTATTAATTAATATTGTTATTATTATAATGTGAGTGTGAATGGTTGTCTACATGTGCCCTGTGATTGGCTGGCGACCAGCCCAGGGTGTACCCCGTCTCTCGCCCGAAGACAGCTGCGATAGGCTCCAGCACCCCCCGCGACCCTCATGAGGAAAAGCGGTAGAAAATGAATGAATGAATTAATATTATTATTATTATTATTATTATTATTAAGTGCTCTGAGAACGCAGCATTTCGTCTTTGTACTGTTTATAGGACAAAGGTGGGCCGTGGATATTTTTTAGATTTTCAAGTGGGCCCTGAGTTGGTAAAGTTTGGGAACCCCAGCCTTAACCCTTTTGAAGAATGATACTGTCACCTTGTGGTTTGTTGTAGGTACTGCTAGGAGTAATGAGCCTGTTAAGTCCTAATAACAGTCTTTTATCTGTGTGTTCCGTGTAATCAGGGAAAAGGAGAGTACACCATGGAGTACAGCAGATATCAGCCCTGCCTGCCAAGCACGCAGGAAGAACTCATCCACAAATATTTGGAGGCTACGGGTCAACTGCCTGCTAAGAAGAACAAGTGGAAGAGCTAAGAACTTACCAGGAATTTTTTTTAGGACTTTTTATTATGACTGTATGTTCCTCGTAACACTGGCCATCATCATGCTAAGGCTCTAGTAGCTGAATGATGAGGAACGTAGGTCCACTTCCTCTGTAACATCGTATTTATTATGACATTTTAGCATCATTGTCCACCAGCATTCAAAAGAATGGTGGTTAAAGAGAAAATCAGACAAAGGAACCGTGGTTGGTTAATAATCAATATTCATAATTTATTTACATACATGACAGGAGAAAGTTTTTTTTTAATCTAACAGTTATAATGACACACTATTATGATGAAATATTATGCAAACTTCTAAATGGTTGCACGGCGGTCTCGTGGTTAGCACGCAGACCTCACAGCTTGGAGACCCTAGTTCAATTCCACCCTCGGCCATCTCTGTGTGGAGTTTGCATGTTCTCTCCGTGCATGTGTGGGTTTTCTCCGGGTATTCCGGTTTCCTCCCACATTCCAAAAACATGCTAGGTTAATTGGTGACTCCAAATTGCCCATAGGTATGAATGTGAGTGTGAATGGTTGTTTGTCTATATGTGCCCTGTGATTGGCTGGCCACCAGTCCAGGGTGTACCACACCTTTCGTCCGAAAACAGCTGGGAATGAATGAATATATAAACTGAATATTTTCTTGGAAAAAAAAACTCAGCCCCCTTTCATAACATCGGGCCCCCTCTAGGGTCCACGTCCCCCAGTTGGAAAACCACTGGGGGAAGTGTTTTTGTACTGTGTACAGAATGGCCTTGATATGATAATGGACTGCAACAAAGACAAAGTAAACATTGACTCTTTCTATACAAATTTAGTCTCCTCGTTTTAATCACCTGACTCTCTACTGTCTCTATTGCAAGGACACAAGAGTTCCTCTCACCTTCCAAAAGTTCTCCTCTCCTTCCAAGGTCTCCAGTGCACTGTTGGGATGAGCTGATGTATTTACATCATCAAGTGTCACAGTCTCAGCGGGGGTCCCACTTACTCCATTCAGCCCAGTTAACCCAGCCACGGCGAAAACGATCCACAAGGTCATGGTAGAATGCATTGCAGTCCTGGAGAAGTGGTGCGTGCAGGAGAACGACGCTCTGCTGTTGTGTAACTGAGGAGAGGAAGTGGTGAGAAGAAGAGGATGTCCAGATCCTTGCTGTCCTCCTCCTCCTCCTCCTCCTCCTCCTTGCACAATCTGCTTATTTTTGTTTCTCCAAACCCAACAACCTTGCTCCTCTTTATCTGCCTCTGAGCTTCACATTTCATCCAGTGAACGCTGATTATTTAAACGAGCAGTTATCAAGAAATGCTGGTCAATGCCATGCTTTATCATGAAATGTTGGCGTCAGGTGATACACTTATTTCAAGACAACAAAGCCATTATGCTTGTTTTATCAGAATATGAACAGCTGGTATGCAATGCATTTATTTCTAGATAAGTTTGGGGGCCATATTAGATATTATGAGTGCATGTCAGGGGAAGGCCTAGATGGCCTTGCAGGAATGGAAACAGTGCAAACTAAATGTTTGTTACAAGACATGAATGAAAACTAGGTTTAAGACAGACAGCAACAATGACTACGTTTCGTCGTCCTCCTCTTCTTCATGTGTGACGCATCATGTCCGCTTTCACTGGTGTTTGGAGCTGGACATTTTTTATAATCAGAGCTTATGAGACGGTCACCCGAAGGCAGGTTATCAATCAGCTCGTAGAGAGTAAAGACACAAAAGCAGATTTCATCATAAGCCGTCCTGGTGCCGCATTCAAACAGGCAGGCAAAGGCCACAGCGGGCGGCAGGGCGCCAGGTGAGGGGGGCAGCTCAATGTAGGTCAGGTCGGAGTATGCGCAGGGACCCTCATAGATCACCCAGGGGCCACGCCAGCTATCGGGGTCCCGGGGATAAAGACTTAGGAAGAGTCCCAGATCCTTGCGAGCGCTGGTCCACGTTGGGTGGGAGTACACCACCCAAGTGGGTGTGAGGAAGTCTGGAGAAGTGGCGTCTGGGATGACTGTCAAAGGAGGCGTTTGTGAACGGTGATCAAGATTCGGAAAAAACTGCAGGGGAGCCGGAAAGCCCACTACGCTACCATGACAACCGTTTCGAGGCTCCACCAGCCGCTGCACTAGCTGCCCCTCCTGAAAGGTGGCGCCACCATCCAAACTGATGGCCTGCACCCTGTAGCCCAGTCGGGTACGTGCGTTACAGTACAACATGTTGGTCCCGTCCTCCTCGTCCACTGACACCATCTGACACTCCACACTCTCTGGACCCGGTACTGTTTGCCCGAAACGCCATGTTCGCCCATGGGTGTCGCTGTGGAAGCAAAAAGAGTGTGGAGCCGTCTGGCAAAGTTTTCCAAAGCACTGTTTGCACTCGATGTGGTAGGCGTAGGCCGGGATGAGGAGGCGCCCGGACTTCAGCTGGATACCGTGGCCTGGACCCAAGGCAAAGGTGGCCCATTCTGTAAAGGAGCAAATATTATACATCCGTCAGTATGGGAACTGAGCTTTTGGGGGAATCACTTATGTGAAACCACCTCAGAAAAAAGTTTTGCTAATGTTTCCAATCACATCTAAAGCTTGTCTAACCTTTAATAGTGTCTCCTATGACCTGCTGGGTGAGGTCACTGACCGGACTCCACGTGACGCCGTCATCAGTGCTGGAGATGCAGCAAAGACGAGTTAAATTCTTCCCTGTTGCCAGTTGGAAGGATTCGGGGGTGTGACCCAGAATGGCGATGAAGAACAGGAAGATTGTGCTGGTGAACTCGTCATACACGGGACACGGGTTCATGGAGCGATGGCCCGGCAGGTACGCTGTGGCGAGGACGTGCATGCCTTCCCACTGATGTAAATAAGAGACAGACAGGATGATTAAGAATGTTTGCATACTGTTTTCTTTCTATCCAAATACCAGTCTCCTCTTGAGTTTTTCAGTCTTTAACCCTTACGAGATATTATGTGTGTTGAATGAATATAAGTGGAATTTGTGGGTATTCATTTTGAAATTATCTGTTTCTCAAATTAGCCTAATGTGGCTAAACGATCACTCCACATTGATTCATGTTAACATTTAAATGTGCAATACTGGCTTTCATTTTTACATTTGTCCACCAGATGGCACTACTTTTTCCCATTCAAAGCATTCATTCGTTTTCTACCACTTTTCCTCACAAGGTTCGCGGGGGGTGTTGGAGCCTATCCCAGATGTCTTGGGGCGAGAGGCGGGGTACACCCTGGACTGGTTCACAGTCCGTTCACAGTTCCACATGTCCAAAAGGAGTAGGAAGAAGCAAAGCTTATTAAATCCTACCCCTCCATCTGGTACTTTTACAATCAGTAACTGTTACATTTGTTCACTTCCTGCTTTCCTAATATAGTTTGTTCATTCATTCATTCATTTTCTACCGCTTTTCCTCACGAGGGTCGCGGGGGTGCTGGAAGCCTATCCCAGCTGTCTTTGGGCGAGAGAGGCGGGGTACACCCTGGACTGGTGGCCAGCCAATCACAGGGCACATATAGACAAACAACCATTCACACTCACATTCATACCTATGGACAATTTGGAGTCGCCAATTAACCTAGCATGTTTTTGGAATGTGGGAGGAAACCGGAGTACCCGGAGAAAACCCACGCATGCACGGGGAGAACACGCAAACTCTACACAGAGATGGGCGACGGTGGAATTGAACCCTGGTCTCCTAGCTGTGAGGTCTGCGTGCTAACCACTCATCCGCCGTGCAGCCCCCCATTCAAAGCATGCAGCAAAAATTAACTTATACTGTTTTCTGCACAAATGCCTTGCTACTGAAATCATATCTGACTGTATCTCTAATTGTGTTATATAATAGACTAAGTTTTGAAATAGTTTTAAAAAATTTTGTAATTTAAAGTTGGATAGATAATTACGGTAAGATGTATATTTGAGGCTGAACTAGGCTTAAAAGATTGATGTGTTAAAAATTCATTCATTCATTTTCTACCGCTTATCCTCACAAGGGTCGCGGGGGGTGCTGGAGCCTATCCCAGCTGTCTTCAGGCAAGAAGCGGGGTACACCCTGGACTGGTCGCCAGCCAATCACAGAGCACATATAGACAAATTTGTTAAAAGTGAGTAAAATAAAATAAAGCTGATATTTTTTGTCATTTTGGGTCAAATGTGTAAGATTCTTAAGGACCTCCTAGGGTTACACGATGACTGGTTCTCACCTCCACATAATTCCTGTAGAAAGTTCCCCTTCTTATGACCAGCAGGTGAGCCTGGGAGTCTGACGGGCTTAGTCTCTCCTCGCAAAAAGCGAGAAAGGAGCGGCAATGGCGCAGGTAGAGCAGTGCCGGCACCCTGTAGGTGATGCCGTTCGACTCCTTGTGGAAAAGGACTGATCTTGCAGGAAAATAAGGCACCCTCATGATCTCTATCTGTCAGTACAGTAATAAACATGAACACAAACTGACTGCGGCAAACAAAAATGAACATTATTAGATTTTGTAAAGGCAGAATTTGCATTAGAAATCACATCTTAGATATAAAAATAGTTACATACTGACTTCGATGATGTTTTGTGAAGAGATGTTGCCTGGTTTGCAGCATATGAGAGGTGTGAGCTTTTACTTTAGTGTTTTCTGTGAGGGCCTGCTGGGTGAGGTGGGGGCGGCGGGGTAGGGGGTAGCGCATACCCTCTCCACAGTCACTATTCATTGCTGCAGCTTAGCATGCTGCTCACTGACCCAGAAAGGGACTGCACTCATCAAGTCTATAGCTTTGGATGATTCAGCAGCATAGAGCAGCCATTGTGGAGATGGAGGTCAGGTGGTTGCTGAAAACATGACACCCCCCCTAAAAAAAAATCCTAGAATGAATAATGAGTATGTATGAAATAATCATACTAGTGAATATTATTTTTTCATACACGCAAAATTGTATTTAATAAACTCAGCTGTTTTTTATTTGTTGACAACAAACAGCCCTGGCTCCTCCGTGTGACGTCATCACACCGCGACCGATGTCCACATGGTAGCTAGCAAGTTAGCGTGCTGTTACATTACTAACCTCGTTTCATCAACATTGACGGTTATTGTGATAATATAGAAACACAACCACGAAATACCATTACGTATGGAACCGATAATTTCTATTGATATATATAATTAAGCCTGAGAACATCCTTTTTTTGTCCGACGTAAGTACAAGCCAGCTCAATGTTTTTAGCTCTGTGACTAGTCGACATTTATGTTCAATAGTCTTTGACGTTACGCGTTATAGATTAGGAAAATTCAGCGTATAAATATTTATTAGGTAAACTTGCCTTACGGTAACATTTTTAAATCTGTTTAAACTTTAAAAATAACCTGACTAATTAAGCGGTATTAATGTTATACACAACATAAAGTGCTCACACTGATAATGGCGTTGCTGTGCCACAACATAGGCATTTTTTTTACAGTTTACTATTCTCGTAAAACTTTGTGACTGTAATGATAGTACTTCATGTAATATTTTGACTATTCCCTTGTATTTTTCTTTTCAGTGTGGCCCCAATACAGTACTTGTAGGTGTCAGCATGGCCAAGCAATGGCGTGAGGGACACTCCACGCCCATTTTGTGTGTAAGTGTGTCTCCAGGCACTGAGGGACTTCTTGCCTCAGGTTCCGAGAGCGGCGAGGTTGCCGTTTGGAGCCAAGAAGGAAACATCGTAGGTCGCCTCAAGCTCTCAGGTGAAGATGACTGCACCAGCATGCTGTTCTCTCCTGCAGGCCTGCTTTTTGTGTCACACGGTGACGCGGTCACCACGCTTGACCCCAGAAACTTGAAGGGCATCGTGGAGGAGTTTAGTGGGGCTGGAGAGGAGGAGATCAACTGTCTGGCATTGAATGAGACTGGTTCAGCTCTGGCCGTGGCTGATGACTCCGGGGCTGTCAGGATTGTGGAGCTTCCCGGGGGGAAAGTGTGCAGGACTTTTCGCAGACACACGAACATCTGCTCTTCTGTGGCTTTTCGGCCACATAGACCCAACAACCTGGTGTCTGCTGGACTGGACATGCAGGTCAGAAAAGGGGGAAGACTGTAAACCTTTAGCTTCAATTGAAGAGGTTTCACAAAGGTTAAGCGCTAATTTTGTGGGTTGAAATTATTAAGATTAAGATATGCCTTTATTCGTCCCTCAGCGGGGAAATTTGTATTGCACAGCAGCAAGAGTACAGAGTCAGTTAAGCAGTACAAAATACACAATGTAGACAAATAAACAATATAAACAACCCAAGTATTAACAAAATCAACAGTTTTTCCCAGAGTTATATGCAATGCAGTATGTAGATAATATGAAACAAGATGAGATATATGTCCAGTCTATACACTGAGATCTTGTTAGAGAATTAATATGAGGCATTATGGAAATACTTCATATAGAACTTAGTATATTGGACATTATACGGATATTATTTGGACATAATTGTAACTATAGGAAAATATATTGTGATCCATAGCGTGTTTTATCAAGTGTCAATTATGGCGTAACAGTTCGACTTTCTGAAGGCAACTCAAGATGCGATGATGAAATATTCACACTTCAGCTACAATTTAACCAAAAAAAAAAAAACATACTAATGTCCTGATTTTTACCTTTCAGGTGATGCTGTGGGGTCTGCAGAAGACACGCCCCCTTTGGACACTCAACCTCCAGGACACAGCAGAGGAAGAAGACGACCACCAGCAGCGTCCCGGTCAGCTTTTTAACCCCCCTCTGGCCCACTGCGTCTCAGTGGCCAGCTGTGGAAACATTTTGGCTTGTGCCGCAGAGGACGGGCGCGTCCACCTGATGCGTGTGGGCAGCGGCTCCAAACTGGAGCAGCAGGGGGCATACAAGGCACACTGTCAGGGAGCCTCTCAGGCCCACTTTGTCAATTTCTTCTCCCACCCTTACTGGCTGGCCACCGGGGGGAACGACGGGCACGTGGCTCTGTGGGACATCAGCAAACACCCTGTGGTGACTCCAGAGGGGGAAATAAAAGGCGTGGCCACTCCGCATAAGAAGGGAAAGACTAAGGTAAAGAGGAAAGAGCAGGATAAAGCAGAGGTGACAGAGAAAGATGAGGGGACTGAGAAGCCCGGACCCAAAGTGAACATCAACCATGGGGACAAGATAAACTGGTTGTGCCCTGCTTTGCTCAAAGGAACACCCAGTTTACTTGTGGCAGATCAGAGCTCCACTCTGTCAGTCTACCCTGTCTGACCTATAGATCACTGTATTACGTATTTGACTGCAATATACTGTTTTCACTAAAGTGTGCTTGGACTATACACCCCTATTTGTTTTCCTCGACTGTCTTCTTCCTGTCGGCATCTGGCTGTTTTTTTTAGAAAGGACAGAACAGGAAATGCACTTTTGGGGCTTTGGTAAAACAAAGTAAATGACTTGTGGGATTCTGTGAGAAACGGTACACGTTTGTTTATGTTTGACATGTTGAGCCTGAGGGCGGCACGGTAGACTAGTGGTTAGCGCACAGACCTCACAGCTAGGAAACCAGGGTTCAATTCCACCCTCGGCCATCTCTGTGTGGAGTTTGCATGTTCTCCCCGTGCATGTGTGGGTTTTCTCCGGGTACTCCGGTTTCCTCCCACATTCCAAAAACATGCTAGGTTAATTGGCGACTCAATTGTACATAGGTATGAATGTGAGTGTGAATGGTTGTTTGTCTATATGTGCCCTGTGATTGGCTGGCGACCAGTCCAGGGTGTACCCCGCTTCTCGCCCAAAGATAGCTGGGATAGGACCCCTTGTGAGGAAAAAAGCGGTAGAATGAATGAATGTTGAGCCTGGCAGCCCGTGGGACAAGGGATAAATCTGTCCCAGGAATTACAGACTGGCCCACAGGTTTAAAATTTGTGAGCTATACTAGCATTTTCTCCCAGCTTTCTGACATTCATTGGACATCTTTTTGGACATTTTTCCTTCATTTGTTTTATAGCAAGCAAAAAAACTTTTTTTTTCTTCTTTTGCAGGAATAAATTGTGATTTATCATTACAAATACATTGTTCACATTCAAAAGGTTCCATCAGAAAGAAAATGTATCAGCATTTAAAAGGCACAAAGCTTCCTGTTGTGATTACAAATGTATCTGCAGAATATTTATCCATGATTTCTTAAAACTGTCTGGAGTATAGGCGTGTTTTGATGCAGCCTTATTTTTATATTGAAGTACTTGATCATTATGAGATTTGCACTGCAAAGCGAGCAAACATTCCTTTTTAGCAAATTGGAATTTCACAGCCTTGACTGCATGTTTTCAGCCTTGACTGCATGTTTTCAAGTGTTCATCCTTTCAAGTGTCTTGAGTCTGTTTGTAGACATGATGGTGGATATTGAGTTGACGTTCGAGCTTGGAAGTTCTACACGTTTACAGTTTCGCCAGGCTCCTCTCCAATCTCTGGATGTCAGCTTCCCCATCGTCGCCTTTTGTTCCGCGGGCGCTGCACTCTATGAATTCCACCTTCATTGGCAGCTGGCTGAAATCAAAGTCCTTGCCTTTCTTCCCCAGATAAACACTTGCACCCGCTGAGCCGTCCTGGGAGCTGAGAGCTGCTGAGCGAGTCACCCGAAGTGTATTCCTACGAGGACGAGGCAAGTGACTTGTATTATCTGTTTATCGTCAATTCTGGAAAATTCAATCTATATTCTTTTAACTAAGCCAAAATGACTTGAAATAAATGGGTGGCACAAAATGTCGCTACTCACAGTTCCTTTTCCAGTTGCTGCTGAATCAGTTTGGCAGATTTTGCCATGGTGATGTCTACAAAAAGACAAAAATTGGACTGATCGGTACAACTTTTTCACTTCCAATGTATAAATATTGCATCCTTTAAAATGGGACGGTGTTGATCCGTTATCAGCTGGACTAAAGTGGACGCTAATATAGTTTTGATATGGCAAATCTTAAGTATGATGAAGTGCGGAATTACAGTTGAAGTTTAGTCAACTGTAAATTTACACCACAATTTTGCCTCTTTTTGCATGCATTCTCCAATCGGCGTACAACTGGGCGTGCATCCTGTTGCGTTGTTAATACACTGCGTGAGTCCAACTGTGATCTGAATGTACTTTTTTTTTAATCACAAAATGCCCCTTCCATGTTGCATCCTATTAGCTAGCTACACAAAATGTCAACCGAAAGCGTCATTGCCCGTCTATGATGTCGCAGCAGTGGCTCTGCATAATATAGCAAGGTTTGAGCGACTGTATTAAACCCCCCTACAGTTCTGTGACACCACAGGAAACTGTGTTTCTGTGTGAAATCGACTGCTTGTATGAGATTTTGGGTTCTGATATCAGCCCGATATCAGTATCGAATTGGGACACCCCTGTGTATCATTGCGTATCGAATGAGCGTGGTTTCACCTTGTTTGTTGCATGCCATCAGAAGAGTCGGGGCATTCCTACAGATCACAGTGTCCGTCAACAGGACGTACAGGAACTCTGCCACGTCTCTCACTTCCTTCTGGAAGATGGCACTGTCCACCACAAATACAATGGCTCTGGAGAGATGCAGAGAAAAAGAACGGAGAGAGTTGTAGTAGGATTAGACATCACATTGTGTACGTTCTTCCCACCAAAATACCTAAAAGCTATTTTAAAAGACGGCGGTTGAGTGGTTAGTGCGCAGACCTCATAGCTAGGAGACCAGGATTCAATTCCACCCTGAGTCATCTCTGTGTCGAGTTTGCATGTTCTCCCCGTGCATGCGTGGATTTTCTCTGGGTACTCCGGTTTCCTCCCACATTCCAAAAACATGCTAGGTTAATTGGTGACTCCAAAATGTGAGTGTGAATGGTTGTTTTTCTATATGTGCACTGTGATTGGCTGGCAACCAGTCCAAGGTGTACCCCGCCTCTCGCCCAAAGACAGCTGGGATAGGCTCCAGCAGCCCCCGCGACCCTCGTGAGGAACAGCGGTAGAAAATGAATGAATATTTCTTTTTTTAAATTTAAGTATCAGTTAAATCATATTCATTAGCAGTTCGACAGTTTAATGGCTACACTTTACTGATCACCATTATCTTAAAACTAGGATCATTTGTTTGGATTTTTGTTCTGCACAAGCAAAGCCTCTTGTAATATGAGGTGGGACGCAATAAGATGGTGAACAGCAGAGCATTGACGTCACAGTCTCTTTGGTTTGCATAAACATCTCCGCATATAAGACGACCTGTCTTTTGCACAGTTTTATGTTCGGGTCAATACATAACTGGCCATCTTTGTGTTCTCACCTGGCTGCTGACTTGAACTTCTCCAAATACTGTGGCCGGAGACTATCATGACCTGGCAGGTCTATCAGAGTCCAGATAGTTCCCTAATCAAAGTGAAAAACACACATGCTTCAGTTTCAACAACAATATTAATAATAATAATAATAAACCATACCCTGTCGTTTTTCACTTTATATGGCGCGCTACTGTCAGTAATAGAGGTCTGTGTCCGTTTAAACTTCCCAGACAGAAGCTGAGGAGGATACAATAGTAATTATTACAATGTTATAGTTTCAGTTAAGCATTAGCGTCTACTTACACGGCTGAAAAGAAGTGTTTTGCCACCGTCACACAACCCGACCAGCAGCACCGCACTTCGGACTGTTTTGCTGGTGAGAAAGTACTTGAGGAAGACTGTTGGGGGGGTAAACAAAATGTTCACATGTAAATTATTCGGCGATATGACGTTAGCTTCAGTTAGCATCGAGCTAGCCTCAATAATTCGTCCAACACAAGAAATTTAATCAACAAAACTCCAAAATATGAATTAGAGGTAATATAAATACGTTATTTAAGACAGGATATTCCGGATAACTTTCCAAAACTCAACATTTAGGCCTATCCTAGCTTGCTATGCTAGCACTAGCATGCTAACAATAGCGATGAAGCTAACATACCACATGTGATGATAATTGCTGCTAAAGCGACAAGAACTCCAATGAGAAAAACTGGGTCCTGGTCTTCAAGTTGCTGGAGTATAGATTCAATGTAAGGCTCTAATGGGTTTTCCGGAATCTCTGTTTTCTCTTCCATTTTGCCGGTGATGTCTGCCTCCATCTGTCAGTTTCCAGCTAACGTTATGAAGAGTAAAGTGGGACACGTCTACTTCTTGGCGAAGAGCTTGTAGATAGGGCAGTGTGCCTGCAGGGGGCGCTGCGTCACAGCCATGTTTTTTGATATCAAGCGATATCAATTGCAATATCTTATAATTTATTATAATTGTTAACTTATGACACAAATCAAGAGAAAACAACCAACAAGAGGTTGCAGTTGACGCCCATAAGAACATTGTAGTTAAATTGTAGATGTTTGTTGTGGATTAGATTGTCATTGGAGCGCTAACTTTAGCCCTCTCCCACACTCTATGCGTCTTTTACGCACAGTGGATATTTGACTCCTCTGCACAATGTTCGACGCCATTGTTCTATAGCAAGAGCAACACTTTGCTTCCAGATTACATTGCGATGTGCTTATAGGCTTGTTGGACATTCTTTGAAACCTTTTTTTTTTATTTCAATTGTCGTCAATTATGCAGACTTAAATCAGCAACACGCCCAAACAAGAAATGGCTTTAGTGTTTGTTTATACTTTTTGCACTTGTTTATTTAGTGTAACGATGGGCACAGGTTTTATTTATCGCCTCCCGGGTATCACTGTGCAGAGGCAGCGCATCATAACGGACCAGAGTGGCAGCAGCACTGGACCACCCGGTACCGGATCACATAACCAACTCAGGTGAGCTTACCTCCACACCTACTATGTTGCAGATCACAGGGACATATTGTGCCATTTATGTTTTTAAGTCATGTTAAGTCATGCATACTGTCTTTGAAGATCTTAAGGACATTTTGTTGTATTCACTTTTGTTGTATTTCACAAATCCTTTTGTCAGTGTTGAATGAATGTAGGTCAAATTCCACAGATATTCATTTGTAAATAAATAACAAATGATAATTAAAATTATCATCTCTGGTTCCCAAATTAGCCTAAAGCATCACACAAAATTGACACATTGTCCAAAAAAAAAACGTTCAACTGAAAATGCTGATTTTCATCCCTTGGTTGTCTTCATTCATTCATTCATTTTCTAACGCTTTTCCTCACGAGGGTCGCGGGGGGTGCTGGAGCCTATCCCAGCTGTCTTTGGGCGAGAGGCGGGCTACACCCTGGACTGGTCACCAGCCAATCACAGGGCACATATAGACAAACAACCATTCACACTCACATTCATACCTATGGACAATTTGGAGGCGCCAATTAACCTAGCATGTTTTTGGAATGTGGGAGGAAACCGGAGTACCCGGAGAAAACCCAGGCATGCACGGGGAGAACATGCAAACTCCACACAGAGATGGCCGAGGGTGGAATTGAACCCTGGTCTCCTAGCTGTGAGGTCTGCGCGCTAACTACTAGACCGCCGTGACGCCCTTGGTTGTCTTAACAAACCTCAATATGTTAATTTTTAATGTTTATATTTGCCCACCAGATGGCACTATCTCTTCCCATTCAAAGCATGCACCAACATTCACCAACATTTGACACCTTTTACTTTACACTTTTTTATGCAAAGGTGCCTTTCTACGAAAAAAAAATATGAATGTGACATTTTTTTGTCATTAGGACCTTGACTGGCAGTTTTATAAGAAAAAATAATGCATGTTAATCAGTAATTGATCCATTTCAGGACCTAGTCATAATAATAAGCAGATATATCTCATCATGTTTTATTTGTGGAGTTATATTTTAATATAGTAAGTGTACCATTAGTTAGAAAAGCATCATGAATGTATTTATTTCAAAACATCAAGGACCCATCAAGGGTTATCACCTCTCTCTTGTCCTGTGCATTAGGAACTGGTGTCAGTATGCTGTATCCAAGGCCGTGTCCTGTCAGGTGCCAAATGGCACCGAAACCACCGTGCAGAGGGTGTTCCAATCTTGCCGATGGCCTGGACCTTGCGCCAAAGTCATCAGGTACTGTAGTTTTGCTTTATTGGGCAAGGCATGGTAAGCTCAAGTTGAAATAGATGCCTTGTGTGTCACTATCAGTTAGGAGCACCATGCGGTTTTTCCACAGCCAATGAAGTCATGATAATACATGAACACATAAAAGACTAATGTATGAGTTTTTATTCCATCATTCCCTGTTTGCTCACATGGAATTCTATTCCAATACAATAAATCCTTATATGTAATAAGTAGTTATTGTTTTTTTCTCAGCTACAGGACCGTCGTCAGACCATCTTTCAAGGTTGCATACAAGCAGGTGACCGCACTGGAGTGGAGGTGTTGCCCCGGGTTTGTTGGCCAGGAGTGTCGTCAAGGTAAGCTGATTTTTGAATTAACACAGTGAGCGGCTAAAAGTTTGTCTCAAGGCCTCAAATAAAAAGCCTTGTGCTCTTCGCCACATCCGTCTTGTGTCGATTTAGCAGCAGCGGGGAGTTCGCTATTGTTGTGCTTTTGTACAGCACGTGGTCCTTTGACATGAATACAATGTAAGCCTTAAAAACAGACATACGTATAAAACACTTCAAATACACTATTCTTGTAGAAGGTCAGCTTTAGTTACTCGAATGAATGAATCAATACCCAAGTGGAACTTAAAGAGCTGAGGTTGTACACTACGCTTTCTCAGTGATGGTCAGCGGTGTCCTTCTTGGATACCGCAGACCACTTGCGGCAGTGCAGTCATCCTGAAGAAGTATGTGGAACAGTCTGGTGGTTACACATGAGTGTGTATATACAGTACAGTACTTTGTGTGCAGTCCTCTCACAACCACAAGACACATACTAGACATTAGTTGTGTCTTAATTTGTGCATTTCCGTCCTCTCACACTAAGCATTTTGAGCCCAGAACAATGAATTTGCAGTGAAATAGTCGCTAACTTAGCTATGTAGCGGAAGTCGTAATTGATTGTGGTCGTATGAAAGATAATACAGAAGGGAAATGGAATGGATTAATTTGAAACACTTATATGCTAGGACTACGTTAAAAAGCCATAGCATTTCAGTATGTGGAATCAAACTATGGAATGGATTGAGTAAGGAACTCAAACAATGCACAACGATGAGAGAATTCAAGAAACAATACAAGCAGTTGATGTTTGCTAAATACAAGGATGAAGAGTCTTGAACCAGTCATGATGTGCTATATATATCACTATATTGACACTTACTATGGTACCCATTATGTCATTGTATGGTCATATCACCTTGTACTTCGGTACGTGACAAAAAAATTTAAAAAAATAAATAACATTTAAAACTTATTAGGAAAGCAGGAAGTGAACAAATTGATTGTAAAAGATGGAGGGGTAGGATTTAATAAGCTTTGCTTCTTCCTACTCCTTTTGGACATGTGGAACTGTGAACTGATTATGTGATGCATTCAATTGTAATCTGATGCATGTTCAAATGAAATTAAAACATTACCATTACCATAATAAGGCATTACTGGAAGCACATGCTATAGGCACACCTTACAATCCGACCTATTTCTGCGTTCCTAGAGTCAGCAAGTGAGGTGTTGCTGCTTTTTCCATCAGTGTTGAAGAAACTGATTCCGTAGAAATTCTACATTTGATCAATTTTACTTAAGATTTTCAGATCAGCCCACAAAGATGTTCGTACTTGTCTGCACCCTTAATCACCGACGCTCATTGTATCTGGGTGGGCCCCAAACTCTCAATCACTTGCTGTTTCATAACACGCCTCATACATAGAAGCGATCCATGTTGACAATGTTGTTGTTATTTGTTAATTAAATACAAGCTATCAGCAAAAGGTGAAGTCTGTGCCGAGCAGGCGACAGGGAGTGAGCTCCACCTCCATGACACCATGCAGTGCACGTCTGAAAGTTGTAAAAACCCCTCCAAAATGCAACCCAGCCCCTGGCGACACATGCATGGGTGTCCAAACATACAGATGTGTATGATGTTTCTTCATTCATTCATTCATTCATTTTCTACCACTTGTCCTCATGAGGGTCGCGAGGGTGCTGGAGCCTATCCCAGCTGTCTTTGGGCGAGAGGCGAGGTACACCCTGGACTGGTGGCCAGCCAATCACAGGGCACATATAGGCAAACAACCATTCACACACACATTCATACCTATGGACAATTTGGAGTCACCAATTAACCTAGCATGTTTTTGGAATGTGGGAGGAAACCGGAGTACCCGGAGAAAACCCACGCATGCACGGGGAGAACATGCAAACTCCACACAGAGATGGCAGAGAGTAGAATTGAACTTGGGTCTCCTCGCTGTGAGGCCTGCGTGCTAACCACTCAATCACCGTGCAGCCCTACAATGTTTTTTTTTTTATGATAAATTGTTTTTTAAAGAATGACAGCTAGGCAGCCCGGGTGTAAAAAGACAAAGGCGAGTAGACGCATCTTTTATCCAACCCTTTACATTTTTCATTCATTTATTTTTACACCTGTTAAAATGCTACAAAAACAATGCCCGTACAGTTAATTTTTTTTCCTCTGATTCGGATTAATTACATTTTTTGTATTTCCCATAGAAATATATTTTTGTTTTAATGCAAAAAAAATGTGAGTTTCGACATTTTAGGTTCCACCGTATAACCACAAAGCTGCATTTTGGTATGGTATTTTTAGTAAGTGTAAAGCTGTGTTTTATATAGCCATGCTCTAAAAACGTTGGGCACAGCCTGTTCAAATTGCTTCAAAAATGACCTCAACACTCAAATTGTGCTTATTGGTCATAATTACCATTGTTACACTTGGAAAGTGCCAGGATTTATGCCAGCTTGAGAAAACACACATGAGCTAATGGAATCAAGACAGACTTTTATTACAAAGCCCGTTAGAAGCGATTATTTACATAGCGCTGGATGTTATTTCACACAAAGATTAACACATGGCTCTATCCGCCGGGTTCTGTAATGCTAGCCATTATGGTTCACTTGAGACCAAAAAGGTGCTACAGGAGTGTGAAGAAGGTAATGTGGCTGTTTAGGTAAAGGTTTGACAAAACCACTTTACACTCTAAATTGCCATCGAAGGCAGGGGAAATCATCACCATATGGACGGATATGGAGGTTAGACTTTAAGTACACATTTAAAAAAAAAATAGGATCATATCACTGCAGGAAAAGCGGTAGGAGGTTTCTATATCATAGTCCCCGAGCCAGTCGGTTTTGTGGGAAAGTGGCCTGACATAATAAATAAGCGTGACAACCTTCCAGCGGATCAATCTTCACAACAAAGTCAATGCCAGTCAATAAGTTCATTGTTTCCAGAAATGGTCAAATTATCTTCAATGAGTAGATTCCGTCAACGTTTGTGTTTTTAAATCTATCTGTATAGAAAACCGACCATGACTCGGTGTAGTGTAATAAGTGTTATACTGTCGTCTTATCCAATGAACGTTACCTCATCTCTGGTTTTGGTTTGAGGGATTCTGGCTCCACTTCAGAAGAACCCCACGCCCATAAATATAGAGAAAGACCAGAATTGGGGTTTAGTCATTGCTTTTCTTGTACAATCATAAAATATTGTGGAAATTTACTGGAAATATCCAAGATCTTTGTTCAATTCTATGACTTTCAGTGACATCCTGATTCATGACTATTTTTAGGACTACATTGTTTATCACGTATGATTGGACTGATATTGTCCTTCAGCTAGTAGTACATGGAGCGAACAAAGTTTCTGGTTTTGATCCTCAGTCCCTCCCCCTCCGACCATGTTGAAGTATCAATATCAGTTGCTCTTGTTTATGTGCCGTAGTTCCTCAGTAACTACTCTACTCATTAGTTCCTCGGTAAGTACTCTAAATTTATGTGCCTTCGTTTCTCAGTAACTACTCTACTCATTAGTTCCTCATTAGTTCTTCATTAGTTCCTCGGTAATTACTCTAAATTTATGTGCCTTAGTTTCTCAGTAACTACTCATTAGTTCCTCAGTAGATCTTCATTAGTGTTCATGTTGGCAGAACAGTCAGCAGAACAGGAAGATCTGCCTTCGACTCTCTACTTGGCCATGTCTGTGTGGAATATGCATGTTCTCCAGGTTGAATGTGAATTTGAGTGTGAATGGTTGTTTGTCTATATGTGGCCTGTGATTGGCTGGTGACCAGTCCAGGGTGTACAGCTGGGATAGGCTCCGGCATACCCCTGCAACTCTAATGAGTGGCATAGAAAATGGATGGATAGATGTTCTCATAGCTTGTCTGGTAAAAGTAGGCATCAGTAATGTTACATGCAGACATGGATCCTTGCAGTCCGACATGACAGTGGCGGGAAAAAAGGCCTCAATAAAAATAAAAATAAAAATAAAAATAAAAATAAAAATAAAAATAAAAATAAAAATAAAAATAAAAATAAAAATAAAAATAAAAATAAAAATAAAAATAAAAATAAAAATAAAAATAAAAATAAAAATAAAAATAAAAAATAAACTATATTAGGAAAGCAGGAAGTGAACAAATGTAACAATTATTGATTATAAAAGCACCAGATGGAGGGGTGGGATTTAATAAGCTTTGCTTCTTCCTACTCCTTTTGGACACGTGGGACTGTGAACTGATTATGTGATTCACTCAATTGTAATCTGATGCATGTGCAAATGAAATAATACCATTATCATAAGTTTAGAATAAATAAATTGGAGGCCAACTACTTTGATTGGTAGCTTGCTAACAAAGCTAGTTAGACTGGCTGTTCTGTATGGTCGCATGATGGATGAGTGGTTAGCATGTTGTCCACACATAAAACTGTGTAGGTGTGTAGGTGTTTGGTCATTGTTACTGATAATTAAAGACAGTAAAATTAGGCCCTGAGATGCTAAGGGATCTGAATTGGACGTGGTTGGGCTATCTTTGGGCTTTCATTGATACTGGATCATCATTCCTATGGTACTGGCAAACTTCATTGGAGGTTCCCAATTTTGAAAAAGTGAAGCCAGATAACCGCACCAATTACAGCGGTGTCACATTACCAGGTCAGTGAAAAGTCTGGAATTGATTCTGGCGTCAATTCCTGACCTCCAGATTGAGAGGTAACAATTTCCTGACCGTTTCCCATTTTATTTACCACACTTCCTACGTCCTCTAGATAACCTTCTCGCTCGTTATGGTAAAGCGATTAAACAGATGCATATCCCACATGTGCTTCTGCAGCTCGCAACTTCTGCAACGTGAGGATATGAATGATGCCGCTATTTCGTCTCCAGTTGCACTTCTATGTAATGTAGGTCAGAGGTAACCTTTGACCTGCTAGGAGCTACGGGATGAGTGATGTTCTCTCCTTGCTCCTTCTGTGTTTTGCATTTATTTCAACGGTTTCTCATTGGGTCCTTCTTACCGCCTCATGACAGGTCATCCTGCACTCTGCGTACACCCGCTTTTGCACAGTTAAGCATGTTAAGACCCCCCTCTACCCCCCCAAAAAAAAGATTCCTGGAAAAGTTTATGACTATGATAAGAGCCATATGTGAGTCAAATCACAAATGTTATATCTAATCTGCAGTTTCTGTGTATTTTTGGAGTCAAAACAGGCTGGGAACTTTGCCTTTTTTAACATGTAAGGGAATGATTTGTTGTTTTGTATTGAGGTTATTATATACATCAGTGTTTTTCAACCTTTTTTGAGCCACGGCACGTTTTTTTTACATTGGAAAAATCTTGTGGCACACCACTAACCAAAAATGTTACAAAATGTCTCGCGTCTCGCGGGCTGCATTTGGCCCGCGGGGCGCGAGTTTGAGACCCCTGGATTAAAGGAATATTCCATCCCTGTTCAATTCTTTCCGTTTGAGCAAATAAACCAAATGCAATTGGAATATTTGGGTCCATGTATACTATTGACATAATATTTGCAAATGATGATTAATAAATGTTAATTATAAAAAGTGATATTGGATAATTCCTCACGGCACACCTGACGGTTTCTCAAGGTACGCTAGTGTGCCGCGGCACAGTGGTTGAAAATCACTGATATACATTATCAATGAAAAAACCTGTAGTGACTTTCCCCCACCGGAACACCATTGTGTGTTTTGATGTTGGAACCGTAACTTTAAATTTAGTTCAGGGATGATTTATCAAAACAGGCGTGTACTCGCGTGTGACGTTCATCACTCTTCTGTCTCCAAATCCTTCAGATGTGACGGTAAAAATCAATGGAACCGCAATCATGTCGCCTTTAATTTCAGTCTATAAAGACTCGCTGCTCCCCTTCCAGAATCACGCCAGATTGTGTCATGTCTTTGTACCCGCAAGGCCATTCATTTAGTCCTGTGGTTGAAGGCTAAAAGATGATGAGATGATTGGATATATTTCTGCTTTGGAGTCATTGCGTCACTCCTTGTTCTAACACGAGACGCCATTCGTTATGTTTTATTGAAATGCTACATGTTCTTATAGCGTGGACTGCCAGGAATTTTTGGATGTCAAAAATACGGCATTGTCAAAATGTGTGCGTCCGCATGTGACGTCAATGTGTGTGTACACCAGCTGGTCCCCATGCCAGCATTGACTGACCACTCGGTGGTGAGGTCTGGTGTGGAATTCTTTGAGGTTGTCTGCGGGATTCACGCACACACGCACGCGGTTGTAATCTATACATTCATTCATTTTCTAGTGCTTTTTCCTCACGAGGGTTGCAGGGGGTGCTGGAGCCTATCCCAGCTGTCTTCAGGCGAGAGGCGGGGGTATTTTACCTACTTATGAATAGGTTTGAAACTGAGTGGTGAAAAGGACACAGTACAAAGACAAGAACGTACCACTTCCACACAGATTGGGAGGAGGCCTTTTTTTTCCCCCACTGTCATGTCGGACTGCAAGGATCCATGGCTGCATGTAGCATTACTGATGCCTACTTTTACCAGACAAGCTATGAGAACATCTATCCATCCGTTTGCTATGCCACTTATCCTCATTAGAGTTGCAGGGGTATGCCAGAGCCTATCCCAGCTGTACACACTGGACTGGTCGCCAGCCAATCACAGGGCACATATAGACAAACAACCATTCACACTCACATTCATACCTATGGACAATTTGGAGTCGCCAATTAACCTAGCATGTTTTTGGAATGTGGGAGGAAACCTGAGTACCCGGAGAAAACCCACGCATGCACGGGGAGAGGTGTGAGGTCTGCGCGCTAACCACTAGACCGCCGTGCCGCCCTGTAATCTATACATTCAGATGTAAAGTAGAAAGTATTGCAGCTGTAGTTTGAAGTCTACTTTGTAAGATATCCTTTCACTCCAAATTCCAACCTAATGGCACAGATGATTCATCAAATCAGTTTTTTTGTTATTTCAAGAGTTCCCAATCACGTTTACTCTGCTCTTGTGTCTCTCAACGTCTTATCACACAAGACTAACATTGGTTTGGCTTACGGTTTGTAGACTCTGTAGCACAGTGACAACCATGTGGTATTTTTTCTTCTTGTATCTCTTTCAGTCATGATGGGACAAATCATTCATTGTTTCAAGCAGATTGTTTTCTATAGATTTGTGTTTATTTGACCTGTCACTAAACACAACTGGATTTGGAGTCTTTTTTTTTTTCCATGAACTTGAATTAAATCCAAGAAAAATAGCTCTGTCTTATGTTGCCTTGCTGTAATTATGGATCCAAGCACAGGCACTATAGCTATGGTAAACATCAGCATGAACACAAGGGAAGTTTGGTTTTCTAACCCAACATAATTGAAATCCACATGGTCCCCTTTAGAAAACACACCACTCCATCGCTCCGTTACCGTTGTTTTTGTGTCTAAAAATAAAAATAAAAATAAACAATATTAGGAAAGCAGGAAGTGAACAAATGTAACAGTTATTGATTGTAAAAGTACCAGATGGAGGGGTAGGATTTAATAAGCTTTGCTTCTTCCTACTCCTTTTGGACATGTGGAACTGTGAACTGATTATGTGATTCACTCCGTGTAATCTGATGCATGTTCAAATGAAATAATACCATTACCGTAAGTTTAGAATAAATAAATTGGAGGCCAACTACTTTGATTGGTAGCTTGCTAACAAAGCTAGTTAGACTGGCTGTCCTGCATGGTCGCATGATGGACGAGTGGTTAGCATGTTGCCCACACATGGTCTATTATTCTGTAACAACATATGCCCAGTTGATTCTTGGCTCTGGACAAGAGGCACAAACGAGAAGAGTCAGCCCCATCAGGACTGAAGAAAAGAGCTTAAGCGGTCTGGAGAGCAGAAATCAATCATAGGTGAGGCGGAGGACCCTTTGGATAGATAACTCAACTGTGCTTGAAGCAAAACAGATACCAGACATGTTGCATTCGAGCAAATTAGGTCGGGAAAAAACAAGACTCAATCTCAGTGAAATTACACATTGAATTTGAATTGAGGTTGCAAACAGGAAGTAGAAATCAAAATTGATTTGAAGAATATAGAATTGAAATTCTATGAAATTCCAATTGGGCTGCACGGCGGACTAGTGGTTAGCGCGCAGACCTCACAGCTACCTCCACCCTCGGCCATCTCTGTGTGGAGTTTGCAAGTTCTCCCCGTGCATGCGTGGGTTTTCTCCGGGTACTCCGGTTTCCTCCCACATTCCAAAAACATGCTAGGTTAATTATTCATTCATTCATTTTCAACTGCTTTTCCTCACAAGGGTCGCGGAAGGGTGCTGGAGCCTATCCCAGCTGTCTTCGGGCGAGAGGCTGTGGTACACCCTGGACTGGTGGCCAGCCAATCACAGGGCACATATAGACAAACAAACATTCACACTCCATATTCCTATGGACAATTTGGAGTCGCTAATTAACCTAGCATGTTTTTGGAATGTGGGAGGAAACCGGAGTACCCGGAGAAAACCCACGCATGCACAGGGAGAACATGCAAACTACACACAGAGATGGCCGAGGGTGGAATTGAACCCTGGTCTCCTAGCTGTGAGGTCTGCGCGCTAACCACTGGACCGCCGTGCCGGCGCTAGGTTAATTAGCGACTCCAAATTGTCCATAGGTATGAATGTGAGTGTGAATGGTTGTTTGTCTATATGTGCCCTGTGATTGGCTGGCGACCAGTCCAGGGTGTACCACAGCATCTCGCCCAAAGACAGCTGGGATAGGCTCCAGCACCCCCTGCGACCCTCATGAGGAAAAGCGATAGAAAATGAATGAATGAATGAAATTCCAATTGAGAATTTCGATGTACAAAAGCATGATATATTCTTCCTATGTCACTTTGAAATGTAGATGTACGAAATATCTGAACATGCGTTGGCCGAACTAATTACTGTATGTATGTGGGGAACATGTATGGCGGACAACAAATTTAGTGTTGATTGGGCTAAACCCCTAACCTAACCCTAATTTAAAGTTACAGTGCAACCAAACGGTGTACAATATCCACCGAATAGCACAGACGACAGTAGCCAAATGTTGACCCTTTTGTGTGCAACAGAACCGGATGCCACTTTGATGTCTGGCTGGGGTGACCAGTCTTACAGTGTTTGGGTTGATATGTACCCTTTGGAATGCGTGCTGGTCGATGCTGTTGACTGTTGTTTCCGCTTGTGGCCGCGTTCCAAGGAGCGCTTCAAGAGGTTGCAATGAGCCATTGAGAAACCACACCCATGAACATACAGAATAGTACCCTATAGTACATATACCACGTGATTGGGTTAAATGTGTCCAGACGTTCACCCGGTCACGTAGAAACCTCAGTTCGCATCCTGTGTGCCGTGGTTGGAGACGTCAATTTAGGCAGACCGTGAATGCTCGGGTCTTTTTTTTGTTGTTGTTGTTATTTTTGAGCACCAGTTGTTCCCTGATTCCTGGTTTTCCCTGCTATGACCACAATGTGGGTGGGTCCCATCTGTCGGACTGACAGCTGACATTCCAGACTTCTTCTGAGCCACAGACCAGAAGGAGGTCTCCATTTAGAAGAAATGCAAGGGTTCGTACAGTGGAACCTTGGTTAGCGTCATTAAATCGTTCCAGAAGGTCTGCTTCTAACCAAAACAAATGTTAACCGAATAATTTCCCAGAAAGAAATAATGTCAAATCCAATTCATCCATTCCAGAAAGCCAAAAATGTTTATATAAAGCAGGGGTCTCAAACACACAGCCCGCGGGCCAAATGTGGCCCGCAGGACACTAATTTGAGGGCCCCGCCTTGATATGATAGTGCAGCCTGCGCAAGTTTGATATGGATGCTGTATGGTATCATGTACCCAGAAAAAATTATTACGTTTGATTAATATTCATGTTAAAGGTTAAATAACTGTTAATAGTTATCCTCCCTATCCGTGTGGAAGTGGTAAGTTTTTGGCTTTTTTAAGTTTAAAAGAAATAACTTAGAGGCTACCGTTTAGGTCGCTAGCTCTCTAGTTTGCGAGTTAGCATGTGTCTCAAGACCCTGCAGTTGCGCAATATGTTGTAAATAAAAAGAGCATAAATGTGACTATAGTCGTGTTTTGTCATGTCTACAGGGCTCTAATAATGCTTTGTTAATTATAATCTGAAAAAAATAATTTGTCTACCCACCAACTATATGTGGTTTCTTAAGTTTTTATTATTTGCTGTTTTATTTTTATTATTATATTTATTTATTACTGATTGATTTTTCATCTTATTTTGTGCAGGAAAAAAAAAATTAATATATTTGAGAACAGTGGAATGTTTTATCAGCACTTTTATTGTAGAAAATCAGAACCAAAGCACTGAAAAAGTTTGTATACTTTTCTGTTTTTAATAAATGCAGGGTTTTTTTTTTGTTTTTTTTGGAAAACGGTGGGCCCCCCAAGTAAATTGAGTTTGAGACCCCTGATATAAAGCATGTTTTTATGGTTTTACAATTGTAGTTCATTATTTGTATGCATTTAAAGTTGTTTTATGCATGTCAAACTACAATTATAAAACAATAAACATGTTTTGTAGTAACATTTTTGAGAGTCACAACTTCCGGTTTCCCTTTTGTTCGCCAGCTAATAGGATGCTAACAAAGATTTCTGATTAAAAAAAAAAAATACAAAAAATTAGGGATGTCCTGTTCCGATCTTTAGGATTGAGTCCAACATGACTCCCGTCATGTTGGACGTTGGCGCTACAGCGGTAGTTCCCCCTCACTGTGCCGGGACTGGTGCGGTGAGCTTGCTAGTGATCGTCAATAAATTACTATTGCATTTCCTACCCATATTCAAGGAGGGGTTAGGGATCGAACTGGCAAGACTATGGGGAAAAAAATCGGATTGAATTAGAACATCCCTATTAAGATGGTGCTCACACAGTGTATTAATAACACGACAAGACATGCCATATTGGAATAATCTAACATTAGTGCTATTTGATCGTTATTCTGCCAAAACCAACAATGCATTATCAGCTGCCTTTTCAATACCTCCCTCCTCTGGGCCCACCCCGAGGAAAAGATTAGATATTGAATGAAATGTGTGAAATGAAAGGAATCGTACTGTTTTTTTTTTTTTTTTTTAACTTAAGTGGTCATTTGGAAAGTTTTTAAAAGCAATACATATTTTTATATACCCCAATAAATGTCTGAATTCTTACAAGATAGTGCTCTACTGTGGAGAATATGAAATCCAACTTATTGAAGTAAAAATAATATCCCAACGGCTCTATATTACATGAAACATTGCCACTTTTATTCTGCAAGTCGTTTGCCAGGAAAATCCGCCTCATTTGTTCAAGCTTGTCTTTAAATATGTCATTTTGTGTTTGTCTTGTGGCCATGCAAAAATATCAGAATGTGGCTTTGAGGCGTGTGTGTGTGTGTTTATGTTAGCATGTGCTATACACTGCATGGTTTTGGTTTGTGGGTATTGGGTGGGTGTGTGGGGGGGGGGGGGGGCACGTGGCGGAATAAAAACATGCTGAGTCAGGAGACGAGCAGGTGTGCACGCTGGGCTTGACTGTATTGTATTATAACGAGAGTGGAAGAGACATCTTTGAATAATATTTATTTTGTGAGTGAGTGACATGATTTTTTTTTAAGAGGGGGGGTATTCTGATTACAGACACCGCTGGTGTATGTCTTGGCTGGAAAAATCCTGAAATCGTAATAAATTCTTTAATCCAAGTTATCTTTTGTCTGTCCGCAGAGTGCATGAACTGCACCATGTTCACTGACATGAGCAACAGGGTAGACGCCATCGAATCAAAGGTAAAGAGATTGTCTGCTTCAACTCCTGTTTGCACAAGACCACGTATCTCTTCTTCTGCGCCTCTTGTCATATAGATGAAGCAGCTGGAGGAAAGACGTACCCCATCACAAACAGACAGCGGTCCGCCGCAGGCGTCGGATGATAACGAGGTGGACGCTCCACAACCCACTCCCATTGGACCGCCGTCATACCTTCCGCCAGGTGTCAATAAAGATCTTTTAAACCAGTAGTTCTCAACCCACCATCACGCTTCAGTGACGAGTGGTGACCAACGTAAACTTTGTGTCAAACTCACGATGCAATTTTATCTGGCCAGTGGAACTGTTCGGAAACTAATTATTTTACATTTTTAGAATGCAACAATATTGCATCAAATTAATAGATTCAGATGCAGATTCAGATTCAAAAGTCCAAATAATTTAAATTGTACACGACTAAAACCGGCAGCGGGCTGCACGGTGTGCGAGTGGTTAGTGCAGAGGCCTCACAGCTAGAAGACCCAGGTTCGATTCCATTCTCAGTCATCTCTGTGTGGAGTTTGCATGTTCTCCCCGTTTTCTCTGGGTACTCCGGTTTCCTCCCACATTCCAAAAACATGCTAGGTTAATTGGCCACTCCAAATTGTCCATAGGTATGAATGTGAGTGTGAATGGTTGTTTGTCTATATGTGCCCTGTGATTGGCTGGCCACCAGTCCAGAATGTACCTCGCCTCTCTCATCCGAAGAAAGCTGGGATAGGCTCCAGCATATCCCCGCGACCCTCGTGAGGATAAGCGGTAGAAAATGAATGTATGAATGAACGACTAAAACCGGCAGCGGGCTGCACGGTGTACGAGTGGTTAGTGCAGAGGCCTCACAGCTAGAAGACCCAAGTTCGATTCCATTCTCAGTCATCTCTGTGTGGTGTTTGCATGTTCTCCCCGTTTTCTCCTGGTACCCCGCCTCTCTCATCCGAAGAAAGCTGGGATAGGCTCCAGCATATCCCTGCGACCCTCGTGAGGATAAGCGGTAGAAAATGAATGAATGAATAAAACCAGCAGCACTTTGTCCAACATAACACCTTCAAAGGCATAAAATGCATCATTTTAACGACAGCAAAGCATGCTGGGAAACACATAAGAAGAAGTGGTCCATCAACAATCACTTTATTGAAACAAACAACCATGCCAAAACAGCCACATAACAGCCATATATCAGAAAGTCGACATTTCAAGACAAGAAAAATATAATTGTGGGTCGGGGGTAATGTCTAGTTGGGCCCCCCACCTAAAGTAGCCTTTGAGTTTGTGTTAGGGTTAAGCCCAAAACATCATCACCAACTGTGAAAGAAGACACAAAGACGTGAGATATAGGCTTGCAAGGAGAGTAGATCAGAGACTGTTCAGCAACAAATCTCCAACCAACTCTGAAACAGTCTCTGCTCTCCATCCTTTTATTAAAAGTTAGGTATGCCCTATTACATGAATCTCATCCTAAGG
The DNA here is from genome assembly GCF_037039965.1 of Doryrhamphus excisus. Taxonomy (NCBI): domain Eukaryota; kingdom Metazoa; phylum Chordata; class Actinopteri; order Syngnathiformes; family Syngnathidae; genus Doryrhamphus; species Doryrhamphus excisus. Next base: position 15,729,026 of record NC_136364.1, read on the forward strand.
GGAGGGGGAGCAATACAAATTGGTTGAGAACATTGAAGCATTTCTTCAGATAACAGGAATGAATGGTTCAAAGAGACATCCTGGTTCCGGGTGCCTCAAGGACATCCCGTTATCGTGTGCCTGTAAGATGAATCATACAACTGTGTGATATATGTGTGCAATAATAACTTGGATATAAGTTATACAAATGTGTATTCTATGTGTGCAATAGTAACTTGGATAATATAAGGCAATGTAATTAAATTATATATACAGCTTTATTCCAACATTTCCCCCCTGTTTATCCAATTTACTCATCGTAGAACATCATTTATTGATCACTTCACAAGGATTTTCGATCATAAAATCATAAACACGTGAGAAAAAGTTACACCTAGAGGAAAAAGGGTGTCACTCATAATCACCTGGATCTGAAAAAAGATCAGGAATGTTAAAAGATGTTTCATCGTCATAGTCAACATTATCTTTATCAATGTTAACACTGTCCTCGTCGTCGTCATGTTGTGGAATGAGTGTGTAAAGCTCCTGAACGTGTAGCTGAATAGGTGTAACAGCAGAAGATATCATCTGGGTGCAAATCCTGCGAATAATGGGGACACAAATACATCCACACACTGCCAGAATGCTGACAAAAACTGTCACTGCCAATGCAATTGTCATTAAAAGTGGCTTCCACTTACTGAAGAAATCAGCGAACCCAGACCACATGGAGGTATCAACACCTGAATGCTCCTTCATCTTCTTGTTTAGGGACTGAAGTCCATCCAAGGCCCTGGTGAGGCTGCCATTTGCTGCTGTATTGTTCGGAATGAACGTGCAACACTTCTCACCAAACAGGGCGCAGACATGTCCTTTCTCCGCCAACAACATGTCAAGAGCAATGCGGTTCTGGAAAGCCATCAAAGATGTCGCTGACAATTGCTCATGAATTGCTTGAAAACCATCTTGAGTATAATTTCCTAGCCTCTGCACATTGTAGTGGATGTAGTTGATCCTGTCTACATTTTTATTTATCGTTATCCAAGGAACAATAGATTCCCACCCAGCTGCTATCTGATTAACCAGTTTGTAATCATCAGGAACACCTCGTGGAACACCTATGGCATCGATGTATGTTGGGTCGTTGTCGCTCCATCCTGGTGCTGAGCGCTTGGTCCGATACCAAGAGCTTGGAATGACGGAGGAGAGTCCAGCAAAAAGTTCTTCAGCAGTCAGTTTGTATATGCTTACTGGCAAGATGAGGGTGACAGATGCACACAGTCCTGTGGTATTGTAGGGTAGTCTGTCATAGATGGTGTTTTCTCCACACCACCACCATATGTCACTCCGTGATAAGGGTGTAAAATATTCATCCACAATTTCAGTTTCAAAACACTGAGAAGCACTTAATGAACCCAATATTGTACCAGTTCCAATCCTGTTGATACACGTGAAATTTCCCCTTGCAACTTTATTAGAAAACAGTGGTTTCTTCTTCTCTGGACCTGTAAGAGGGAATGTTTTATCAAACATGGCACAACTTCCTGTAGGATTGGTCTTGGCCATGACCTGTAAGAGACAACTTTTATTCAAGACAGAAGGAACTATTTGTAGTAGTGGTCTTGGTCCCATGCAAACCACACAGTCCTGGTCTGTGGTGTTTGCAGCTTGTTCCGCCATGAGTAACCAGTTGTTGTTTTGGCCTGACACACCAGTAATAACTTGGAACCAGTCATCATTAGTTTGAAGCATTGTTACTTTAACTCCTGCTCTAATTGTTGCTTTAGTAAGTTCTGGCTTCTTTAGCTTAGCCGTATAAGTTTGACATAATTGAATCGGGTAACATGTGTCGTATCCTGTTCTCCATTGGCATAACAAGAACTCCCAGCAGGAGCAGCCTAGCCCCACACACGAAGTATCTTTAGACGGAATTGGGCTTAGAAGTTGTCCTGAACTCAGATCTACGGTTAAGATTAAAGTCTTGCCATTGTTCTTTTCTACAAGTGACAGAAGTGGTCTTTGATGCCTAGCATACTCGGTTGTAGTATATGATGACCAGTCATAACCTTGAGGATCTGCCACTAATGTTTCCCAACTCCCTTTCCTATCGTTAATCATGTACCAAGGGCTCTTATCTGGTGTAGCGTGCACTCCCATGTGACGTAACTGAGCAACTGTTAGGGTGATTACCGTTGTTTTATTTTGTGGAATGCACACTCTGAGTAGGCTGACATGCTGGTGTTGACCACAGGCAGGGTCGGTGATATCTTGCTTTATGTTTAACTCAGAGTATCGTTTGCCAGGCCGATGTATCTGTAACTGTCCATGTAGCAATAAGCTAATTCCCGTGATAATTAGTCCAAGTGCCGTCGTCAATATTACTGCTACTCCTATTTTTGTTTTAACCTGAGCCATGTCTTCAGGTATTCCCTGGTTGCCTCTAAAGTCTTACAAGGCTGTGGACAATCTTCACCGGGTTTGAGACGACTACACACTAGAAGTGCAGCCCCCTTTGTAGTCGGACTTTACCTTGCAAGACGGTAGGCACCTTGAGAACCCTTCCAACAAGCCCTTTTATTTATTATTTATTATCTTTTTATGCCTTTTTTTTTTTTTTTTTCTTTTATATGACGAGTTCTACAATGTAATTCCTACACTGAATTTGACGATAGGAACAGTTAATTTAGTCATACTTTAGAACCTTTTTGCAATGAGTTAAATGAACCCAAGAACCCCTTTCCGCTATTTTAAGTGCTGTTGGAGTTGTCAATAACACTTGATATGGGCCTTCCCACTTTGGTGAATGCCAATGTTTCTTCTTGATGCTTTTAATCAGAACCCAGTCTCCTGGTTCTACCAGTTGGTCATCCTGTGGAAACACGGACGTTTTGTTGTCTTCAATAAGTGATTCATTTTCACGTTTAATATTATGCAGTACTTTTCTCATATAGTCTGCTAGATTACTATCATCGCTTGTTTCCCATTCATTTTTAAAATAAGGTAATCTGTATGGTCTACCAAATAACATTTCATAAGGCGTTAATCCAGTCACACTTGTTATATTAATGTGTAATTTTACCAAGTCTAAACACTGTGTCCATGGTCTTTTTGTTTCTTCCATACATTTTTTCAGTCTATTTTTAATCGTTCCATTCATTCTTTCAACTAAACCTGCACTTTGTGGGTGATATGCACAGTGTCGTTTTAAATCTATATGGAATGCTTTCCCAATATTATCCAGTATTTGATTTACAAAATGTGATCCGTTATCGCTGTATATTCTTTCTGGTATGCCGTATCTAGGTATTATCTCTTTACATAATGCTTTGGCTACCGTTATTGCATCAGGATGTTTAGTCGGAAATATTTCAACCCATTTGGAAAATGAATCTATTATTACTAGACAGTATTTCTTTCCCTCACTTTGGTTTAATTCTATGAAATCCATATGTATGTGTTGGAATGGATATTCTGGTTTTGGAAACTGTCCTCGTTTTGGTCTCATATTGCCTTGGCTATTGTGTTTAGCGCAAATTAAACATGCTCTACAAAAATTTTTTGAATAGGAAGTAAATCCATAAGTTGTATAAACGGTATTTACTAATCCCACCATCCCCCCTGTTGAGACATGGGACTTTCCATGACTCAATAAAGCAGCCCATTTAAACAAATTTTTAGGTAGGATTGGTTTATGAACGGGTCAACAATATATTCCGTCTAATATTTGTGCTCCCTTCCTGAGCCACATGTCCCTCTCTTGTTTAGGAGATTGTTTTCACGAAGCAAGTCACAACAAATCTGATCCTCCTGTTTCAAACCCTTTTCTTCAGCCTGTAGAACCTTGACTTCCCCTAAGGCCGCTTGCTTAGCTATTTTATCAGCGAATGCATTCCCTAAAGAAATGTCATCCGTTCCTGAGGTGTGCGCAGCACATTTGCATATAGCTAATTTTTTGGGTAAGTGTACGGCATGTAATAATTCTGTCAACAGTTTAGCATGAGTAACCGGTTTCCCCACAGATGTAACCATACCCCTGTTACTCCAGTATTGGGCAAATATATGGGTAGTAGCATAAGCGTACTGACTATCAGTGTAAATTGTGACATTTTGATCCTTCATTAATTTACAAGCTTCCGTGAGAGCCGTAAGCTCAGCTGCCTGTGCAGAAAAACTTTGTGGCAAGGCACCTGCCCTTAGAACCGTATCGCGTGTAACCACAGCAAAACCTGTCCTCGTCTTCCCCAAGTCATCTTTGCGGGAAGACCCGTCAACAAACAAAATCTGACCCTCAAGCAAGGGTGTGTCCTGCAGATCAGGCCTACTTTTAGATGTTTGTTCAGCCAACGCCTGACAATCATGAGGCACCCCATCCTCACAAGTTGGATTGAGTGTGGCTGGGTTTAATGCTGTGCACCTTTCTATTGTCAAATGGGGTTGTGACAACAGAATAGACATGCATGATAAATGCCTCGCAGGCGACAAAAATGTCATCTTGGTCTGTAGTAGCAAAGCGGAAACAGCATGTGGTACTTTCAACACTAAAGGGTGAAAGAGAACCACATCCGCACTTGATGTCACTGCCAAGGAAGCCGCAACCACCGCTCTAACGCAATGTGGCATTGCGCGAGCAACAGCATCTAATTTAGTCGAAAAACCTTAATCGTTAATTCTTCACCTTCTTCCCCTGTTCACGTTCTTTTGGTAGTATATCTCACTTTCCCCCACGTGGAAGGTGTCCTGCACTTCCTTTTTTTGTTTACTTTTAGTCACTTTTTCAGCATGAGTAGCATGCGTTATGTAGTCATCTAGGCTACCCGATGGTAAAGTTATGTAATGTTTAGCCACCCACTGACTAATTTCTGTTCTTGCTCCTGCATGTAAGGCATTTTTTAATTGTTGTTTGTAGGGCCCCGCTTCCTCATCACTATATGGTAGCCCACTATTTGCCTTGAACACCTTTTCTAATCTGGTACGATAATCCTCAAAAGACTCGTCTGGTTTTTGTTTGCATCTACCTATCTCAGTGTAGTTTGCCCTTTTGCGGAATCTAGTAATCACTCTTTCTATGAGTGGTTCTAGTTGCTGGCGTAATGCCATAGAATGTGGAGCAAATGGTCTACCATCGTCATCAGCTGGAGTGTATCCCCCTTTTACATGAAACCAGTCAGGTCCTAAGAGGGTCATCCAGACCTGTTGAACTTCCGTTCCATTCAGATGGTAGGATTGTCTTAGATTTTCCATTTGAGTCACACATTCAGCTATGTCCTCTTTGGGAGAGGGTATCCCTTCAAGGGCCTTCTTGATGTCATCTTTTGTCCAGGTCCTAAAAACCCTAATTGTCAAATCTTCACCATTTTGACCTGCTCTGGGGTTTGGTAATTCAATGAGGGGACAAAGATCTTCTAGTGGAGGTACATCTTCTGGTAGACGAGATGTTCCTGAAGAGAACATGTTTTCTCTACCAGTTACCATTTTCTTTGTCCAATCACCTACACTGCCCTGCGATCTAGTATAAGGCACGTTTGGTGCAGTAGGTGCAGTAGGATGTAAACTAGCTGCACTAGGAGGAGAATAAACTGGTGGTTTATTATCTTCCTCTTTTGGTGACCTTCTGTCCAACATTTCTCTTGCTTCTCTGTACGGCCCTACATACTCATCATCTTCTTTTCTGTGAAACAACATGGTTGTTTTATCTCGCTCCCTACATTCTTGTTCCTGTTTTTTATCTCTCTCCTGTTGCTGCCTCTCCTGTTCCTCTTTTTCTATTTTAGCCTGCTTTGCTCTTTTTTCACCTGCCTCTCTCTGTCCTGCTATTTTCATCCATACGTAAGTATGCTGAATACCTTCTTTGTTCATTTGTTTTTCCTTACAGTTTGTTTTGTTTCTGATTTTTTGCTGTAAGTCTTTTATTCCCGCCGTAGAAAGTTTGCCGTTAAAATCATATTGTTTTATCCAATATGGTAGCGGTTTTATTGCTTCTGCGTCCTGTTTCTCTACCACTGTCCAATCCTTACATTCTAAATTGTCTATTACCTTTTTACGTTGTTTACTTTGCCCTTTTCCCATTTTGACAATTTGGTCCCAACTATGATGAGTGCTCCTAGGGAGTCCTAAATAGTTGGGGATGTTCGTAGTGAGGTGGTGATTAACGTCTTATTGTGGTAATTGTCAAGCTTCTACCCCGGTGAGGGCGGACAATTCTTGCCTTTGCATCCACAACAAGTCACCACTTACAATCTCACTGTTTGGTATGGAGTTCGAAACCTAGTGGTTATCTTACTCCCATTTACACTCTCATACACACTGTACACACTGTCATGCACACTCCTTTAACGCGTTTACCTTATGCCAGAGGACGCCGCCGTCCTGACAGATTTTACTGTATCTTTCAACAGAGCGAGTCTATCCCTCTCGCGTAGACTTAACTGTATCTTTCAACAGAGCGATCAACAGAGCGAGTCTACCTTCGCGCGGACTTTTACTGGACTTTGTACCTGATAGAGTCTAGAATTGTCAGGGTTTTATACCTTATCGCCTAACTCGTCTCCCCTTGAATACCGGTATTTTATTTCACTTCACACATTCCCTTTTTAAGTGAAATATGTACTCACTCACGCCTCTGTGATCCTGGATCTCCGTCAACCGTCGGATCCCAGCCCGAGAGGGAGGAACCAGTCCCGGAAAGGGTATTGATTGCTGTGGCCACAGACTTGCCTGGATCTCTCTCCCACGCTGGAATCCTTAGGTCTGTTGGAATCCGGCTCGAAGGACCAATTTAATGTTAGGGTTAAGCCCAAAACATCATCACCAACTGTGAAAGAAGACACAAAGACGTGAGATATAGGCTTGCAAGGAGAGTAGATCAGAGACTGTTCAGCAACAAATCTCCAACCAACTCTGAAACAGTCTCTGCTCTCCATCCTTTTATTAAAAGTTAGGTATGCCCTATTACATGAATCTCATCCTAAGGGGAGGGGGAGCAATACAAATTGGTTGAGAACATTGAAGCATTTCTTCAGATAACAGGAATGAATGGTTCAAAGAGACATCCTGGTTCCGGGTGCCTCAAGGACATCCCGTTATCGTGTGCCTGTAAGATGAATCATACAACTGTGTGATATATGTGTGCAATAATAACTTGGATATAAGTTATACAAATGTGTATTCTATGTGTGCAATAGTAACTTGGATAATATAAGGCAATGTAATTAAATTATATATACAGCTTTATTCCAACAGTTTGGGCCTTTTGTGCGATTGTTTGACACCCCTGATTTAATACTTTACATTTATTGACTTAAATGTAAAAAGAAAATGGCTCTCATACTTTTTTGTCTGTGTTTTTTTACTATGCTTTTGTTACACATGTTTATATTGACAAACATGTTATATAGATAAAATAACGCACTCTTCCTCTCCTTGCGAGATAGCAGGAGGAAGAGGTCCCCAAGGCCCGATTGGCCCAGCAGGGCCTCCTGGCACAACTGGACCAGCAGGACCACCTGGTAGATCAGGTCTTCCCGGACCAATCGGTAAGACTGTGTGGTGCAATATACCTGATAATGAATGACCACATTTTCCGTATCACTTTCTCATGCACTCCAGATCATTATTACTAATGTTATTATTCCATACAATGGCCTGTCCTCTCGCAGGTCAGCTATGTGTGTGTGTTTTTTTTAAGATCTTCTTCTATGTATTGTTCTTGGTGTTCAGGACCGAAAGGAGAGAGAGGTTTACCTGGTGAAATGGGTCTCCCCGGCCCACCTGGACCACCTGGACATCCTGCTGCTTCTTCCAGGTCTTCTACTGCACACCTGAGGGGGGATGTGTTTCAAGTGGATCGTCAAGGTGAGGAGATCCTCAGCTATTCCATTTTTTTTTCCAATCTTTATACTGTTGTGGTGTTCTCTTACATTCTGGCAGAACATTCAGGAACCGTATGTTTGGAAAACAGTTTAGGAACCCGAAAACACAACAAAGCTTGTTGAAGTATTTCAACTTAGCAAAGTGTCTTTAGCATTTAGCAAAGAGTATTTTGCATCTTTACAAGAGAAGTGCTGGCTGAGATTGACTGTAATGGTTCCCTCGTGCGCTTTACAGCAGCCTGGTTTGAGACCACCAAAAACACTGGAGCTGAAGGCTACTGTTAAAATCACACAGGAGGTCCAAACCTTACGAGGCAGACACCCTCATTAATACAGTCGAACCCGGTTTGTTCCACGTGATTTTGCCCATCATGGGTTCGAGTCCCCCCCCCCATGGGTTTTCTCTGGGTACTTCGATTTCCTCCCACATTACAAAAAAATGCGACTCCAAATTGGCCATAGGTATGAATGTGAGTGTGAATGGTTGTTTGTCTATATTTGCCCTGTGATTGGCTGGCCACCAGTCCAGGGTGTACAGGAATTCTAGACAAGCTAGCAAGCTTTAGCCTGCAATTTTTTTCATTCATTAATTTTGTACCTCTTATCCTCACAAAGGTCACGCGGGGTC